>NC_137623.1:28207864-28317864 GCF_963280865.1 Gymnoscopelus braueri | reverse complement strand
GGAGTACAATATTTGCCTCTGAGATGTAGTGGAGTAGAAGTAAAAGTATTGAAAATTGGAAATACTCCAGTAAAGTAAAAGTACCTCAAAATTGTACTTAAGTACAATACTTGAGTAAATGTACTTAGTTACTTTAAACCACTGGTGGATACACTTCAAGGTGATTCTGTCTGTTTCGCAACATAGCAGCTGGTTTTACTAGGCAAAATGAGATAATAGCACATAATTATGGCCATGATAAATTACGGCCATGATTAAAGCTGGAGAACAATCCAGTCTGGGATATTCCCATAGCTAGACCATGACTGCTCAAACCATTTTTATTATATGAGAAATCACATATTAAATATCCAGTCTCCTGCAAGTACCCCGATTCCATTTCTGTTGGCGTTCCTACAAGTGCTAGTCCCAGGCCTGCCTGTCATCGTATCTCTATCCTCTGCACGCCTCTCCTCCTCTCCCCCTGACCTGTTTTCCCTGCCTGACACAGTCTGCCATCTTGCTGGCAGCATGCACCGAATAGGATATATTCCCATTAGGCCACTTTCTGAACATGGCAAGTGGCGAGCAAGCCAGGCAGAAAAGGTCATTGATCAAGTTTAATTTATAACCAAGGGTGAAGGAGGGAGGAATGGAGGGATGAAGAGAGCACAAGAGGAAGGAAGGGAGGAAGACAGGTGTGTGCAACAGCACAGGAGACAAGGGAAATGATGAGAGCTACTGTAGTAGGTGCTGAGGGCAAGGGACTTGCACGCTTTTACGCCCGGCTTAACCCACCTTGTCGAACCACAAATAGCTAAAATAGGCAACCAACAAGCTCACAACACGTCACATGTTATTGTCTCCGCCAGGCCAAAGGAGTGTACACACACTCCCTGGATGCCAGAGCAGAACCTCTGCCCCACATTTTTCAGATCGGCCTGTTATAGCGCCTGTTATATCGCTCCTACAGATTTTGTCCAAACATCACGCAAATTGGTACACAGTATCTCTATAGTCATGTGATCAAGACGGATCTGTCCGATATTGCATATTCCATCCTGATAGGCTAAGATTGGCTTCCAAAGTTTGCAGGATTGGTCCGTTTTGAACAAAATGCCTCAAATCATGAACGCAGCGTGTGATTGCCCTGAAACTTTACACGCACATTTCCACTAGGTTGAGGAAGAAATGCCACCCAAAATAACCTACCTAACCTGGTGGAGACCTGTGCTCCGAGGAGCTTTTTCATTATTAGCAAAATAAAAATAAAAACAAAAACATGGGTTCCGTTGTTTTTGACAAGCAAGTGTCCTTTGTCCTTCAGTGTTTCTTTGGGGTGCATGGTACTGTATAGCACCATTTGTTTTGTGTGTGTGTGTGTGTGTGTGTGTGTGTGTGTGTGTGTGTGTGTGTGTGTGTGTGTGTGTGTGTGTGTGTGTGTGTGTGTGTGTGTGTGTGTTAGGGCATTCACGAATAGTGATTTTTAGTATTCGAATTATTCGACCTATAAGTATTTGAATATTCGATTAATCGATTTGATTATTATTATTATTATTATTATTATTTTTCAATGGCATTGATGACTCGACTCAAGGAATGAGAGTTAACGTCACACCAGAGCTCACAGCTGCATGTCTGCTGTAGAAAAGCCACTAAAAAAAAAAAAAAAAAAACTTTTTCTTTTTTTTTTAATAATCGAATAGTGGTTTGATATTCGAATAGTCGGTTTGATATTCGAATATTCGAATATTCGACTATTCTGTGAATGCCCTAGTGTGTGTGTGTGTGTGTGTGTGTGTGTGTGTGTGTGTGTGTGTGTGTGTAGCCCCAGGCTCCACTGTCCTTATAGGCACATCTCATCTTGCAGAGTCATAAGTATAGGCTATAGAGAGGAAGCTATAGGCTTTGCCTCTGCTCCCCGTATTGAATCAGCAGTTTTATGACTGTAGCGCGAGGCCATATTTTGATGATACACCAAGAGATGTGAGATATATAATAGGAGGGTAATGGCTCGTTTGGCTCCATTTCTGCCAAAGCTAAATAAATAAGGAGGTGGGTTGCAGCGATACGTCTGGAGTTAAATGACACTGTAATTCACCAGGGGGGAAGGTGAGATGGCTGCCATTCATCTCACCACTTGTTTATTTATGCTGAATAGGCGTTGAGTGACTGCCAGACCTTGACAAAATAAGATAAGACTTCCCGTCGTGCATCCATCAGCTTGTCAGCTTGTCAGGTCAGCCGAGGCAACGGCGAGCATCCACATTATGTACCGCTCTATTTTTCACCATCGCAGTTTCTATCCGTTATCTATCTTCATATTTCCTATTTCCTTCACCCTTATCTTGCTAACTGTATAACTCTCCTCATGACACCTCTCTCCCTCTCTCTCTCCCTCTGTCTCTCTCTGCCTCGCTCTGTCTCGCTCTCTCTCTCTCTCTCCCTTCCTTTATATCTCTTAATCGCTTCTTCTCTCGTCCTCGCTCTCTGTCTCTTTCTCCCTCCTTTAATCTCAATCTGATTTCTCACTATTTCATTCACCTTTATCTTTCTCCCCACAACTCTCTCTCTCTTTCTCTCTCTCTCTCCAAATCTCAGTATATCCTCTTTCTTTTGTCTCTCTGGTCTACAGTATCTATCCTTCCTCCATCTCTCACTGTATCACATCCCTTTCTCTCCCTGTCTTCCATTCCATGCCTCCCCCACCCCAGGGGTGCCAAGGTTAAAAACACTGGGAGGATTCAGATTGTGTTACAGGCCGTGATGAATGAGAGTGTCATCTCCGCTGCTGTTCCGGCCGCACTCCGTCTAGCTTGGTAATCATCACCGCACATTAATATTTAACACTGGCGAGCATCGGGCGGGCCCCCAGTCGGTGATAATCAGCCAATAAAAAGAAAGCGGACCGGCCCAGCCAGTCGTCGCTTGCGGTCATGAAAAAACACCCAAAACAACGGCCAGCGTGCCTGGGTGTGAAACAGGAAACAATCAGGGTGTGGTTGTTTGCCCTGGGAGTTGTTGTTGGTGGCCAAACATGATGAATATTTAACGAGAGCTGTCTAGTAAGTCTGGTTGCGCTTGACGCTCTCTGAGGATTAGCTTCCGTGCAAAGGGCTAAAGAGATAATTGCAAGGGTTTCGAAGCTGAACCTCGCTCAAGGTCTCCAGTGCAGCATTCTACCCACATGCACCCTGCTACCACAACGGTACACACTGCATGGCGATTTGCAAATGCCTAATAAGGTTTTCACATTGATTGAGTGGACTTCTAAGCTGTATTTTTATATAGCCACTATGTCGGGAGAATGGACCTAAAGTACTGTATGTCTTTGCCTGGGATATGGTCCCATGTCGCTCAACATCGTGAAAATCAGCTATTTTCCTTGAGTGACAAGGTCGCACTACTAAGTAAAAATTAAGCAGCTGTCCTCTGTATACTGAAGACCCCATAAAACAAATATTGTAGATGGATGATTCAAAAGCCCTTTAAAAGTCAAGGAGAACCACATAGACAGCGACAGGGCTTTATCCTTTGCATTGGAGATGCAACTTTGGAGCGGCCATTTTGATAACAGGTTTTGAATTATGCATTAGAAATGGACCAGGGGGTGTGTGAAATAAACATCAATAAAGCTGCCCCATAAACTGGAAATGAATAAATCCATAACCCCATTATACTCACACACAAACACACACACACACACACACACACACACACACACACACACACACACACACACACACACACACACACACACACACACACACACACACACACACACACACACACACACACACACACACACACACACACACACACAAGTGAGTTCCACTGTGTGAATAGGCCTTCATACACAGTCGTGCGCTAGCCATTGTAAACGTGCCCGTCTGAATATGCTTACTGGAATAAACTGGAATAAACTTTGAATCACCTCAAGGCCCCCCGAGAAGAAACAAATTTCATTTTTTCATCTCGTGCTTTTTTTCTGCAGCCCCGGACGCGCCAATGAAACGCGAGCAATAACAAAACGACAGAAAAAAGAAACGAAGCGGGAATAATTGCTTGGCGCTTTACACTGTGACACAGTAAAGGCGGCACTGACATCTCAATTTCAGAGAAATTTAGCCAAACGTGACGGGCGGCAAGCGGAACATGAAAATTGGATTCAATTAGTCGACTGATTTCTGCTCACATCCCCTGTGGTGATGTGCATCACGGAGGAAGGCCACCGCGGTGTTAGCCTTCATTTAAGCTCTGTCGTAAAACGGTGTCGCGCACTGCAAGAAATAGACAATCCACAAGCTCACAACGCGTCACATCCGCGATGCAGTGTGAACTTGTAGATCGGGGCAATTTGGCGCACTGCACCGTCGCTCAACAAAGTATAAATCCGGCTTTACTCTGCCGAGCTGCTTGATTAGGCACAACACCTTCACCAGACAGCTGCCATGGGCCGGTGACAAAATAATGGGTTCCAGGCAGGAGCTCCGGAGAACGGACACAAAGGCTGCTGGATATCATCTGGACTGACTCACGTGCAAGCTGGCTCATTGGAAAAGTTTTGGCCAGACCAGATCTGCTGTAGTGTGTGCGTGCGGCGCACGTGCGCATGCATAATATAAGCGCATGCACTGTGAAGAGAGAGCATTGTTTGACTGTTTCCCTGGTGCTTTGTGTGCATGTGAGAGTGTGTGCGCATGCCTGTATACACGTGTGTTTATAAGTGCAGCTGCGTGATGGATCCTGCCAGCGTCTCTCCTGTCTCATCCCCAGATATCCCCAGCTTATGTTTTTGTAGGTTTTATACACTGGGGGAGACACGCTGGGGGCCAGAAAGGGCAAATGATCGGGAGAGAGAGAGAGAGAGAGAGAGAGAGAGAGAGAGAGAGAGAGAAGCGGGGAAGAGAGGAGGGAGAGGGAGAGAGAGAATGAGAGAGAGACAGTCAGAGACAGAGATAGAGATAGAGATATAGGGAGAAGGAGAGGGAGAGGCTAACATGTCTGTGTACATGCATGCATGCATGCTGTGTGTGTGTGTGTGTGTGTGTGTGTGTGTGTGTGTGTGTGTGTGTGTGTGTGTGTGTGTGTGTGTGTGTGTGTGTGTGTGTGTGTGTAGGCATGTATGTGTCTGTGTACATTATGTGCCTCCTACCATCGCTCCCCTCACTAGGCTCTTAATTGGACTGGGACGGTGTGTGTGTGTGTGTGTGCTCGTGTTAGTATTTGAGAATGTGTAAATACATTTACACCTCAATCAGCATGTAAATCTCATTTGCATGTGTTTCTGTGTGTGCGCGAGCACGCGTGCATGTGTGTGTGTTAGTGTGTGTGGCCCAGCACTAATCTTCTCTAGTACCTACATCTCCATCTATTGTGGGTAAGACACCTGAGACAAGGGCCTAATGCACCTCAGGACTCGTTGACAAATCAGTTCAATTAGCAGCGTGGGCCCAAACACACTCTGTCAAAGGCAGCAGGCCTCTGTCGCTGCTCCACTCCTTTGTCTGCACAGAAACCCTCAGCCTCCATAATGGAACCTGCTGCTGACAGCCAGCCAGTGGCAGTGACACACACACACACACACACACACACACACACACACACACACACACACACACACACACACACACACACACACACACACACACACACACACACACACACACACACACACACACACACACACACACACACACACACACACACACACACACACACAGGCAGCATGCTGAACACGGGGCACGTGCACCAAATCTCACTTCTTTCACTTCACTTTCATTTCAAAGCCCTCCCACCCACACAGCTGAACTCCCAGCAGGCCAGTAGAACACTTTTTAATATCCTTAAGCAACAATACGGAACGTCCTCTACCGTCAGGTTCACTCAGTCCTTCAACTCCAAGCGGCTGAGTCAAGTAGCAAGTTCAAAATAAATTAGACAGTAATGTCAGGTTTCACGGTGAGGTGTGTGAGATTAAAAAGACACGTCGGTCTCGCAGTAAAAGGGACAATACACTGCAGAGAACGAGGTGTTCCAACCTCGTAAAAGCAGCCACGGTCAAGATATCAAGAACATTTTTCTCTCTATGCCAAATGAAAGATGAAGACTTACTTTCATTATTTCCTTTTTGCTGCTACTTCAGAATGCCACGGTCTGCCAAGGTGATTGAGGGCAGAATGTACCGGCACTTCTTATGGTATACTGTACTAAGCAGATGGGATAGGACGACACCGCATGGCTTATGAAAGGGAAACCAATTGTTATAGAAAATTGTTATAACTATGAAACTTGTGCGTTTCTCTTATGTTCCATCAGCCTGCATGGCAGGCATTTAATGAATACATATTAAATTAAAATGTATTAACGATCCTATTCACCAGTGTACAAAGCCGAGCTCCCAGAGCTCTAATGAATAATGACTTGCACCTCCTTTGTTTAAGACGAGACAAAAGAAAGAAAAAAGGAAGGAAAGAAAACAGTTTTTCCAGCTTTGTTTTCCCACCAGGTTCCCCTTTTGTTCTATGAATGGGTGACTGAGCACGTCTGTATTTTATTCAGCAAAATCTTTTCTCTAGTGGGGATAAAAGGAGAGTGTTGCACCTTCAACTCCCCAGAGCGCTTTCTCCAAATCTAGCCTATGAATTTGGACTGCAAAAGAACATGAAAAGAGACAAGCACAAGTGTAGAAAGAGCTGGAAGGGCACTGCACAGTGCATGATGATCCAGGACTCATGAAACCACATGCATGTGGCCTTCGCCTCAGCAAACACCCATTCCCCCCAGGGGACTTAAGGCCTCTTCCATGCCAATACTGCAGAGCTTCTAGGCAATAATACATGGATCAACTATGCTAGGCAAGTTTTGAGGCTTCTGCAAGGAGCTGTCTCAGCAACACTGTTTTAATTGTACAGGAGTTATTAAAGGAGACAACCCATTGCCCTTTGAATGCATTCTTTACTGACATATTGACAGTTCGAAAGCTGAGGCGGAGACCAGCACACATACTGTAAGCGTGGCTCTTTTGCCTAGCGCCGTAACCTTTAACGACAACGGTGACATGAATTGTATTACTGAGAGTTGACAACCTAGACTCCTGAACACCTTTGTACTGTACACCTCTCACCATGGAAAAGGCCACTGAATAGCTACCTACAGTCAACGTGGGAATTTATAGAGAAATCTCTTGCCAGGGTGTCTGTAACATTCAGTACCAAGCAGCTGTTTGCCCACTGCGGCTAATGACTATCTGGCAAAGTCCTGGAGGGGAACGCAGGTGGCTACAGCAATATGAATCCTGAGGTAAACAATATTGAATGTATGAATAAACCTGCCTGATCTCCAGAGATTACCGTAACATTGCACGGAACGAGTGCACTTCATTCCGTGGATAGCCGCCTCGGAACTCCCGAATTGCGTGCATATGGTACGGCGCTGCCTTGTGACAAAACCATTTCGGAGGCGCGCAGTCACAGGCGAATTGTCACCCCGTGAAGGACCACCGAGGGAGCTAAGGCGACCGAGTTGCCGTCCTGAACGGTGGGACATTCGCCTGTGCCTACTCAGCGCCGTTTGAGTTATGTACCGATAGGCACAGAATCGTAAATTTTATTGTGGGGACTGCTCTGCTTCCGGGTTTTTCCGTGTTGCGACTGGTTACGCCCACCGTGGGACTCGCCGTACATATGCACGCAATTTGGGAGTTCCGAGGCGACTATCCACGGAATGAAGTGCACTCGTTCCGTGCAATGTTACGGTAATCTCTGGAGATCGGGTTGGAATAAACGCACATAAAGTACGGACACACACATATTCAAGCACATGCAACAAACTCACATTTGCTGTAATTAAACACCAACACACCAGTGGTGGAAAAAGTACTCTGATTAATACTTAAGTAATAGTAGCAATACCACAATGTAGAAGTACTTGCATCAAAATATACTTATAGTACCAAAGTAAAAAAAATATCAAAAACACGTTGCGATGCCGATATCTAGAATAATGTATACAAAAAAATAGGGCTTAATTGGTTAATGTTTGTATTGATTATTTAAATCTGCAAAGTAACTAGTAACTAAAGTTTTGAAATGATTGTAGTGGAGTAAAAATACAATATTTGGTTCTGAGATGTAGAGGAGTACTGTATAAGTACAGTATAATGTAAATGCACTTACTTAGTTACTTTCCACCACTGTAAACACAACACGCACTCATGATCGCTTTCAAATGCATACATTGTCGCAGTTAGTGAGGCAGGTGGACACTATACAGAGCTTGAGGCAGAGTTACTCACTTAAGTCCTTTTACTTGGAGTTCAGCATGCAACAAGGAACAGGTACAGTACTGTACTGTACATATAAGAGGCTGGCACTAGTTCCTATAGATAGACATTCAGACACACTGAAACATATACAATCTGACAAACACTGAAGGGACAGACAGGTATACCCTGGGGAATAATAACAGTACAAAGCACAGCTGGAGTGGGCATGGACCAGAATTAGAGAGACAGAAAGAGAGAGAGAGAGAGAGAGAGAGAGAGAGAGAGAGAGAGAGAGAGAGAGAGAGAGAGAGAGAGAGAGAGAGAGAGAGAGAGAGAGAGAGAGAGAGAGAGAGGGAGAGAGAGAGAGTGACAGAGAGAGTGACAGAGACACAGACACACACAGGGAGACAGAAGGAGAGAGAGACACAGAGAAAGAGACTGAAAGAGACAAATCATGACACAGACCTGGACACAAACACTCACATAAAAACAGAGACACACACACACACGCGAGCACACATAACATGCAATGTCTTTTGCACACACACAGTGTTCATCATTCAGGTCTCTGCAGGGTGTCCAGTCTAATAAAGTAGCTTTGATGATGGGAGCAGTAGTGTGTTATGTTGTGTGTGTGCGTGTGTGCGTGTGCGTGTGCGTGTGTGCGTGTGCGTGTGCGAATGTGTGTGTGTGTGTGTGTGTGTGTGTGTGTGTGTGTGTGTGTGTGTGTGTGTGTGTGAATGTGTGTGCGAATGTGTGTGTGTGTGTGTGTGTGTGTGTGTGTGTGTGTGTGTGTGTGTGTGTGTGTGTGTGTGTGTGTGTGTGTGTGTGTGTGTGTGTGTGTGTGTTCGATTTAATTAAACATGCCGCGGCCTCTGTGTGTGGGGGGGGGCAGAGACAGATGGCACATAAAACCAAACTCCATCACATTGTTCCATTTTTAGGGGGGAGTCTTTACTTCAAAATTTTAAAACACACAAAACAAAATATCCTGTTCTGATCATTGCAAAAGCCTCGTGAAAACAATTTGTTATTAAACGCAGTGCAACAGCACATGTCTCGCTTCCCTGCGGAGGACCGTGATAGAAAAAAAGAAAACGAATTGGAGCGATACATCTCGGCAGCTTAAAATGCGTTCAGGCGCTTGTTAATCAAAGCTGCTGTGCCATAATGCACCTTATTACAGCCCTAAATGAAAGGAAACACATACCCCTTTGATCAGAGTAAACAGGCAGCAATAATGGCAATTAAAGCAAGTCATCCAAATGAAGTCTTCACTGACAAAAAAAATTAAATAAATTAAACAAAATGAAGGTGTCGGTGTGCAGTCTGCATGTGTAATTACAACCGCTGACGGCAGAGACAGAGGCAATTAAGTCCAACTCAAGGCAAGGAGCCAGTGAGATGGTTGTGAAAAGATTGTTGAGATTGGGTGTGTCTGTGATGGAGGGAGTTTTACATACCTACTCTCACTGCATGTGAGGAGGAGACAGTGACAGGACTGTACAGAGACAGGCAGAGAAGGACACCAGTGGTGGACAAAGTACTCAACTCCAGTACTTGAGTCAAAGTATAGACACTCTAGCCTGGTAAACCATCCCGGTGGCGGAATTCACATTGTGTGTTCACATGCGTCTTCTGCAGTCTGCTGAATGAAAATGAAATGTGAATTCCTCGACCGGGATGGTTTACCAGGCTATAGATACTCCTGGTCAAACGTGAAAAGTTGCTCTGTCAAATTTGTACTTGAGTTAAAGTACTGGTGTATTTGCTTTTTTATATAGTATACAAAGTATGTGCTTATAAAATACTTAACTACTCAAAAGTACAAATTAGAAAGTACATTTTCTTTGTAATATCAATGCATTGCTGTATTGAAATACAGCAATTCATTGATAAGAATATTATAGTCTTTGAAATGTAGTGGAGTGAAAGCCATGACTCAAGTAAAGTACATATACTCAAAACACGCACAGTACTCAAGTAAATGTACTTCGTTACTGTCCACCACTAGAGGACACAGAGGGAGAGAGAACGAACCCTGTTCAACCCTCTATAATTTGTCAGTTCCTTGTCTGTAATCAAAGCTAGTCACCCCCCCCCCCCCCCCGCCAAGATGACAAAAAAACAAATAGTCCCTAACGTCTCCTTCTCACTGAGGCCCACACATGCACCACAGCCAAACTGGGAAAACTCCAAGCCCCCCACTGCTGACAGATGGACAGACTGGCTTTCCCTCTTGGAGAAGGGAATATGGATATTCCCTTCACGCTCAACACTGGGGGGTTCCAGTCCAGACACACGGAATGGAGTCTCAGAATTGGGTTCCAGAAAGCATGCCCTGAATTCTCTGCATGTTTCAGTGTGGATAATGGCGACAGCATGGTGACAGAACCGAGACAGCTGCTTGCAGGTGTGTGTGTGTGTGTGTGTGTGTGTGTGTGTGTGTGTGTGTGTGTGTGTGCGTGTGCGTGTATGCGTGCACATGTCCGTGTGCACGCGTGCGCACGTGCACGCACATAATGTTTGGATGTGTGAACAGAAAGTTTTAGGGTGGAGGATCAAATGATACGGTGCTACTGTTTAACTACTGCTGTGTGGGTGGCCCAGTCTTTTTTAACTGGTGTTTTGCAGCCACAAACGTATCATTGGATCATTATCACCTGTTATACAGTATATACTACTGTATACATAATACTCTGGGTTGCCTGGCTTTTGTGTGGGGTGTTTTGCAATGCTGCCAGTGCTTTATTTAAGATTACTATGGCTCATTACACCGTCTGTGGGCCGAGCTCTTTCATCTGAATGTGATTTGGGTTGCTAAAAGCTATGTCAGCATGCTTTTGTTTGCAGCCTATGTAATCCCTTTGGTGGAGGATGTACTGTACTCATATTTTTAATTTATTTAAGAAAAAGCAGCAATGGCACAATATAAAAATACTCTGCTACAAGTAAAAGGCCTGCTTTCAAAATCAAGCTTGAGTAAAAATTGCCATCAAAAGGTTTTGTCTAAAGTAAAAACAAATCTTTTGAAAATAGCAGATCTACGCAAGCTTGCAACACGTCGCATTTACCTCTGAGATGTACTGTAATGGAGGAGTGTAACGTTTTGAAAAATGGACACACTCAATCAAGTGAAGTAAAAGGATCTCAAATTTGTATTTAACTACAGCACTGTAAGATCCCACATCAACACAGTCTTGCATAATACCACACCCAAGCACTCACACACACACAAACTGTACAGTACATACATATACTGTAGGTCATACATACCGCTTCGAATGTCACGTCTAAAAACGGTGGACACCACCCAAACAATTTTTAGCGGTGCTCCGAAAGGACCCTGGCCCATATTCTAATCTAAGTAGGGAGTCCACGGCAATGTGCATTCCTTTATTTTTATTTATAACAGAGCTGTTCGGAATAGCAGCAGCATAGCATGCACCATCACGTCCTTCTGTCAGTAATCAGGGCGTCTTCATTCCCATCGCATTGAAACGACACGGCCTTGCATCATCCTTGCTTATGCATGAAACATTTAGGCAGGAAATAAACCCATTTATACAGTACAGTACATGGAGTGATTGTGTGTGCGTGTGCGACTGTTTGTGAGTGCGTGTGTGACGTGTGTGTGCGTGTGTGTGCGTGTGTGTGCGCGCGTGCGCGTGTGTGTGTGTGTGTGTGGGGGGGGTGGGGGGAAATAAATACTCTATGGTAATAAAGACTCACAAGTCAGTCTCTAAACACGTCACTCAGTAGAGACTGAGGACAATCTCCCAGCTTTTGCTGGGAGATTGTCTGTGTGGAGACAATGTCTGAGTGGAAACAATTAGACACTGAACACCTCTTGCCAGGATGTCTGTAACATTCAGAACCAAGCAGATGTTTGCCCACTGCGGCTAATGAATATCTGGCAAAAGTCCTGGAGGGGTACGCAGGTGGCTACAGCAATATGAATCCTGACAGGTAAACGCTGTTGTATGAACGCACATATTCACGCTGTTGTATGAACGCACATATTCAGAGACACATGCACAAAAACCCACAAGTAATTAGACACACTTATGATTGGTTTCAAATGCACACACTGTCACAGTTAGCGAGGCAGGTGCTCTCTAGTACAGAGAACAAGGCAGAGTTACAGATTTAAGTCCAGCATGCGACAAGGAACAGCTACAGTTACAGTACAGATAACAGGCTGGCACGAACAGTGTTGGGGGTAACGTGTTACAAATAACACTGTTACTGTAATCAGATTGAGTAACGGAGTAACCTAACGCGTTCGTTTTACAGTTAGAGTACTCGGTTACTTAAGTTACTTTTTCCAAAACAATGGCTTTACTTAGTTAAATTTAAGACCTATATTTCTGTTGCCACAAAGGAAAAGGAAAATCATTTGCGCTGTTTCCTGTTAAATTAATGAATGAGCTCGTCTCTGTCAACGGACAGTTGCACGGATGTTACACAAAAATCAGTGACCGATGCCTTGTCAACTGCCAGCAGTCTGTGTGTTGATTGCATAATCATTCTATTCAATAGGTCACCACATTTGGTGTGACAGTGTCACACGGCTGACAATATTACTGGTTTGGTTTTGTATTACAGTACATTAATTTGTCGCACCTGCGACATTCAGAGAAGACAGAGAGGTTGTCATTTAGTAAGGTCTTGGAAGTATTCAATTTTTTTTTAATTTGTTGATGAAAGGAGAAGTAACATCAATGAATATTAGCCTTGCAGCCAGTATACATTGGTGAAGCCCAGCTAGGCTCCTCAACACTGGTGGCCAATCCGGTAGGCTGCACTCTTGATTTTATGTTTACCAAACGTACGTAATGAGCTTTAAAGGGTAGGCTATGTCATTCCTCGCAGAGTAATCTAACGAGTTACCTTTGTCGGAAGGTAATCCTGTAATGTAACTGAATACTTTTTAATGGCAGTAATCCTGTAACGTCACGAGTTACTTTTAACAGTAAAGTTACCCTACACTGGGCAACTAGGAACAAAGGCAGCAACGAGATAGAGAGTTAAAACAAAAACAAAAAAGTGGTGGTCCTTCATATTGGAGTGGTTTCCAGAGCAGTAGTAGTAGCAACTACCTTGCATTTCTACATTCCAAGACCTATCGTTAGTCATAGATATCCGATCGTCTGGATTTTGGGTAAATATATTGAGCAGATTTTTGAGGGCTGGATGTCCCCATTTCATCATCATCATCATCATCATCGTTATCACCATCACCATCACCATCATCATCATCATTATGGACCACTCATAATTGCCCTCCACTCAAGACATTTTTGCATATTTTAATTTAATAAAAGCAAGAGGGTAAATATTATGGGACAGACAGACAGACACATACCTGTCCACAGCCAGGACACTCGTTGCCGTTCTCACAGGTTCTGCGTCGTGACTGGATGCCACCTCCACACGGTACCGTGCAGCGTTCCCATGCCGACCAGGCTGACCAATAGATGTGGGGCGGACAGGGCAGGTGCTCATTACAGTACCTGGGAAGGACAAGGGCCACAGGAGATGAGCGCAGTGTGTGTGTGTGTGAGTGTGTGTGTGTGTGTGTGTGTGTGTGTGTGTGTGTGTGTGTGTGTGTGTGTGTGTGTGTGTGTGTGTGTGTGTGTGTGTGTGTGTGTGTGTGTGTGTGTGCGTGTGTGTGTGTGTGCCTGCGCGTGCGTGCCCACGCGAATGTAGGTCTATTGTGCCTGTGTGTTTATACAAGTTGAACTGAATACTAGGGTGTGAGGACGTGAACACTAGTACATGTCGACAATAAGTGACGGCTTCATTTGCCTGTACGTCACCGAAAGCTAAAATTATACACGAGGGGCACTGAATGCCTCATTGTCCTGGTATTGAACAGACAGCTGCACACCACAAGACTGGGGTATAAGAAGGTGTGGAACAAAGCGACTCCACTTCATTCATTTATTTACTCATCTATTTTATGCTCCCTTTCAACGGCAGAGAAAATGGCACGTCCCGAAGCGCAAATCATCGATTGAATCTTGCCAACAGCAAAACACCACGCCATATGTCTGCACGGGGTGCAAATGGCCAAAGTAAATGAGGTCTAAACACGCATGAAACGCACATCTATGTACACTTCATCATCTCGCGATCTTAATGAGCGTCCATACAGTATGTATTTTGCGCAATTTATTGGCACGGTCCATGAAAAAGCCATACCGACACATGTATCATCTCTAATTGCAACATTTACGAGACATTTACTGCACTGTCTCCAGTGCTTAATTACTCAAGCCCTCATTATAGGATAACGGAATGCTATAGCTGGTCTTATTAGAGCCATAGAGTTTACTTTATAACTTTAGCACATGCTATAAAAAAGTCTTTACTGCTTTCTTTGTTTCATTTTGGTGCATCGTTGCTCTTTGATGAGAACACACGTCATGTTTGTGATGGAAACGGATCTTTCGTATCCCACCTCTAGAGATGTGGTGGGGGTTTATATCGTACCACACAGTAAAAGCCTAGCACTGAGTAACACTGAGGATTTTGCTGTGTACACCAGTGTTGATTTCGTCGACTAAAACTATGACGTCATTTTTTTTTCACTGACGAAAACTAAATAAAAACTAAGCTGAGATGACTAAAACTAAGACTAAATCTAGTGACAATTTCGTCAACAAATAAAAACTAGACTAAAATGTAAGTTGTGGAGAAGAGATCAAGTAGAACTACAGTAAGACAAGTCATTTTACGTTTAGTTGTGCCATCCGGTCTGCTGAAAATAGCAGATCTACAAGCTCACAACGCGTCGCAGCGCGACACGTTGTGAGCTTGTAGATCGTCTGTTTTCAGCATGCAACCAAGTGTAAAATCTGCCATTACGACGCCATCAAGGCCCGCCAAAATACCTTTTATTCGACTAAATCAACTGCAGATTTTGTCAACTAAAACTAGATTATTTCAGATGACTATAATATGACTAAAAATGGAAATGTATTCAAAAGACTATGACTAAAACAAAATCTAAATTTGCTGTCAAAATCAACACTGGTGTACACCCAAACAATCTGGGACTTATTATAGCAAATCAGATACTGAATGTGTCTGTACTCTGGACATTGAAGCCACAGCACAGTATAGAGTTATCCAGAAAAGAGGAGAGGGGGATAAACTAAATGAAGGAATGATAAGAATGAAGAGTAACGGAATAACTTTTCACTAAAGTGTCAGCTGTTTTTGGCAAGGGACACGATGATGTATATCGTTGCTGTTGGGCGTAAACCTCGTTTTCAAATGAATGCCCTATTTCGTCACACTACAGTGTCACACAAAAGCAGCAAAAATAGCCGATCTACAAGCTCACAACGCGTTGCGGCACACTGGGAGCTTGTAGAGCTGCTATATTTTGCAATTTCTTTTAGTTTTTTAAGTGAAAGTGAAAATGTTTGGGTCTGTCTGTTGGGTTTATAAATATTGAACCAAAGCGACAATATTAGGTTTTACTCATAGAGAAACACTCTCTCTCTCTCTGTCTCTATGGATCCATGTTATGCCGCAAAAAGTGAAAACCTATACCGATCAATATTCAGGGAAAATATAGAGTTCTGAACTCTCTGTCATAGGAACTCATTATCTCAGCCAGGCAGATGGCTTTGCCCCAGTATGGATTGGCCTTTGTGTTTAGTGAAACATTTCCTTTATTTCCTCAGAAAACACTGGGCAGGCCCTCAGAATAAAGTGGCGCTAATTACTGCTATAGGCTGAGTAAGCAGAGAGTTGTATGTCAGTGTTCTTCAGGGAATACCAACAGAAGGTCTTTAAATGCAAGCACTTACCAGACAGATTTCAGCCAACAGCGTCGCCTCTTACGGCCCATTTCAGAGCATTTGTTCTGCTTTAAAAATCAACGGCACCTACCGCAAGTAGTCAGTGCCAAAGTTAGGGAAAGACTAGGGGCTAGGATACGTGGAGACAGAAGGCTGCGAGAGGAGGTAGACTTTTTGGCCATGGAACATCTTGAGTGTACGTGCGTGTGTGTACGTGCGTGTGTGTGTGCGTGTGTGCATGTGTGCGTGTGTGTGTGTGTGTGCCACCACATGCACTTTCAGAGGCCAACAAGTCATAGTTGTAACCATGGCCATCTGGCATCAGTGCTTGATGCACAAAAGTGTCACAACAAAGCTTTACTACAGGAGCTAAAGAACACTGAACGTAGCCCCGTGGCACAGCAAAATAAAATAAAAAAAAACACTTTCAAGACATTAAAGGACAACACACACACTTTGTTAAAGTGCCACTGTCTTTCATCCCATGGGGATTACAGCTTGTACCTACTGTAGGCTTCATCCATTCCATGCATGATGAACTGGCACACTGCCATTTTAGCAAAGTTAGCACGTTGCACGTTTCCTTTAATGTTTCGCCAGGGCTTATTTTTTTGGTGTGTTCACAACAGATGGGCTGGAGCTTTTTGAACACCTTTAATGTGCAGGTTTGAAATCCACCGACATTCCCCCATTTATCAGAGCTTTGACCTTATGTACACACACACACACACACACACACACACACACACACACACACACACTCACTCTCACACACACACACACACACACACACACACACACATGCACACACACACACACACACACACCCACACACACATGCACGCATGCACGCCCAACATCCACACAAACTCTCTCCCCTCAGGCTGACACAGCATAATTCATCCGGTAACACATTTTCTCTCTTTCCCACACACACACACACACACACACGCGCGCGCGTGCGTGCGCACATGCACAAACGTGAGGGGAAATTGTCTTGTGCCGTAAATATATTTATGCTATAAAGGGAAGAGACTACAGTATAGTCCTGTCTCCACTGGACCAGCACAGAAACGACTGTTTTCCTGGTATCCTGGACCAAACAGCTGTCAGTGAATGATCACCAACATTCAGGGAGACAGTGATGCCCAGATGTGTTTTTTGGAATGTACTGTATCAGCACATTCATTCTTATTGATTTACACCAGTGGAGAAAAGGTGCATTGAAGATCAATTTCCGCTTGATGTATATATATTGGGCAACAAAGTAGCAAATTCATATCAGATCAGATCTCTCTTTTCTGCCTTCATTGATAGCGTACAGTGGAGATGAACAGGAAACAGGGAGAGAGAGATGGGGAGAGACACGCAGCAAGGATCGCCGGGATCGGGACTCGAACCCGCGCTCTGGGCCTGTCTGTGATGTCTTGACATATCAGCTTAATATTTACATGCTCAATAGTCATTTTTTTAAACTGCATATAAAAGCATGACAGAGACGCAGCGGTAAAGTACGCTACACGCTGGGAGCCCCATTTGGAACGTGGTCAATATCATATTAATGATGGCCTTACTGTATACAGAGACAGAGAATGGCAGGAGCCTGGATTCACGACATTGTTACATGATAAGAGGTATACAATATGAACACATCTCAGCAACAGAATAGGCACGCTAAAAACAATGCATCTCTTTTTCTCTCAGTTTCTCCCTCTCTCTCTCTCCTCACCGCTCGCCTTTCTTTGGTGACACGTGACAGCGTCAACGTTTTAATACTTATTAATAGGATTAATGAAGAATGTGCCGTTTGAGCACAAAAACTATTTAGGTTTATTGTATAATTTGTACTTAAATTGTTGAACGTGAGTGTTGTGCATCGCATGGATTTTGCAATTAGTGTGTGTTCATTGTGAACTCTCCTAGGAGCATCTTAATCCCATTGGTGTGCTGTGTGAATAATTTGCTTTCTGCACTAAGACTAGCTTTTCGCAAATTGCATGTGGTGTGTGATTGCGCCAGACCACACCTCATTTTAGGACCAACACACCCACCGGCACTAAATAGGCGCATGATCATTTGATAATTAGACAACAGGGGGGGGTCAAAGCGTATGAAGGACACCTGTGCACATTCGGAAGACAGTGTGCTGCCGCTAGCGCTGCATTACGTTCTCTAACACTCTAGACTGCCCCAACGCTCCTGATTTCGTGTATAGAGGGGCGGGTGTAAAGAGCCGGCGAGAGATTGCGGCTGATCCCATAGGTTCACAGATCTGTCCGTCAACCCCCGCCCCGTTAACACAACATTACGAGCGACGCCCACTGCACTCTGGTTGGTTGGGAAGTGAAACACTTCCTCATACCGAGTACACCGACGCGCTGGGCCAGGCTTTTATTTTTTAGCAACACTAAACAATAAAAGCCTGGAGATCGAGGCTACTAACACTCTAACACACTTTCTGAAAATCTGCATACACCACCTGCAGAGTATGTGGAGCGCTACGCACCCTCTCGTGTCAGATTCCCTTTTCAAAAATAGTGCTCTTTGCGTAAAAACCCTGGGCTGGTTACTTTGTCTGGTTGTTTTTCAAAGAATGTGTTTGCAGTGTTCACCTCTCCTCTCGTGCAGTGCATCTCAGAGCCAGACAGACCTTCACTGTCAGAGAGACAATAACAATAAAAAAAAATAAAAAAAAAGAACTGAGGCAAAGCGAGAGAGAAATTGATTGAGAGCCTCAGAAGTGGATGAAAGAGAAAGTCGGTCCTCTATTTACCTATCCTTGATGCTGTTGAGAAGGAGAAGGTTTTTATTTGTCACTACTCATACAGGTACAAGAAGCCAAATGGAACTTTGTGAGGTCCACATACCTAGTGTTTTCCTGTTCCTGCTGTGTTCCAGTTGCCATGGTCACACCGTGATAACTGTATTCTTTCTTTCTTTCTTCCTTCCTTCCTCCCTCCCTTTCTCCCGTACAACAACAAAGCATGTTTTTTGCTGGCTCCTCCTCCATTAACTGCGAGAGGTGTATAAATAACACCAGCGTGGCGTCGCGGTAACACTGACATCCCACAAGACACAGGAGGAATGCACGGCTTCATTAAGACGTGCCAGTCTTTGTTGAAATAAATGGCCTTGATCGTGAACCACTTAACAGCTTGCCGCAGTTTCACTACGGTTTTCAGACGTCACTGTCCTTGTTCAGATTCACAGGAGTGCTATAAGTATAAAAGGAACGGTGTAAAAGACTTCCCAGCTTGACCTTCCCTTCACCTGCGTTTACTTCATTCACTAGGCTACTGTACTTCTCTTTTCACACCTCCCTTGCATCATTTCACTGGCGGACCTTGGAGGCTGCATTAGAAACCTCACAATAATGTATACAAGTGATTATTCTAGGTGTGTGTGTGTGTGTGTGTGTGTGTGTGTGTGTGTGTGTGTGTGTGTGTGTGTGTGTGTG
This sequence comes from Gymnoscopelus braueri, assembly GCF_963280865.1. NCBI lineage: Eukaryota > Metazoa > Chordata > Actinopteri > Myctophiformes > Myctophidae > Gymnoscopelus > Gymnoscopelus braueri. The sequence goes on along the minus strand of NC_137623.1, from coordinate 28,298,345 downwards.
TGTGTGTGTGTGTGTGTGTGTGTGTGTGTGTGCGTGAAAGCCAGATAATTACCTCGAGTTCAGACTCAACTCATTCCTTAATTGGGCGTCGCAAAGTTGGACTGAAGCGATTATAAAAACTAAGCGAACCAAACAAACAAAAGATGAAGATGTCACACTTCCTGACTGCAAGTTGCAAATTATAGTGTGAAGTGGCATTTTTATTTGGTGGTGTCACTCTCACACAAACTGAATCATCCTGTGCATTATAATGTGTACTTTGTGTGTGCGCGCACGTGTGTGTGTGTGTGTGTGTGTGTGTGTGTGTGTGTATAATGTGTACTGTATCATACCTCTCCTCGCGGTTCTGGCCCACGCACACTCGTCCGCCGTGGCGGGGGGTGGGGTTGCTGCACGAGCGCTGTCGGACCTGGAAGCCGATGCCACAGCTGGTACTGCAGGGCGACCAGGACGTCCAGGGAGTCCACGCTCCATTCCTACACACATACACACACACACAGTGGTGGTAAAAGTACTCACATTTCTTACTTAAATAAAAGTATTAATACTGCAATGTAGAAATACTCTGTTACAAGTAAAAGTCCAGTCTTCAAAAATTTCAAATTTCAAATTTCAAAAAAGTACAAAAGTATTGGCATCAAAATATACTTAAAGTACCAGAAGTACTCATTATGCAGAATGCTGTCCCATTTCACAAGTTTTTAAAATGTACCTTTGAAAATAGCAGATCTAAAAGTTCACAACGGTCATATGCATTAGGCCACGGACCCACATACTCTCAGGTTTGGTTCCATTTGTACACTTTCACTCGAGTTACACACCTATTATTGGTTCCTAACTATCAATCATTTTGCTGGGGGGATTTTGCTGTAGTATGGAGTGGACACATGCAGAGACATAATACTGACAGATGAACAAACCAACAGCAGATCAAATGAAAATCTCCACTGGTTACCTGGAACAGTTGGCAACCTCTACGCTGATCCCGAGGCACTGCTGGCCACCGCACTGGGGGGTGGGGTGGTCACAGGCTCGCGTCCGACACAGACAGGACCCTGCACTGCCTCCATCGTTGTGGCTGCAGGCCGCCCAGCCGGACCAGGCTCCAAAACCCCCATCCACCGTCACATTACGAACCTGTCAGCAGCAACGACAAAAGAAAAAGAACATATGGTCACACATAAACGTATAGGAAAGAATAGCAGAAAAGAAAAAAACATCTGCAGAGAGTCGCTCAATGTGAAGTGAAAGGGAATAAGCTGTGAGAACGCTTATTATTATGGGGCGATAAATAGAAAGTGATAACCTGGGCACGTGGCCTACATATGAAAAGAGGCACATTTCAGGGTAATTTAAAAGCCAAAGGACACTTTCACAACAGGAGAGGCGAGCGCAAAATCATCATCTCCTTTGGCAGAGGCTGATATAAATTCTGCCCTTCGCTCTTATTGGTAATTGAACCCTGCCGTGCGTCCAAATTAGGATGCTAGACTAAGGCAGACAGCATTTGCATTAAAAGGGCCTCTTTCTAGAAAGCAAGTGACTAGAAAGAGACAGCCAACAGCGCGTCTCGCTTTCCCCGAGCCATTATCTCCACCCCCCCATCCCCCCCCCCCCGCTTCTGCGGTTGAGATAAGGAACTGCGTAATTTCATTTAATGACATGAAGAGAATCGAAAGCAGAGAGGTACAGACACAGTGATATCATGCTACCGTGAGAGATAAATCGATTTTAAAAGTGGCTGATGGTAGCTCTCACACACACACACACACACACACACACACACACACACACACACACACACACACACACACACACACACACACACACACACACACACACACACACACACACACACCATTGTGTAAATAATTTCTTATTTCATGGACAGTGTCGAATTAAAATAGACTTCCTTCACTGTTCACCTCAACAACACCAGTGTTTGCTGTTCAGAGGAACATTTCGTGCCCTTGAAGAGCAGGCCGAGTTCTTTGTAAAGAAAATAAAAAACATTTGGTGAGTAGGAAGTACCTTACCTAAGTCAAAGCCTAGACAGGAAATGTACAGTAGCCAAGGCATGTTCCCATCACACCTTCTCCGAAACCACAGAAAAAACAAACCTTAGACATTCTTGTTTATTTCCTCGCAGAGTCCAGGCTCGGATACCAGATGGCATTTGTGAATAGACTGGTAAGGTAAAGCATATCCCCTTCTGTCTGCCTACACTCTGCAGACTGTTGTATTGCTTATCCTTTGACTGACGTCCAACTCCAGACAAGTGACGTCCAACTCCAGACAAGTAAACAAAAACACTGAAATAGCTGAACAGCATGATGGCTTCTTTTACTTCAAATTGTGTCAAGGTAGCATTCTTCTTTAACCATTTGAACCCTAGTGTACCCATTCTGGGCCTGTCGTACTCGTAATAGGCGAACATTCATCAGAACGCGTCACAATCAGCTAATTTCGGTGAAGAGGGGGAAAAGGAGTGGGATAGACCGCTAGGGGATGCTGTTCAACTAACTATATTGTTTTAAGTGGTTAAAAAGCCATCTAGCCATAACCCGGAAGGACCTATTGTCACAATCCGTGACATGTTCTGTCTCCCTGTTGTATTTTCATGTGTTCCTTGTTTTCCAGTTGCAGTTAGTTTTACTTTACATTTTTGTAGCTTTTATTTTGTAGTATGTTAGTGTCTCCTGGTTTCCTCTGTTGCTATTGTTACCTGTCTTGTCTCACCAGTCCTGTGATTTGCCAGTGTTTCCACCTGTGTCCTCTTAGTCCCCCAGCCTATCCCAGTGTTGATTGTCAGTTGTGTTCACCTGTGTCTAGTTAGTCCTTGTCTATTTATATGCCCTTGTATTTTCATTAACTGTAGGTTCATTCCCTTGTATTTAGATCCCCTAGTTTTCCTAATATAGTTACCCTGTGCCCTCCTTGTGTTCTGTCTGCCCTACCAGTGTTTTGACTTTTGCCTGTACCTGGATTTTGATTGCTGCCTACTCCTCTTGGTTTGGTGAAAATAAATACTTGAATTTGAACTGCGTTGCCTCTGCACTTGGGTCCTACACTGTCTTGACTCGAACCGTGACACCTATAAAGGCTATTTATTTTACTTGCTCATATTTAATCCCATATTTAAGTCAGCCATACCAGCCCTGACGAAAAAGGATGGTCATATTGTATTTTAAAACAAAATGCCAGACAGAGGATGAGAACGATTCCTTCAAAGATCATTGTGTCGTCGTCCCCCCCCCCTTTTTTTTTTTTACATCTTTCAAGAGCAGTTCTGTGGGAAGAATATAAAGTAGAATGCATTAATAATTCTGGTCTGAAGCTAAAAGGATAACACAAAAAAAGTGAGGCTCAGTAAGTACGGTACATGTTCCCTGAGTCCCACTGGAGCCCACACACTCACACCTGGATAACACGTGTGTGTGTGTATCTATTGACTGACGGAACACCACGGAAGCTTCCAACATAGCTTAAGATTCATGCTTTTGGCTCTAAAATTAAACCTAAAGCTTCAGGGGAGGTTGCCGTGTATGACATCTGCTGATCACTCGCTTTCCTATTCTACACTCAGACATTCTGCCATTGGAGAGGACATTTTGTCTTTTACAATGAAGGCACAGTTGCCATTATTTCTGACAAAAAAATACAACAATGTCCATTTGGAACCCTGCCAGTCATGAGCCACAATGTTTAATAATAATAATATGTGTACGTGTGTGCACACGCACATGTGTGGATGATGTATGCTCGGTATGCAGAAGCGCACACATGCATATCAGGAGTTGACTGAAATAATCATGGGGTTGGGTTATAGGAGTCAATTACTTAATTTTATTTTTGGTAGCCTAGGACTTACACAACGGACTAATAGTATGAGGTCTGCAGATGGTGTGCGTGTGCGTGTGTGTGTGCGTGTGCGTGTGCATGCGTGTATGCAAGCATGTAACTAAGCACATAGTATATACAGCATACATAGTATATGCATATGTCTATATATACACACACAAATGCTCCGACATTGCCAGAGTTATTGTCGGAGTTATTGCACTTCGCGACACGTCAATCAGCATGTTCAGGTTACAGTACTCAGCATTGGCCGGGTTAGTGCGTGGGTAAAACAGGCTCTCTCCCTCCCTCACTCCTTCCCTCGTAACCCGGCCAATGCTGGGTACCAAAAGCTGAACACACTGAGCATCAACTCAGAAAAATCGGGTCTCGTTGTCTACGCTTCCGAGCATTCTGATTCAACTGTACATGTGTTTCTGCCACAACCCGAGCCAGCCCACTGCGTCTGCTATTGCTATCCAGTTACGTGGTTGTATCATTCCTACTCTGGCATCCGGTTGTGTAGAAAAAAAGCGGTGGCAAACTTTGTGTCAGGGCTGTGTGGAGGCAGATACCCTGACAGCTTGTCGAAAATAATCTAAATGGAGTTGCATTTAGTGTGCGGTATTCTTTCCTATTTGAATCTGTGCTAACAGATGCCACGAGGTGACTGTAGTGCCAGATTACCCTCTGAACATGAAACCACATAAAAGCATACGACAGCGTTCAACACTGGGTGGAAAATGGACGCCTGTGGAACAATTACCGTTTCATTTAGCCGCGTCAAGCTGAAATAGATAGCTACCTCTCCCTAATACCTCTCCCAAATGTGGGTGGAGAGGAAAAGAAATGGAGGGTCTGTTCGGCTAATGAACATGCAGACAGAGGATGGATGACTAAAGTGCCGCTTGCCGCTCATTCCCAGGGTGCTTTGCACTCCAGTAAAGTACAAGTTGTTCGGTCCCAAGGTGCTTTTCTTTGGGAGAGCTCGTCAGATGTTGTCTGCTTTTAGAGGGGCTGTTGTTTTTAAGTTGTGTGCGTGTGTGTTGGTGTGCGGAGGGAATACAGAGCAGGCTGCAGCTATCGGGCAAGACGACTACAGAGCACTGTGGGGTTTATAGCGAAATGTGGAGAGAAAAAAAAGCAAGTGAGAGTGCTGGGGGAGGCAGAGCAAAGATAATTGTGTTTTTAAAGTTTCTTCTGAAGATAAAGCAAGGGAGTTTGAGAGAGAGAGAGAGAGAGAGAGAGAGAGAGAGAGAGAGAGAGAGAGAGAGAAACGTGGCCGGCCGGTACTCACGGGACACTTGGTGATGCTTTGTTCCCATTGGCTCATTCGGACGCTCTCCTCTAGCGTGGTACACTTCTTGAGCACCAGGTCCCAGCCGCAGTATGGATCCCTGGCTCCTATGCATGCTCTGGGAGAAGAAGGAATGGGTGGGTGGGTGGGGGGGGTGGGGGGTGGAGAACAGCAGGTGAGCATGTGCGAGTTACGTATAGTTTAAAAAGACAACCTAGAGATGTGCATAGTTGAGCCATGTTCGGCAGTAGACAAAAAAAGGTATCATAGAGAGAAAGAGGGAGAGAGTGATATGCTAGAAAACAAGTGAGAGAATTGTGACAATAGAGGAAAGGTGTTTGTGTTTGTGTGCTGCTGTACGAATAAATGTGCATGCATGCGTAACATCAGCAGCCTGAAATGATGTCTCTCTCACACACACACACACACACACACACACACACACACACACACACACACACACACACACACACACACACACACACACACACACACACACACACACACACACACACACACACACACACACACGCACACACACACAATGTGCTGACTGATTATTCAGGTAATCTTCCGCCAAACACCGGGATTATGTTTCTGTGTTTGCATACATTTCTGACTCAAACAAGCCTGTCATGCTGGCAAATAATGCCGTGCCGGGGATAGCTGAGCTGTCCAGGCTCTCTTGCCTCTTCCAAGTCCCTCCGGTGGTTTATGGAGTGCAATAAAAAGGCCTGATGTCTCTCGTTTCATGCAAATATGAGATTGGAGTGACAACACAATGACATATCTCGGAGCCACAGGCATCAACGCAGTGTGAAATGTAACCAAAGGTGTCCTTGCGAGCCATAACAATGAGCCACCACACAAACGTACACGTGCGCTCGTACATGAGAGGGCAACTACGCAACTCATCCATGCACGCAAGTGGGTGGAGAAAAGGCAGAAATGCCATAGCGCTCACACGCGAGGGTGCGAGCATATCTTCATCCTTGGATGCAAAAATGCAACGCATGCACGCGCGCAAACACACACACACACACACACACACACACACACACACACACACACACACACACACACACACACACACACACACACACACACACACACACACACACACACACACACACACACACACACACACACACACACACACTTTACAATCAAAGCACACACAAACACACACAGCAGCTGACGTAGTGTCTAGGGGGTAACAATAGCCAGAGAGTTATGGACTATTTCTGCTCAGACAGGGGTATCATGGGTGACGACAGCAAGGCGAGATGAAAGGGAAAAGGAACAAGCTAATACCTGTCTTTTTAAAGGGCCTGAAGGGAATTACAGCGTCTACATTGCCGGTCACTGAACCGCAGGGTCTCTCTCACACATCCACAGTGAAATACAGAGACAAGCTGTCTAATATTTCAAAATCGTTAAAAGCCCTTAAGGAAATGTGAACAGTGAACTATCCAGCGCTCACTTCAAGTGTCAGTCAGCATCGGTACGGTAGCTGCATGTCCTCGTCTCTCTTTACTTCCGTTTGTTCTTGTCTCTTTATTGGTCATCCGTTTGTTTTGATAAATGTCTGTCTGTCTGTCTGTCTGTCTGTCTGTCTGTCTGTCTGTGCTTCTGTTTATGTCTGCCTGCCTGTGTGTCTACATCTTTCTGCCTGCATCAATCTGCCTTGCACTCTGGAACACAAAATAACAGTTGAAAGGTTTGCGGTTGGCTTGACTTCAAGGAGAGCAACAATGGGTGAAAAACTATCAAATAACAACAAGCGTCTCTTTTACATAAAGGCATTGATCTTACGATCACTCCCAATAACATCTATTTTGCCTGGGACAATAGTTACAGGTGGGATTCTGTTTTAAATGCTAACATGTGATTTCTTTCTTGGCGGAGAACCAAGGGGCAAACCCCCTTCGCTGGAATTGAAGCTCACTTCCAGGTTCTCGTTCAGCCTGCTGTTCCTATTAGTGGCCCAGCAGATGTCACTATTTCACCTTCTCTGGTCGCAATACATTATAAGTCAATGAGGTTTTGGGGCGAACTTGACACTTGATTTTATTACCTTAGTAAACCTTAGTAAACACTTTGTTTCCAATTGCTAGTTTAAAGTATTTTTTAAATCATAATAATATGCGTTTAGTAAATGATGGTCCCATTAATGATAAAGTATAGGTATGTACTGTATCTAGGGTTTCTACTGGTTCTACCGAGTGAAGACCCGCCCTTGCTGCAGTTGCAGCCAATAGCATTCATTTCCGTTAGCATTTCGGACCGAATATAGAAAGATGGCGGATTTAAAATCGCTGAAAAATAGGCTTCATTTACGGTCTGCAGAAACCAATGGCGTCACTTTGTCCATCCGTTTTTACGGTCTATGCTGAGAACCCACCGACACTGCAGCCACAACTGCATTTGTTTTCTTTGGCAAATAAAAATACATTAATAATTATAGGTCAATAGAGTGTCTCTCAGGCAGACAGAAACTCAATTCGAGAACATTGTGTGAGGGAGAGAGGTGCATGTTTGAGTGTGTGAATGAGAGCAATGGAGAGAGAGAGAGAGAGAGAGAGAGAGAGAGAGAGAGAGAGAGAGAGAGAGAGAGAGAGAGAGAGAGAGAGAGAGAGAGAGAGAGAGAGAGAGAGAGAGAGAGAGAGAGAGAGAGCAATAGAGAGAAACAGGCAGACTGTGAGGCAGAGTGGAGCTCTTGGCACTTTGAGTGGCCCAGACAAAAGCAGATTTTAAAGGCTTTTAAATCTCAATGAGGGGCCCCTCGCCGTCACACAGGTCTAACTCTGTCATATAAAGGGCAACTTATGAGCATTAAGCCTAATTTATAGTCCGTGACATGGCGGTGCCACAAAGTAGAACATCTTGTCAAAGACATTATAACATATACTCATTTTCGGGGTCCGTGGCCAAATACATATCAATTTGAGGGTACTTGACATGAAAATGTTTGAGAACCACTGGCTTAGGACGTCCTAGACCACCACTCTTTCACATTGTTCTCCTCTGTGTGTCTGTCTGTGTGTGAGTGTGTGTGTGTGTGTGTGTGTGTGTGTGTGTGTGTGTGTGTGTGTGTGTGTGTGTGTGTGTGTGTGTGTGTGTGTGTGTGTGTGTGTGTGTGTGTGTGTGTGTGTGTGTGTGTGTGTGTGTGTGTGTGTGTGTGTGTGTGTGTGTGTGTGTGTGTGTGCATGTACGTGTCTGTGCACGGCATACTCACTCTCTGGTCTTGTGGTAGCTGCACCTCATTAGCGGGATCTTGATGACCTGGTCCCTGACACCTACGTACAGCTCACTGCGGCTGTGCAGGATCAGCAGGCTCCTGATTGGCTGCCTCTTCCTGAGTGGGAACAGCTCGATCTCCTCCAATAGGCAGCTCCCCGCCGACCGGTTGAGAGGGGACAGCACCTTCCTAATCGTACCGTAGTCTAGAGGAGAGACAAAGACCCCCGGTCACACCGAGAAAGGATGGAAAAAAGAAGGAGAAATATTGAAGGAGAAGTTGAGGAAGAAAGAGAGTTCGAGAGAGACAGCACATCGGAGAAAAAATTGAGAGAGTAGGTAGACAGACGCCAAAAATGGAAGACAGGGAAATGCATACCTCGGATGAGAATGGGTGCGTGCGAGCTGTTCTGAACTCTGTGTGAACCGCAAAAAAATTGCTCCCTAATACTGTGGCTGTGAAATAAGACTGTCAGGAAGACTGGTGGTTCACCAAGCCTACGATATCAACACACACACACACACCCATCGCTGTTAGATTCAACCGCATGGGGCCTGGTGCACTGCTGGAGCACTCCACTTCTGGCCAAGAGTCATTCGTCTTTCGCGACATGCTGCTCCAAGTGATGAAATGACTTTGTAGTTCTTCTGACAGAGGCGAGTGTCTGATCATTGTCATTCTTCAGCATCTCCTGACCTTTCTGTTGGGTGTCCTTTCATGAGGGAAACTCCCCTGCGACCGCATCGGGGGAGAGGGTGACTGGGTGGATGAGGGTGGGGGGATTAGGGCAGATTTTCCTCCGGGATGGAACTCAAAACAAACATCATCAATTATGCATTTTGTCCCCGGGGTGAGTAAAAACTAATGAGGTGCATGTAAAGGCAAAAGAGGAAGGGTGAAATTACTAATTCAATTTCAAGGTGGGAAATAAAAGAGTAACGTTTTTGCCCATGAGGTGTTTTTTTAGTCGAGGCATAGTTATGCCTTTTTGTGTGGAGGAAACATGTAAATGTTCTCTAGTGCGCCCTAAGTGAGACTCATCTTGGTATAATTGGGTAGGTAACTATATATAGAGCAGCACTCTTACAAAAGTTAAGGAAGTTCTCTCCTAACCATCCAAGATGCTGCTGTGCGGCTCAGATTACCATCGAGGACTGCAGTCTAAAGCGAGCTCTTGGTGAAATCGGCTGCAGACCAGGTGTGGCCACAGGATATATTTAGGGAATACTATGTTAGAAACCCCTTAAACATCATTGGGACCTCAAGTGGAGCGATCAGGTACCACAAAAATGGCCCCAATCAGGAGAGAGTGCTTTTGAGCGCTAATGGCCAGTGATTAGATAACGTGTGCTAGCCAGCGCTAATGGGCCTTGGCACTGTTTCAGATGTTTTCACTGGGGCCTGGTTAGAGAACCGGCGGAGGTGGCAGCTCTCGTTCTTTGCTGCATTGATCACATTCACAGCGTGCATGCAAACAATAGGAGGGGAATTATCTTACCACAGTGCCAAGGCCAGAGCTAGTGATCTGGAACAGATGTGTACATGACTGTGTCAGTGTGTGCACACTATATATGTACAGTACAGTATGTGTAAGTGTGTTTGTGTGTCCGTGCACAGGCATGCAACATGCTTATTATCCGCTAAGACAACATTGAGGCTGCAACAGGAAGATCATATGTTGACATTAGCAGTCATCCCAGTAGGCCTAGATGTATACATTAAAAAGCCGGTTACTATGTCTATTTTCCCATTCAGTGGTAAGTTCTGTCAGTAATTCTATTTAAGTCCTCATCCATTTTTCTCCTCAGTGGATCGACCAGTTTATCTAAGCTTGCACATGGCATTGACACTTGGCATCATGCAGGGAGTGAGGAAGTCAATTATTTTGCGGCTGTCCAGATTGCCTTTAATGCAAGGGTTCTATTGGATCTGTAGTCGTGTTCCCATAGCCCGAACAGATGGTGGGTGAAAATGCAGGGATGGACTAGTGCATTAAAATATATTTTGGACCCTGGAAGTACACCTACAAATACTTTGGCCGCGCAGCTATTTTCTCTCTCTATACTGTGAAAAAGAAAATATATTTTTGGGGGCAATTCTTTATGTACAGTATGTTATGAAAATGTTTTGGTCTGTATGGGACCGTATATAATTCCAACAATCTACAAGGCAATTCGAACATACTGCAGCCCAAAAGGTTGATGAATGTCTATCATTAAGTTGATGTTTTCACTGATTGGATCATTTCACCATCTTGCAATGTCGCACGGCATTAGCGTGTGGTACTTTGCTGCTCTGAATTTTATATGCCCACTCAATCAAACCAGGAAAGGGCACAATCTCTCAGCTATTACTGTCATCAGAAGGAAAATGTGCCTACTGAACTAATCTAAATTCAGCATATTGGGCCAGTCTGCTGATCAGCCAGTGGGCTGCTACCTTGGAGTTCAGATGGGATCTTGTGTGTATGTGCAAGTCAAAGTGTAGCTGTCCTTTCTGTAACGTGTGTTTGGCAGTGTGCATATTCGACGTATGTGTTATTCATTACCGGCATGTCTTCTTTTGACAGACGACTGGTTGCAATTTCATGGTGTTTACAATCTCTTGGCGAGGGACTGAGTGTGAGTGATATGTGGTCTGATGAGTCTGCGTGTGTGTAGTTTGACTGTGTGTGTGTATATCGTGGGTGAGAGTGTGTAGCTGTGTGTTTCATGCGGCGTGTGTGTGTGCGTGTGTGTGTGTGTGTGTGTGTGTGTGTCAATGTGGTGTGCGTATGCATGTGGGCGTTATATGGTTTGTGTATGTTTGTGTGTGTCTCCAGTGCATATGGGAGACACATGGAGGTGGAGTAAAGAGCAATCACATTAGTGTCAGAGGACTTTGAAGTCTCCTCAGGGTTACAGATCTATTGAATTAATTTCCTTTCCTTTCCTGACACTGCTCTATTCCCTCCTTGTCCCCAGAGCACAGTTCAAGGTCTTAAAAAGTCACATAGCAGCACATAAATGGCAGGACGCACGCACACATGCAAACTTCCAAAAGGCCCACACAACGTTCTTCATGGTCGATTTGGTGACACTGATGGTGACTGGTGGTCACTACAGGTGACTGTAGTGTCAGCTGTTTCGTGTTCTTCTTCTTCTTCTTCTTCTTTCTTCCACATTTGTCAAGCTAAATTTTGTGTTTAAGCATACATCATGTCCTGTGCATATTTTCATATGAGGTGGGAGTGAATGGCTTTGGCAGCAGAAATGCCAGCAAGAAAAAAGTTTATTTTTTGGTAATTCTTGAGAATTATCACTTTGTTTGTACAAAAAACGCGCACACACACACACACACACACACACACACACACACACACACACACACACACACACACACACACACACACACACACACACACACACACACACACACACACACACACACACACACACACACACACACACACACACACTCAACCTACCAGTGGCCAGGTATATGATGTGAAAGACCATGTCTTTGCCCTGCACCACGTCCACGGCTACATGCGTGAAGCGAATGTTGTCCTCCATGAAGTATGGCACGGGCACCACGGGCTGGACCACCTCATGCATGAGCAGGAACTTCTGAGCGTCCTGCAGGTTCCTCTCGGTCAGGTTGACGTAGGAGCCATAGTCGATGGTGCCGCACTGTGGAGACAGGTGTGGAAGGTAAAGAATGAAATCACTGAACACAAACTTGCCCCGTAGCTGTCTGATCCTAAGATAACCAGAATTCACTGCGCCTGGGTCTCGAGCCGCTCTTGAGGCGTTTGACGCTAGAGGCGAAGGTGAGAAAGGCTATAGTGTTTGATGTCTGTGCAGCTACATCACCATGCAGACATCCTGGGAACCTGTTCAGCTGTAAAACTAGATTTCTTTTAACCTCTGAGTCTGGGGGCAAGCTTGTTTGAATGCCCGAGTAACAGGAAATCAGGCATGCCTTTGCCCCTTTATGCAACATTTCAGCTTGCTTCCTGCTATAGGGCCTGGCCTGCACCCTAGGATACCAAACTATCCAGCAATCATGCTGACAGATTTTCATTGCAAATTGTAGATCTGTCTGGAGAGATTACCGTGCGGATAATCTTGGTGCTTTTCGATTTCCTGCTTCCTGAACAGAGAGCGTTGACTGACTGATATCCCCACGTATTGAATGTTACAAAGACAAGGAGATACAGTACGTTTGAAGAACAGTATTCATTTACTTTACTCTGAAGTCAGAAGTATCGCAAGACATGTAGGAGGTACTAAGGGATGAAATGATTGAAAGAGCAACTGAAGTGTGGGAGGCAATTATCATCTCAGTTTCCTTGCCACCTGCTTGCTTTCTTCATAATGTACTATATAATACAGTGAGGGTGATGTAAGAACACATGAGTATTTTCAATCGTTGTGAGACTCATAATAATGTAGTTCTGAAAGGATTTTCAGAACTACATTATTATGAGTCTCACAACGATAGAAAATAGTACTATCGTAATAAAATGTACTTTCTGAATGTAAAAAGAATTAAAGAAGAGGAGAATGGTGTAACAACATAAATTGAATCTAAGACATGGCGAGAAACCTAATTTTACTGAATATAGTCCTTCCATTCTTCCATACAGATTATCTTGCTTTCATCAAGCATCTCATCCGATTTTTCCTTTTCATTCCAGCAGACTTATTTTGCTAAAGTTGTGCCACTAAGTGAAATATGCTTACTTTCAAGCTATCAGAAACATTGATGGGACAATTTAGTTTGAGGTTATATTTTCCTGGACTCAGGAGAAAATTTCATACACAAAAGCAATTCTAAGTGTTTTATACATAATGCATAAAAGACAACAAATAAAATGCAAAATAAACACAAAAGCCATTTAAAGTGTGTGCGTGCGTGTGTGTGTGTGTGTGTAAACTATGAATCTGTGCATGACGATGTGGAGAAAACAGAATCATCAGTTACCTCCGATACAATAGCACCCACAAATACTGCAGGTAAAGGGTTTATTTTGGTAGGACATTGCCATGTTATTTAGGAAGAAAAGCTTCAGTCATCCCTTCTTTCTAGCAAGGTGAATATATTGCCTTCCCTTTCTTCACCAAGGTGAGTGGTAAATGGATAAAGATACCCTGTCATCTATTTCTTTTATACCAGCCAACCAAATGGAGGTAGTGCTGGGTGGATGAAGATAGCTTCAACAGAGCATTAAGCCTGATTTCTGCTCCGTTGCGCGATGGTGTCGCACACAGATGAAGTATGAATCAGGCTTTTAAGCCGGCGTTAAGCACCGACCACAAAGTACAGGCCTGCTCTGAGAGATGGAGAACGGAGAGCAGAAAATGTAGATGTATTGTGCTTTCAAGATTCAAGAGGATTTTAGATGAGTCACTCACACATATAGCAGCGAAAGGTTGGTGGGCATGCTCCGCAGTCTGCTAATTTCATGTAATTTAGCGAATGTTGTACATCCCGATCCCCACTGACTTTGTTCATGTCTATATTTTGGTTGGTTGTCTAGATAGAGATGTCATTAGTATATGCCCATACCCTGTATATTGGCATGGACATGTATAGGAGTATTAGGTTGTATCTGCAGTTCTGGACAACTGGATATCCATATATGCCCATGTATGGACATATCGGTTGGATCGGTGGTTCTGGACAACCGCATATCCGAACGACTCGGCGGCGGGCACCACACTCCCTCGAGTCCTTGCCGATGCGCACATCGAGTTTGAAGTCGGTCGGTCTCATACATATATGCATATGGCCATATATGGGCATATAGCGGTCGGATATGTAGCTCTGGATGACCGGATCTTCATATATGCCTACTGTATATACAGTATGAGCATATCGGGTTTGTTTATGGTTATGTCTGAGTCAGAGTGACGTGGCCGTGTCCGTGTTGCGACGCAATGTGAGCTTGTAGATCGGCTGTTTTCCGCGAAGATATCTAAATGTAGAGCAAAAACAGAAAAGTCACCAGTATAGAGCCCTGAGGTAATCCAGGGTGTTTACAGCTTGAAGGCAGTTTTGTTGTATTGTTTTTTTGTCCTAGTTCAGGCCTCTGACAGCCTCAGGGGAAAAAATATTGCCGAGTCTTGAGCCGTGAGCTTCGGGACACCTCAGGCTCTTCTCTGTCTACATCAGCACAGAAAATACATTTCTGGGGTGATGTTTGTCCTTCAGAATCCTTTTTTGCTGTGCTCAAATACCTGCTGTGGTATGCGTCCTGCAGGCATGCAGGACGCATACCACAGCAGGTATTTGAGCACAGCAAAAAGGATTCTGAAGGACAAACATCACCCCAGAAATGTAAATGTATAAATGTATTGTATAGGAGGGAACCCCTATGTTGTGTGCTCGGCAGACCGCACCACTTTCTGCAGCCTGGCTCGTGCATCCTCGCAGGCCCTGGGAGTAGCTACTGTAGTCCCGTAGCAGACGGTGACGGCCCCTGTCAGGATGCTCTGTAGAGTCAAACGATTTCAGAACCTTCCCTGGGACTTTGAATTAGCTGCCTGAGGTGGTGTACGGCTGTTTGTCTAGCCTTCTTTCCCAGAGTCTCTGTTTGCATTTTCCATGTCAGGTCCTCTGTGATGTGCACGCCGTAGTACTTGAAGCTGTTCACCCAATCCATCTGTGTTAAGGGGGGGGGGGGGGGGGGGGCTTCTGTACACAACTCTGCTGTTGTGTACAGAAGTCCACGATTATCTCACTCACTACGACAGATATGCCACCTCCTCCAGGCAGGCCCTCTCGTTGTTGTTTGAGAAAACCGTGTCATCAGCGATCAATCTTGACAATGAATTTGGAGCCGTTTATGCTGTGGGTTATTGCCTGTCAATCGGGTGGGGTTTCCCAGCCCCCTGGTATGACGTTACAGCAAAATGGCTACTGTGTAAATTATGATAGTCTACAGTAAACCAGAAAATTATAAACCCTTTCCCCTACCTTTTTGTTTTACATAGGTCATGTACAGTACCATATACCCAGGCTAACCATGGATGAGCATGTGCAGGGGTGGCTCTCTTGGGCGGGGCCTCAGGTTTGCAGAGGGATGGATGGATAGGTAGATATCCTTCAGTGACTAGCAACAGCACAGACACTTTATCCAAATCAATGGCATGGCCTTCCCAAGGCTGACAGATGAGAATCGTGGAAGGTTTCCCCTTTGGGATGGGTGACGGATCAGTGCCCTCGCCATAAAAAGGAGATGGGACATTAAAACCCCAAAGGACAGGGAAATGTGACTCGGCGGTTGTGCGTGCACATGTGTGCTTACTCTTGGGTGCTCTTCTGTATATGTGTTTAAATATGTGTGAGCTGTGCTATGCTGCACTTTATATGGTGACCGAACACAGCAACCAGAGCTGTATTTTGTCTCCTTCTTATGCAGAGGATGTGAGGGATGTTTGGCGTGAGCCTATAGAAAACAATTTGCACTGGGTTTTGCGTGCATGTGTGCGTGTGCGCGCGCGTGTGTGTGTGTGTGTGACAGACAGTGTGATGAAGCTCAGATGGTGGCCCATGGCATCCGTGAGCGTATGAGTGATTGATGTCATGATGTGTGATTGTCCCAGGCAAGTCAAGGTGAGGGACAGAAACATTATTTGGCCCGGGGCCCGTATGATGCTCAGCTGTCTCCTTCATCATCAGCACACTGCAATGGCACTGCGGTCTGGCACTATACCCGCAGGCACAGCCTGCAGTAGAGCGCACTCTCATATAAAGTACAAAATTATAATAATAATAATAATACGAAAAGGAATTGGTTTGGATTTAAATACTGATGGCCTGTCAGCTTATATGAGATAGTTCACATCGAATGAAAGTGACAGATTTGAATGCAAGCGTTTCAGTTCAGGCTTTTGGTTTTTAAAGCGTAATTGATGGTAAATGGAAGGAGTTACAAGTGTTACGAGGGCACATAGATGGTAAATGGGAGGAGTGTGCTATGAAGGCACATTATGCTCCCCGGGAACGTGGGTTGTTGGCACAGCTTTCCCCGTCGCCCTCACAATATGTTAGCGTGCGCTGTTGCCTGCCTGGATGTGGTTCAAAGTTTAAATTAACATATATCCCTTCATACAATATGGAGCTCACCCAAAAGTGCCTTGTACAGCAAGCGTGTTAATTTAGCATGTTAGCTTATGCTGTTGCCTGCCTGGATTTGGTTCAAAGTTTTAGATTAACATATATTTCCCTACATACAATATGGAGCTCACCTACACAAGTGCCTTTTACAGTAAGCAATTACAGTGTGACAGAAAACCTATACTACAGGGTGACGGTATTAGGTCCTAATGCACAGAGAACATGATTCATAGCTCGAATAAGCCCGGCTGGATCAATCCATAGTGTTTAATTGAATGGGGAGGTTTTTCTTCCAGACAGACAGGGATTGAAGCTCTCAATCAATGGACGGTGTGAGTTGAGTGATAGATTCATAGGCATAATTATCCCTGGCAGGAAGCTGTAGCTCTCCACATGTGTGGGTGTATTTGTGTGTGTGGTTCCGCACATGCCTGGCAACCTTTATGGTTGCAGGCCTCTTGTGCGTCTGTGCGTCTGTGCGCGTGTGTGTGTGTGTGTGTGTGTGTGTGTGTGTGTGTGTGTGTGCGTCTGTGTTTGCGCGTGTCTGTGTGTGTGCGTGTATGCATGCATGTGTGCGCGCGCGCGCGCGCGTGCGTGCGTGCGTGCGTGCGTGCGTGCGTGCGTGCGTGCGTGCGTGCGTGCGTGCGTGCGTGCGTGCGTGCGTGCGTGCGTGCGTGCGTGCGTGCGTGCGTGCGTGCGTGCGTGCGTGCGTGCGTGCGTGCGTGCGTGCGTGCGTGCGTGCGTGTGTGTGTGTGTGTGTGCTTGCGCGTGTGTCTGTCCATGTGTGAAGGGCTGAATACATGGTCAGGCCATTTTACATCAACGGCACCCTGCCATAAATCCAATGCTCGTAAATCTAATCCTCTCCAACATTGACAAATGCTTGATGAAGATGTCACAGAAACCTAGATAAACTGTGCTCCGGTCCAGCAGTGTCTGAGGAGCAGCAGCAATCCTGACTGAGCCAAGGTAGAGAGAGAAAGAAGAGAGAGGATAGAGTGGAGACAGCAAATCCCAGTTTATCCCCACGGAACACAGCCCTATGAAAGCCCACAGTACTATACCTCTGAACCTGCTGTAGTGCACCCACGGTATGCTGAACACACTAAAACTGTGGTCCGCTCTGACCAGATAGAGGAAATTGTTTTTCTTTTCCACCCAGCTTGACGTATATATGCTGACAAAGGTGTGTGTGT
The DNA here is from genome assembly GCF_963280865.1 of Gymnoscopelus braueri. NCBI lineage: Eukaryota > Metazoa > Chordata > Actinopteri > Myctophiformes > Myctophidae > Gymnoscopelus > Gymnoscopelus braueri. Next base: position 28,280,665 of record NC_137623.1, on the reverse strand, counting down.
GTATGGTATTCTTTCTATTTTCTTTTTCATAAACTGAGAAAGCTGACACCTTCTGTGCGTGAGCATTTCTCATGTCTTTGCGGATACTGCATGAGTAAGAGCTTGGCAGGCAGTGCGCGCTGCACGCGCTCATAACCCCACTGAGCCGTTGGTAACATGATCGAGGGGTCCGTGATAGGGAACATGTGTGTAGCCAGGCGTGTGTCACCCCCACTGGCAGCCAGACCCCAGGGAATTCAATCACACACACACACACACACACACCCGCACGCACGCACAAAACGCTGTGTGGCTTACACCCACGCCACCCTCCCCCTCTCGCTATCTCCTGAGCCTGCCACCACAGAGAGCTAGCACTTCTCATAATAAAACATCCGTACGGAGCAGAGCCTCAAATCGGGTTGAGGCGCCACGGCGCTCCTTTTTTTGGCCCCTCTGGGGTTGGGGAAAGAGTACGAACATAAAGTGCCACTTGTAGGAGACACGAGGCAATTATTAGGAGACACAGTCCATAGGATAGGGCTATAGGATGTTCTAATGACACTAGCCATTGTAAAATGACTGGGGTTTTTGTAACGAGTGGTCATTAATGCCCCGGTCCTTCATGAGCAGAGCAAGGGCTTATTGAAGGGAAGAAGAAATTAGTGGGAGGAAAGAGGCTGCTGCTGCGATTCTGAGACAGGTTCATCAGGACACATGCACGAATTCATGTGGACACACATGCCTAGCGCTGGGAATTGAACGGTGACTCTTTTCAGGCACCAATCAAATCACACGCGTAGCAGCGTTCAGGGCCCGTCTTCAGTAATTTTAGGGACTGCTTTATGTTTAATTGAAGGGCCAGACAAAATGTGACTCTGTAAAAATACTACATTTTGTCCAGTTGTCTTGTGTCCCATTACAACAAAAGAGCAGCCTACTTGCCTTTTCTTCCCCCAAAACTCTACCCACTTAGATTTGTAGGTCTATTCTTTGATCTTGCATGATTTAAATGCAATGTTTATATAATTACTGTATCCATGCAATGTTCTTATACACTGAGTCAAGAAAACATTAAACACAAGTAATTGGTTTAAATGAAGAAAAATGTTATTAGGTGGAGAACAGTTCACTCACTAGTCAACATGCAGAATGTCAGATTGTTTGTGTGGTTTGTTTTACTTGAGTGGGCAATGTTGGCCCTGGGTTACGTCCCACACATCGAAAATCTTGAGTGTAAATTCAACTCTGAGCGTAAACATGAACCAGTAATGGTGCAGTAATTTATGCACAACATCCTGAGTGCCTGAATAACTGAGCATCCGAGATACAGTTCCCATATGACCGTTAAACTCCGACCAGCACATGGCCTCAACCGACACAGAGCTGTATGTCTTTTCTTACATGCCGTGGGGTTTTTCAACTGTCCTGTATGTAACGCAGTTCACTAAAGAAGTAGGCAAAAGTTTCCATGGTAGCTTAAAGTTCAGCTGAAATGGCTTTTTTTGTTATCGTGTAAAACAGAGGCTGGTTGTGTCTCAGCCAATCAGAGTCTCAGCCGACCGTCCCGTCCGCTCGGGCTTATGGGATCGATTTCAGGGGCGTCGATTGGGTATGGCAGGTGCCATACCTTGGCTCCAAAAAAAAAAGAAAAAAAGAAAATAAATTATAAAAAAAGAAAAGAAAATCATGAATAGTAGCCTAATGCAGGTGTAAGACCATTGTGTTTGTATTGTGTTATAGGTATAATGCATAGTTTTCTATGCATTATACCTAGGTTTTGGGGGGTTTGACCCCAAAAACGTTTTTCGGCCGCGCCCAGGATAGGTGTCCCTTATTTTAATCTCTAGGAGTTGCCAACCCTAACCTTGCCATACCTTAGCTTTTGCTGAACTGACGCCACTGATCGATTTAAATGCAACACACTGCCTTCGCACTGGTGCACCACGAGGCAGAGAGAGAAGCCGAGGCACTTTTATGTTACTGCATTAGCTATTTCTCACCTGAAATGTTTTCAGATACATATTTTAGTGTACCGTTTAAGTTTAAAATGAGAACGTTTGTAAATGCACTGTCCGGCCGTTATCCTGAATTTCATTCAGAACAGAAGTTGCAGCAGCCCTGTACTGTCTCCATAATGAGAATCAGCTGCGCGTGGAGAAACATTGAGCTATGGGAATCACACAGTTGACTGAAATAATGATTCATGGTTATTCACAGGGGCTTGCTGCTGTAATCACACGTTACGTTTTTGTTTGACATGCAGGAAGTAACTAAGTATTGGACTTTTGACATAAAAACACACAAAAGTTCCCAGCCTCAATTCTTTTACCATCTATTGTTAATCATATCTCCATTATGACCACGGATATGGTCTAAACGTGTGGAAAACATATTTTTCATTTCACCTGGTCTTTAAACCTTTAAAGATTGTTACCTGGAAATCTGGGTTGGGGTTTGGGAAGGGCAGCCAGGCTGAGCGTGAGTTCTCTTGGTACTTGAATGGTCCGGTGAAGACCTGCTGGATGGCACTGAGGTTGAAGGCACACACTGCAGATGCAGCAATGCTGTTCCTGCAAGGCACAAACAGACAAACATGGAGTGAGTGAGAGAACGAGGGAGAGTTGGGATGGTGAGATGAGAAATAAAGATAAGAAAAGATTAATTTAAAAAGCAGAAAAGATTACCCAAACATGACATGAGAAACCTACAACACCAGAAGGAGCAGAGCCCCACTGATGCCACTGAACCCAGTTTCGGCACAGAAATGGGGTAAAATTTGTGCTACTGCTATAACGCCAGAATGTGGAATTCCCTACCAACAACAGGCATACAAAAGTGTGACTCCTTACCCTCCTTCAAAACCCCTCTAAAAGAGCACCTAAAGGTGGCTGCAAATTGTAACTGGCCCCTGTAAAAAGTAAAAAGTCTAGGCTTATCACTGGAAATTACCCCCACCCCCCAACCGTTTACTGTACGTATCTTTCTTGCTTATTACTACTCGTATATATGATATATAATTTTTTTTTGCATATTATTGTACATTATTGTTTGTCTTTAAATGTCTCGATGAATTGAATACACAGGACCTTAATGGAAACAAGCCCTGAGGGCTTATCTGGGTAATCGATCAAAATACACGTGCACAACTGCAAACACGGCTTAGATTCATCTTCAAGCATACATCTATACATTTACATCAGTGACTCAAGGTAGTCAAAAGTCAGTCAGCTTTTTATTTTTAAAGTTCCTAGATAGGAACGTAAAGTTCCTAGATAGGAACTTAAAGTACTGTATACTACTGTACGTTAGATCCATTGATCCAAGCCAGAGCACAATCGATGGATTGATCATTAAAATAAACATGCTCTGAAAATGCATGTGCCCCCCCCCCATCTGACCCCTTAACATTGCAGTGTTAAGTGGACAGATGGGCGGGCCGCAAAGGTTTTTGAGATTTTCAAGACATTACATTGTTCTAATGCAACGATACAAAACTGAAGACTGCAGACAAATATGAATTATTGACATCACTGGGTAATATGTTTTACAATCAGACGCAATTAAGATGTTCTGCTTGTCTGAGAGTGCAGATCTCTGGGCTGAAATACAGCTTTGACTTTTGAAACTGTCACTTTCAACAAGAGCCGTCTCCTCCCTCCAATAAGAAAGTAAAGAATGAGAGTATTAACTCTCAAATCTAACTGTGAGACTCGCGGGCTATGTGAATTATAATCCTACGCAGCTGCTCATTAAACTGGGTGCCCGGAGGGAGAAACGTTTCCAGTATACCCTTCAAGAGACTTCTTTTTCAGCAATGTGAAGCCATTGACCATAAAGAATAGATTACACAGCTTTTAATAATGAACCGTGCACATGGTGTGTGCGTGTGTGTGCGTGTGTGTGTGTGTGTGTGTGTGTGTGTGTGTGTGTGTGTGTGTGTGTGTGTGTGTGTGTGTGTGTGTGTGTGTGTGTGTGTGTGTGTGTGTAGAAGAAACATGAATTTGTGAACTAAGGGGCAGAATAATGTATTTATTTATATGAATTTATATTTATAGGAAAAGGAATGAAAGCAGAATGAGAGATGAGAAGGAGGTCTTCTCTGCCTCCAGTATATCGTCGCTGTCGGGCAGAAACCTTGTATGTCCAAAAACGCAACTTTTTCAAGAAATATTTATAAAACCCACAGACTTCACACTTTTCAGTGAAAATAGCTGAAGATCGGCTATTTTTACACGACACTCTTGTATGACGAATCAGGGCATTCATTAACAAAACAAAAACACACACACACACACACACACACATTACAAGTTCAAATATGGAGATATAAGTTCTCTGCCCGACAATGCTATGTTACGTGTGTGTGTGTGTGTGTGTGTGTGTGTGTGTGTGTGTGTGTGTGTGTGTGTGTGTGTGTGTGTGTGTGTGTGTGTGTGTGTGTGTGTGTGTGTGTGTGTGTGTGTGTGTGTGTGTGTGTGTGTGTGTGTTATATAACTCCCACACAACATGCAATTATCCTTATGATGGATGCATGAATTTAAGTGCTGCCATCGCGGGAATGAGCAATCACGGTTTAAATGTGTATGCTGCACAACAAATTGCCTCATGGTGGACATTTAACTCGCAACTAAATAAATGTCCAAACTAAACTTTGCAAAAGAAAAATTACTCCTGAATGAAAAATAAATTCAGTTTTAGTGCACTTAACAACAACATTTATCAACAGCTGAGAGAGAGCAGAAATGTGTGAACTTACATAAATAAACAATGCTAGTGCACACAGTAGCACCCCGCAGCATCTCTTTGTTTTTGGTTCCAATGAACATTTATTTAACACTAATGTATTATTCACATGAACACAGAAAAATACTAGAAAAATACAAATGGGTATTTTCTCCGCTTACAGTATGTAGATCTGCACTCCGCACTCTACTTATTATTACTTGTTATTTTATATGTAAAGAAATGTCTAAAAGTAATCTAAAAAGTAAACTCTGTAAAAAAAAAAAAACGTTTTATGAATAAAAAAAAAAGAAATGAGTCTCAGCTGAGTAGTTCTCAGTGAGCCCGCCTGGGAAGCCATGAGGCCCTGGTTGTTCCGGGTTCGATTCCAGGCCAGCAATGTGTCGATGTGTGTCCCTGAGCAAAACTCTTAACCCCTAATTGCTCCCCGAGCGCCATAGAATGGCTACTGGTACTATATATTCATGAGGGTGGGCATCAGCCGATGCCGATTATCTGAAAATGCCAGATACTGTATCGGCCCAACTAACCACTTCATTATACAGTATATACTTCAGTGACTGGTGTACTTGGCCCTCTGCATCAAATCTCCTCGCCGAAAATAGCCGATATATGCACTGTGAGTTTGTAGATCAGCAAATTTTTTTTGCAGAATATTTGCCTATTTCCCCCAAAATGTTTGTTCACCTATTACAATACGCGCAGAATAGGGACACTATGATTCATGTGGTTAATTAATCGGTCTGTCACTCCTCAGCACTCACACGTTGGTGGTGAAGATGCCGTAGAGCAGCTCCAGCTCGGGCAGGTAGAAGGTGCCCTGCAGCTCGTTGTAGCCGAAGGGGATCTCTCCCGGCCGGGAGCAGTTGAGCCGGGCCTTCATGAACGTGGTCCACGTGTCCTCCAGCAGGAAGCGGCCGCCGATGTCGTTCTTGCAGACGCGGCCGGCGCGGGAGAACACCGTCCGGCCGCAGTCGTGCTCCACCGCGTTCTCCCGGAAGAAGAAGAATGTGAAGTTGCCGATGTCATAGGAGGAGACGAAGTTGGGCTCTGCGGGTCGGAGAGAGAGAGAGAGAGAGAGAGAGAGAGAGAGAGAGAGAGAGAGAGAGAGAGAGAGAGAGAGAGAGAGAGAGAGAGAGAGAGAGAGAAATTTATCCCAATTTTTAAAGAGTCCCCAGAAGCAAAGATTTGAGTTACAAATGTTTGCTTTAAAAAAATATATATATTCAAAGATTTGCACAAACTTTCACGATTTTCAAAAATAGCAGATCTATAAGCTCATAGCGCGGCACTCGGCGCCACGCTATGAGCTTGTACAGTATATCTGCTATTTTTGAATAGCCAAGGAAATCAAAAAATGACACAGATTCTTTCCTGGTCTAAATGGGTTAATAACCATGGGACGCGTTATGAATGGCTTTGTGTGGCAATAAGAAAACTCATTTTTCATTCCCCAAACCTAAAGGTTAGGATGAGAAATGACCAAAACAAGGTGCAGTGTAATAGCCCTCGCCTCTATCTTTAAACAGGCGACCCTCGCGACATCATCATCGCAAAGGTGTTCATCTTTAATGTATGACATTATTGGATCTAAACCGCACACTTAATTCTCACTGACAGTGATTTAATTCACTTTTAAATGAAAGAGGAGCTTTCCCATCATGATTCTCATCCCAACCGCTCACCCATACCCCCCCACCCCTGCAACTTTGGACAGCAGCACAGGGAAGGAAAGGAAGAAAAATCAATTCCCCATAAAATTAGTTATTAAGCTTTTCTAAGAGGGTTCTGCATAGCAGCAGAAGGGGGATGACTTTTAAATGTATTTTTTCAATTCAAATGAGACTCAGATAATAGTCTTTGAATGACAAGATGACCCACTCCCTCTGTAGACCCTCAGCCAACTAAAACCGTTCTTCAATCAGTTATTTGTTCCAGGCGGGACACTGGTTGAACTGGCCAAGATGCACATTTGAGGCTAAATAGTTTTTCAAAAACACAATTTTCCCATCGCTGTGTTATTGCTTGTGCAATCTTTTGGCTTAGAGAAAAGGACAAAAGGCAATTACAAGAGAGACACCTTTACCTCTCTTCTACACTGTAAAGCAGGTACAATCACTGTGTTTTACCACCACTTTATGACTCTGTATATTCCAGCATTTATCTGTAACATCTAACACCCTCGGTGACTCCCTGAGTAGCAGTCCACTCACGTACTGACTGTCTACATTAAATTTCCATTCAATCAGGGAACGCATCTGTGTCGTTTCTTGGGTCGTTCTTTGGCTATTTTTGGGGGGGAAATCGTGAAAATGTGTGCAAATCTTTGCTTCTGGGGGTCCTTAGAACAAAATATTTTGAGATGGGGAGGGTCCGCGGACAAATACATATCATTTTGTGGGTCCTTGACATGAAAAAAGTTTGAGAACCACTGATATTATAGCAACATAAGTTATTTAAAAAAAAAACTGTTAGGATTTAGAAGACATTTGTAGAATCCCCAGAAGCAAAGATTTGATTACAAATGTTCGCTTTAAAAATATATATATTCAAAGATTTGCACAATTGTTCAAGATATATATTTTTTGCAGATCTACAAGCTCTATGAGCTTGTAGATCTGAAATTTTTTTATGGCCAAAGAAATCTTAAAATGACACAGATCCCGTTCCCTTTCTTAATGGGATTAATACACTGTACAGTATGTCTCTGGCCAGAAGTTCAAGGCCCCCTTACCGTTGAGCCACTTGGAGTTGTACTGGGCGGTGCGGAGCGGGGGCATCCCGCCCAGGCTGCGGTAGATGGCCGGGTCGCGGCCAGAGAAGTCCATGGCGGTGGCGGCATACAGCTCCCCGCTGGAGGTGATGAGGGCCGTGGAGTTGTGGAGCGGGTTGTAGGGACAGCGCGCCATCCCACTGATCTGGTCGTGGATCTCCGTCAGGTTGGTCAGCTGAACACGGATGGAGAGAGCGGATGGATGGATAATTGGATGAACGAATGAATGAATGGGTGAATGGAAGCGTTGAGGGGGCGGAGGAGAATGGATGTGGACGAGAGAGACGCATAAAGGTCCTTGTTCGGTGGCCTAAGATAGCAGATCTACAGTATAAGCCATACATGGGCAACTGGTGGCCCAGGGGCCAAATGCGGTTGCAGGTTAATATCGGAATACTGATAAATTATTGATTTCAGCTGTTACAATTCCAAACTTGTCTTTTTTATGTCCAATGTATTTGTATTTAAGTTCATAAAGTTAACATAAGTATAACTAAATGCACTTTAAATTAAATAAAAATTGTACTTTTCAGGATTCCAATTCAAAAATAGCAAAGCATGCCCGACAGTATATGCAATGTGGCCCTCTGGAGTGAGTGTGGAAATATAGTGGCCCTTTCCATCATCAAAGTTGCCCACCCCTGGTATAAGCTCACAACATGTTGTGAGCTTACTGTATACCTGCTATTCTTCGGCGCGTGATGCACAACGACGTATAAATCAAGCCTAATGCTGCGTTCACACTGGCAGATACAAAAGATACAAAGATACAAAGCTACAAAGCATATTTGTCGCTCTAATAGCTGAAGTTGAAACCAGCTCAACCTTTTTTGTAGCTTTTGTAGCTGTTGTAGCTTTTGTAGCTCAGCTACAAAAGTTGGATGCATCTTTGTATCTTCATGTCGCTGTCTTCCATTGAAAATGAATGGTAGCCTGTATCTTTGTAGCTGCCGGTGTGAACGCAGAGAGAACTTGTGCAACGAGACGTGAAGCAGCACACAGAGAAACCTCAGCGGAAATCTTACGCCGGAAAGTAAAAAAATTACCCATAGGCCCTAGAGTAGACAAAGTTAGTATGCATCGTATGTACACAGTAATGCACCTTGACTATAAATACCCACGCAAACGGACTGGTTTAGGATCCTTGCGGAGTATAGTCATCTGAGTTAAGAGATTAAACAATGAGCTGTGAGTTACTGGAACAGAGCTCCTCTTGAGATTTCCAGTTTCTACTGATCACTGCATAAAACTTAAAATGTAGAACAAAAGTGGCAAAGGGCAGCATTTACATGCAAACCAGACACGCCTGGTAATGTGCTGTTTTTGCCTTTGCAGATACAGTATGCAAATAGAACGGTGGTAAAAAATATCTTGTCTCATTATTACTTGTTTTGTTTTGTACACACCCCAGTTATACTTGCAAAAACCCACGGATTGTCAGTCTGTCTGTCTCTCTCATGTACGCACGCACGCACGCTAGTTGAACAAACCCGCCGGCAGCGGTATCTAGTCAACATATTTGGAGTCATTAGCACACAGTAAACACAAAACAAACACATAGGGCTCAAGTCCACAATTGGAAAGAAACTAACCAAAAGTTTCCTAAAGTCAAGTAAATCTACCAGATGAAGTGCTTCTCCCACAGTTTGGTTTCTAATGATGGGACAGAACATCCATCTGTTTGTCTGGCTAAACCATCAGCATACCACATCACTGAGAAGGGCCCCTGCATTTTAATCATGTCGCTCGACAAGACATGCAGCCGTCTTTCACATTCCGCCTTTGAATTGGAAGCCAAATCCAGTTCTCCGCATTTAAAAATAACGTTACAGCATAACCAGTGCTGAGCTCTGACACAGCATTACTTGTGCCCATTAAAAATGACAAAAAATTGGAAAAAAAAGAAGGAAAAAAAAGAAATGGGTATAGCTCACTGACCCTGCCTTTAAAATTGCAGACGGGAATATTTGCTTTTCTTCATCTGAGATGTAATTCGATTTTATGGTGTGAAAGCAAACACAGTAATATGAGCTTAACATATGGTTTCTGTTTCCATCTGCCAGTTTCTGAGGGTAAATTATTCCACAAAATAATGCAGATGGCTTGTTGTGATGCAATGTGATACCCTTTTACATCTAAAAGAAACCCGAGCATATTATCACTGTCAGGCAGAAGTCCTGTAACTCCATATTTTATCTTTTTAATAAATTAATGCCCTGTTTTATACTTCATTGAGCACTTCATTGAGCATGTAAAGTAGTGAAAATAGCCAATCTTCAAGCTTGCGGTGCAACACGTTGTAAGACATGCACAAAATATGGACACCAGGTTGAAGAGTTTGTCTGTGGGTTTTTACATATGTAACCAAGAAAAGAATTAACAAGAGCATGTGATTAAACAATAACTACATTGGAACACACGTTATTTTTTCCATTTCCTTACATACAAGGTTAAAGAGACAGAGACAGTACCATCCTCTCAAGATCCTAAACACGTCCAACGTTGACCCACACCCTGACCGTGGGATGCAATTGCGGTTCTGTGAATAACAGGTAGATTCTACTTCCTGACAGGATGCCAGAACCCATTTTAAAGCAGCATTTGGGGAGAAACGGGGCTGCTTTATATCCTGACTTCCCGGAACGGGTCAATTCGGATCAAGGGTTCCGTCAACTCCTGCCACCCTCTGCTCCGGTCCAACCGAATGAAACAGAGCGGGCCCTGTCTGTGCTCGCTGGCCGGGGATGAAAGGCCGGTATTGACGGAACTCCCTCCATTGGCCGGGATAGCTGTTTTTGGGTCAATTGGATCTTTTAGAAACCATCGGAGAGAGGCGACAGAGGGAATAAATAGATAGTGAGACTAGACTGGATCTACCATGCATATTAACCCATTAAGACCGGGAATGCATCTTTGTCATTTTTTTATTTGAGCTAAAAAGTATTATATTACACTTTGGCTATTTAAAAATACACAAGATATAGATATAGATATACAAGCTCATAGCGCTATGAGCTTGTAGATCTGCAATTTTTTTTTTACATTTTTACATTTTTAACTCAAATCTTTGCTTCTGGGGATTCTACAAATGTCTTCTAAATGTTGCTATAATATCAGTGGTTCTCAAAGTTTTTCATGTCAAGGACCCCCAAAATGATATGTATTTGGCCGAGGACCCCCAAGCTCGTAGCGAGGCACTGAGTGCCGCGCTACAAGCTTGGGGGTCCTCGGCCAAATAGCTTGAATAGCTGCTATTTTTTGAATAGCCAAAGAAATCTAAAGTGACACAGATGCGTTCCCGGTCTTAATGGGTTAAGGCAGCAGGAGTGAAAGTCTTCTCTATCCAAAGCCCATGCAGCTGCGTTACTAGGAGGACACTGGAGTGACTTTAGCACTTGAATGCCTCTGATTGCTTCTTTATGTAAAGAGATGCGCACGGCCAGAGCGGCCACTGTCACAGGCAGCTGGGTGCTATGGCTGTGCTTCACAGCTCAGAAACCATTGTGGCTATTGAGCGAATTTTCTGTTACCCAGTATTAAAGGGCGATATGGTGGTGGGGGGAAAAAAAGCTTGATTTAAGTGCAATTTAAGATCTATTATTGGGTTGGATTTCCAATTTTCCATACTCCATGGTCCGTGGCCATATGACAAAACCAAAGAGCTCGTGCTTATCAGCATGAGCAGAATGTAAATGTAGTCACAGTTAGGTCTTCTGCAATAGGGGCAATCTGCATGGGCACTATCCCAATCCTCTGCCTTGTGGTCCTTCTCTGGACCATCATTATCAACTCCACTACTATCACCACTGTTACCGTCACCACTGTCACCACTGTCAAAATCACCACTATCACTACTGTTACCATAATCAATATCACCACTGCTCACCACTTGTGAGTGCGGACTGTTTCTATAGACCAGGAGTTCCCAAACCTTTTAGCTCAAGATCCAAAAGAGAAACCAGACGTTTGCCCGGGACCCAAACTAGTGAAAATAGCAGATCTACAAGCTCACAACGCTATATGGGGGTCCTTGAAAATAAAACGTGGACTCCTAAGGTGTCATAGTTTCATAGTAAATCAGTGTCATACATATTCTGAAGAAAACCTGGAGAATGACATTCAGTAATTGGGTCTTATGATCAAAATAAGAACATTATAATGTTAAGTAAAAAAACGAAATCTAAAATTTGCCACGGACAAGGACAAGTCTTGCCACGGACACATCTGTCCGTGTACGGACACATTGATGACCCCTGACTATCACTACAGTTACCATCATCAATATCACCACTTTTAGCAGGTGGGAGTGGGACACATAGAGAGCAGCCAGTGATCATACAGTTTAGTTGGCAAAGGTCGTTGTTTTTAGCTGGCTCTCTACATCAATCACCACCATCTTTACCCTCATCAAGATCACCACTATCTTTACATCATCAGTATCACCAACATCTTTACTTCATCAATATCACCACCATCATCAATATCGCTATCTTTACTATCATTAAATCTCCACCATCTTTCCCATAGTAAAAATCACCAATATAATTACAACAACATCACCATTACCATCAGTATCATCATCGTTATCAATATTAACATCACTGCTATCATTAGCATCATCATCATTATCAATCTCAACATCAGTACCGTCAGCATCATCAATATCAACATCACCATCAACATTAGCATCATTATCATTTACATCAATGGCAGTGCGTCTGAGAGGAAGAAAGTTCACCAGTAACCTTGCAGTGGCTATGAAACTAATTGGATATTCTTCCCCATTTCTGTTCATCCATCAAAGCTGATAGGGCTGCCAACAACTGATCCCAGGACTGTTGCAACTTTCCAAGCAATATCTCACGCTATCGGCCGCACAGCGGGTAAATATGCCAGCGCTTGATAAAATACCACCACAATAATGTCGTGACATTTCAGCTATATGTATTTTTGCAGCAGTAAACAGCCTTTATGAGCGTGTGACCTTTGGGTTCATTGCTTTAGGAGAGAAAACAAATGTCATGAGTCATAGTGAACCTCTGCCTCCTTTTACTCCTCAACAAGAGCAGAAGTAGCCTTGTATCAGAAATGGCCAAATCACGATAATAGGTAGGAGAGGATATTGTGACATTTGCAGCTCCTGATTTGTTATTTCACTTCAGCCAGACATTTGTCACATTACAAAAAGTTTCTAGGTTGTTAGCACTGTTGGCTTTCTTAATAGAAACTAAGTGACAGCTGCGAGCTAGAGCTCTGGTTCCATTAATATAAAACCTTTTTTATCTTCTCAATTTGTGACAAACAAAATATGGGGAACCAAACAAAAACATCCCTTAGCTACGTGATTCAGAGCTAGACGTGTCAAGTCAAAATTATACTAACGGAGAGAGGAGAGGACAGGAAAACACAACTATATTTAAGAGGACAAAAGCATGATTTAGATCAGGGGTGGGCAACTTTGTAGATGGTGAGGGCCACTAAATTTCCACACTCACTCTGGGGGGCCGCATTGTTTATCGGCACTCTCGCCAGTAGTACCCCATTACTCAAAAAGCCCATAATAGTCACATAATGTGATAAATAAGGGATATAACAATTATTATTCGTTGTAACTTTGTTTTTATTTAGCATTTAGTAATGCTTCTATCAACTTACTGCTGCTGTACTGCTAAACAAAACTTCACATTCCTGAGTATGCCTTTCAGAGTATTGCTGTAACCTTGGCTTAAAAATATACAAAAATGAACACTAGAATTATAATTAACAAGGCTTCTATTAAAATAAACGAGAGCACGCTCTACTGGTGGACTGTTGTAATTAAAATGGTTCATGGAATGTTGCATGTTTGGAACAGCTAAAGGCAATAGTTCACCATTTCGGATATGTTTAGATTACTTTGTTTTTCTTTGTGATATCAAAAGTGCAAAAAAACAAAACAATATTTTTGTTGGCCTGGGGCCGCATTGAGTGACGGTGCGGGCCGCATGCGGCCCGCGGGCCGCCAGTTGCCCACCCCTGATTTAGATAAAAGGAGATCATTGAAAGAGGAAGAAGACAAGAGGAGATCAGATGGGATAAAGAGGGGAAAAACAGAGAGAGATAAAGGTCGGATGACAAGGGAGCAAACTTTTGGAGTTGGTTTCTTACCGTTCGGTTGGTGCAAATGGGGGTGAAGGCATTGGTTCCACACGTAAACAGCCTGTTCCCATTCACCAGTAGCACTCTGATGTAGTTCTGACATTCCTCCTGTAGACGCGTGCGCACGCACGCACACACACACACACACACACACACACACACACACACACACACACACACACACACACACACACACACACACACACACACACACACACACACACACACACACACACACACACACACACACACACACACACACACACACACACACAGACACCACTGTCAGCATAGGTACCACTATGCAGTCATTACAGGGCAAGGCAGAGTGCAGAATTAGATGTAACAACGCTGAATGAGACAGAATCAACTCCAATCACAGGAGCTGTTGTGCAGAACATGGATAAAGGCTGACAGAGGCGAATCAGGGCTAATGGCCACTCGGTTCAGTCCCATCACACCTCGCCTCTGCAGGGTAACAGATTCAATGGATACACAAATTATTGGAAAGTAACTTAGTTTTTACAAGTACAATTTTGAGGTACTTTTATACTCCACTACATCTCACAGGAAATACAATTCATTTGACAGCATTAGTTACAAATTACTTTGCAGATTTAGATTTAGAACAAACCCCTGTTTCATACTTTGGCTATTTGAAAATTGCAGATCTACAAGCTTGCAAATCTGCTATTTTCGAAAAAGTTTGACAAATTTAGAAAGATTTAAGTACTTTTTGCTGCTGGTGCTGTAATTTTATTTTGATGCCAGTACTTTTGTAACAGAGTATTTTTTATATTGTGGCATTGCTACATGTACAGTACTTAAGTAAAAACAAGTACCAGGGTACCAATCCAATGCCAAATCCATCGCCGGATACACAGAATGACGTGGCACACAGAGAGCAGCATGGAGCCCGGTAAACAGAACCGAATACGGCCTTGTTTCCGATGACTGGTACAAAATGTGAAATGAAAGCATCGGTGATCATACATTATTGTTTTCAGCCCGCACTCTACATCAATCAATCAAAAGCACTGTTCTCTAAAAAGTTATGAAAGTCTACGCTTAGCTTGGCCTGGTCCTCAGAGGTTTAGGCCCCAGGTCAACACTTTGTTAAAAACACAAATGACTGACTGACTGAGTGAAGCTACAGTATATATATATATAAGCTATATGCTACCGTCAGCTTCCCAAATACAGCCGCAGAGGACTTCCATTAAAAGCTCAAAGCAAACATTACATTATCACGTGGAAGCCACGGAGGAGCGCTGTGCTAGTTTTCGTGCTGGCTATAGCAATAAAGCACTCATTAAAGTCCCACCATGTGAGAGAGAGAGGCCCTGAATGTATGCTGGAGAGAGAGAGGCCCTGGCTGTATGCTGGAGAGAGAGAGAGGCCCTGGCTGTATGCTGGAGAGAGAGAGGCCCTTGCTGTATGCTGGAGAGAGAGAGAGGCCCTTGCTGTATGCTGGAGAGAGAGAGGCCCTGGCTGTATGCTGGAGAGAGAGAGAGGCCCTGGCTGTATGCTGGAGAGAGAGAGAGGGGCCTTGGCTGTATGCGGGAGAGAGAGAGAGGCCCTGGCTGTATGCTGGAGAGAGAGAGAGAGGGGCCCTGGCTGTATGCTGGAGAGAGAGAGAGGGGCCCTGGCTGTATGCGGGAGAGAGAGAGAGAGGGGCCCTGGCTGTATGCGGGAGAGAGAGAGAGAGGGGCCCTGCATGGCTGTATGCTGGAGAGAGAGAGAGGGGCCCTGGCTGTATGCTGGAGAGAGAGAGAGGGGCCCTGGCTGTATGCTGGAGAGGGGGGTCCTCATTGAGATTTAAAACCCTATAAAGCAGCTTTAGTCTGAGCCACCACTTGAGGTACTCTCACCACTCTCTGTCTGCCCCCCTCTCTCTCTTTCTTTCCCTCCGTCTTTTCTTCCTCTTTTATACTGCATGTCAGTGGTTCTCAACCTTTTCTGGATCAGGGCCCACTTGAAAATCTCAAAAGCGTCCGCCAAGTGGTCAGATGGGTGGACTGCATGTATTTTAATGATCAATCAATCGATTGTGTTCCGGACTGGAACTAACGTAGTGTACTTTACACTAGTTCCCATTTATCGTTATCACAATAAAAACACAGTTTTCAAGGTTTTAAAGAAAACAACAAAGTCTTATGCACACCTGATCAGCTCAAAGACGGGTGCGAAGGCAGGAATCAGACGTATGTATAGAATAGACTAAAATGACCCGCACTCCGTCTACACTTGACACAATAGGGACAACTCCATCCGAGCAACGTTTCGGTCAATAGATGCCTGCGGAAAGTCTGTTGACCGAAACGTTGCTTGGATGGAGTTGTCCGCCTATTGTGCAAAGTGTAGACAGTGTGCGGGTCATTTTATTTTATTCAAGGTTTTAACCCATTAAGACCGGGAACGCTTAAACCATTATTTTATACTTAGCCTAGGCTATTCAAAAATAGCAGATATACAAGCTCATAGCTTGTATATCTCATAGCTCATAGTTTGTATATCTCATATCAAGCTCATAGCTTGTAAATCTGCATCTGAAAAATCTTGAACATTTGTGCAAATATTTGAATATATATTTTTTAAAGGGAGCATTTTTGACTCAAATCTTTGCTTCTGGGGGTCCCTGGAACAAAATATTTTGAGATGTGGAGGTCGGCGGCCAAATACATATAATTTTGGGTGGTCTTTGACATGAAAAAGGTTTGAGAACCACTGATACTATAGCAACATTCGTTTTTCAGAAAACTGTTAGGATTTATAAGATCAGCCTCAGGTCTTAAAAAAAAAAAAAAAAAAAAAAATTGAAAAGAATGTTCAGAACCCAAGATATCGTGATCCGAAGATTTGCTGCTCCATTCACTTCTTGTTTAACTTATTACTGTATCTCGGCTCCTGAGCACTTTTTTTTTACTTTAAAAAAATTGCTGATTTTTTTTATTTATTTCATTGGCATTGAGAGAGTTAATGGGTTAAAGAAAAACGATTTACTTATTTATTATTTTATATTATTAGGTGTTTTGTCAATTATTTAGGGGGCCCGCTTGCAATATCCTAACGGCCCACCAGTGGGACCCCGGCCCACAGGTTGAGAACCACTGAAGTGGTGCAGAGAAAGAGGGATGAGGCGGGCGTTGATTGGGGGAGAGGAAGGCAAGTAGCCTTTATTTCCTCCCTCTATCAAGAGCCTAGCTCATAAAATGATTCATTTCCCAGCTCCAGGCACAGTAAGTGTGTGCGTGCGTGCGTGCGTGCGTGCGTGCGTGCGTGCGTGCGTGCGTGCGTGCGTGCGTGCGTGCGTGCGTGCGTGCGTGCGTGCGTGCGTGCGTGCGTGCGTGACTCATCCTGCATGTGTGTAAGTGGGCAGTTGGGGGGCGAGTGTGCGTGTGTGTGCGCACGCGCACGGGAAGCTGTCAGCATAATTCAATTCTTCTCCACCATTCGTTTCTATGGTAAATAATGGTAAATTTAATATGTGCCCTCCAGTCTTGCTTATGAAAACATCCACATACTGTTGGTATGGAAGCAACGGAACCTGCTGTGAACGACTCCTGGTGTTATAAATATATATATAAAGCAAAGACAAGGCAGCAATTCAGTCCCGTCAAGTCAATTTAACTCTCGTCTCTTCTCGCAGATGAAATAAATCAAACACAGCGAGAGAGAACGACTGCGGGAGAATGAAGTGCTTTAATGTTATTCTTAGTGTTCATCACAAGAGCTGATCCTCTGAAGGCGACGGCTAGGGAAGCAATTCTGCTCCACTTGACTTGACAGGGCCGCCTCTCCAGGACAAAAGGGGGCGACTGTCTGTAATTCTAAACAACAGCCATGTGCCGGCCAACCTGTGCGTGCCAATTATGGGCTTTTAACCACCTTTCTCTGCAGGATAAATACACGGACACAGAGGCACGCACGTACTGTAGCTGAGACGCACACACACACACGCACGCACGCACACGCACACGCACACACACACACACACACACACACACACACACACACACACACACACACACACACACACAGACACACAAGCCCCGACCATGCAGACAAATACACAGCAGGGCTTGGCAGTTCACCTACAGGTCAAGTTCAGCTCTATTCCTTCTGTTTGGTAGACTCGGCAGTGCCAGCTAACCACACACAAAAACACACTCATGCACACATTGTGAAATAAATGCAGAGGAGGTGGAAACAATAGGAGCTCCACCAGAGAGTACAGTAAGGTGGGGTTGCGAAACCTTTTTAAGTTCCTAAAAACAATTTGACTAAAAAACCATCCACTCCCATCGTCTGTCACAGATTATCTTGGGGATTGTCTTAATCACTTTCAACCTGGCGTCCCTATTTTGGGCATGGCAATATAGGCAATATAATACCCAAAATAGCATATTTACAAGCTCACAACCTAACGCGGTGTTGTGAGCTTGTAGATCGGCTATTTTTTTTCCTATTTTGAAATAGGGCTTAAGTATGGAGTTACACAATAGCTTCACGTGCTGTGATCAAGAATGGATTGGGGGCACGGTGGCGCAGTCGGTTGCGCTGTCGCCTCACAGCAAGAAGGTCGTGGGTTCGATTCCCGCCGTGTGTCTTCTCCTCCGCGTCATCAGCGCCCATACCCTAGGTGGGGTTGGCTAAAGGGCCTACTCTGTGTGGAGTTTGCATGTTCTCCCCGTGTCTCCTAGGGTAGTTAATACCCTCACAAAAACATGTAGTAATCCTGGTCACTATACTGCCTCCCCCTGGTCAGCCGGGGCGCCTGATGGAGGGGAAGGGAAATGGTTGGAATAACGTGTTCCTTCCACACGCTACGTCCAACCAGGGAAACTCCCCCCTGTCAGGTGACAAGAAGGTCAGTTGGCTCTCATGCATTAAAGGAGGCATGAGCTCGGCCCTGGCCTCCCTAGGCTGGTGGGGGGAGTGTAGTGCCCAGGATCACTTAGCAAATTGGCACCGGGTGAAAAAAGGGTTACAAAATTGAGGGATAAAAATTATATATAAAAAAAAAAGAATGGATTGATTTTCTAGAGATACTACTTCACAAGGCACCTTATCAATTCTGTGCAGTGATGCGTTTAATGGCTGAACATTTCAGACTGGCCTTAGATTTCTAATACTGTACATTGTAACATTATCATTGGTTTTTCACAACAACGTGGTTGTTCTGTGAAGCAAAATACCACCTCAGTTCTCCACACATGGTGTCGAAAAACATAAGAAGAATTCCATTTGCAGACAGGACACGTTGACTCACCTCAGACTTTCCACGGCTGAAGCAGGCTCCCTTGGTGAACTCATCACAATGCCACTCAGCTTCCTGCGGAGAAGGAAATGCAGGTTTATAAAAAATAAATAAATAAACCATCACGAAGCAAACATCACAGAGCCTCAGTACAATAACACTGGACCTTTCAGGAAACACTTGGCATAAGTAAAACAAAACAAAACAGAACAATAGTTAAAACATTTCTTAAGACACCTTACACAACAGCAGAATCCGTATTAATCGAACAACAATTGTCAGGCACAGCGACACAGACACTCTCGTTGCAATGTTTCCCAAACGATGGAACCCATGTTTGGGTCGCGGACCATGGGTCACAAGAAAATATCCCTTTTTTAGTTTCCTACTTTTTGTTATTATTATTTCAAAATATATTAAAAAAAAATGAAATTACATAAATGTAATAAACTTTAGTAGCAGATCTATAAATATCAGATCTACAATGTGTGACGCGTTGTGAGCTATTTTCACTAGTTTGGTTCCTCTGGAGACATCAAATTTCTCTTTTAAGTCTCGAGCTAAAAGGTTTGTGAACCACTGCTCTATTGCGACCAAATTATAGACTTATGAAGGGCGACATTGATTGAAACGGAGATTAAATCAATTTGACATTCGACAGAGTAGGCAGAGGATATATCCTAAAAATAATTACACACAAACTACTAACTACTTCAAAGATGTGCTTAAAGGTAGGGTAAGTGATATTTTTTGGTTAAAACAAAAAGTATTTTGTTAAAAGGTTAAAACACTATATTCTGATAGTAATCATTGGTATAGAGTGTTTGTTCAGTAACAGGAGTCTCCCCGTCTCTCCAGCTCTTTAATAAACAGAAAATACATTTTCTGGTAGGTGTCAAAATCTCAGCCAATCAGGAGAAAGTACCCATTTTTAAGCTTAATTTGTATAGTGTTCCAGTTCCAATTTTGCCTGCTCATTTCTTAGTGTCATCACTTCCAATTTCACTTGTTTAATCTATATCCTGATTGAGTTCTCTGTCCTGATTGGATAAAATTGGAAATGAAACTGAAACTGAAACAAAAATGCATTTTTCGTTTAATAAAGAGCTGGAGAGACAAGGAGACTCCTTTTACTGAACAGACACTCTATAGCAATGAGTACTATCAGAATATAGAGCTATTTAACACTTAGTTTAATACTTGAGTAAATGTACTTAGTTACTTTCCACCACTGGTAATTGGTTATCTTACTACAGCCATGGTTAATTGTTGTCATGTGGGATGCTGTGCCGTCAGTGTGGGGCGCTATGTTTGAACTATCATTTTATGCCATGTTAAATAGATAACAGAATAACAGAATAGAAGGAAGTAGTAGTCCCACTATCCCTGCAGGAAAACAGTTGCACTATTACTACAAAATGGTAAGACAAGCTAGGGGTTTAGGCCAATCAGCGTGCAGCTCATTTGTAAACAGCCTCTCAGAGCCAATAAATGATTCAGTATTTTCACCTACAGCCAGGTTTGTCTCGCCTACATTAGTTAACCCAGTGGTTATACTGTTTATCTCCTGCAACTATTGTCGGGCACTCATGCACGCGCACGCGCACGCATGCGCACACACACACACACACACACACACACACACACACACACACACACACACACACACACACACACACACACACACACACACACACACACACACACACACACACACACACACACACACACACCATATAATATTAAGAGCTGTGTTAAATACAGACACAGAATCCAATTAAGGTGCAAACAAAGCTGGTGTTAGCCGAAACATCAGAGGCAAGCAAGCACAGATTAGAAAATGCCAATTTGATTTATGTGTGGGGGGAAATGAACGATGTCAAGACACAAGAGGCACATCCCCGGACCGAACATCAATGTGATTTACATTGATGTTACTATCAGCGAGAGGAGAAGAATTAGAAGATAAAACCGGGACGACTCCCTCCGAGGGTGGAAACAAGAGCATGCTCCAAATCTCCTGTTTAATTTCAGCATGACCTGCAGGGGCTCTCTCATTGATAAAGGTTCACTATTCATGAAACAAGCGACGGTCCTGGGGCCATCACAGGACCATCACAGGGCCACAGAGGCACTCATACCTTGACAGGCCAAATTAGATACCATTGCCACTAGCCAGGATGAGTGACGGAGAGAGAGAAAGGGGGAGAGGAGGGTGTTCACTGAGAAATGGACAGCACTGTAACTTCATGTGGCAACCAGAACTAAAAGTTAATGTCAAGTCAGGAAAAGTGAAACTATTCAACCTTTTCCTGGTGAGCCGGTGAGAGACGACTCTCTCTCTCCTGCAATAATAAGCTGGCCAGCAGCCAGAGCCAGAGTGACTTCATTCTCTATGGGATACAGTAAATACTCCTAACTGAAAGAGAATATTATATTTCACCTTGGTATCGGGGCTGCTTTATGCCAGGACAGCAGGGGAGCAGAAAGCTGAACCCCCCTCAGCAGTTAGGAGAAGGTCTTTCATTTCCTCTCTGAGCAGCGATGAATTTCTCTCTCTCTGTGCTTTATGAGTGGGCTTTAACTATACTGTCTCAATGGCCTTCTGGTGGAGGGATGGTGGGACTGCATGCGTGTGCGCACGTCGTACACACAAACACACACACACACACACACGCACGCACGCACGCGCGCAACGAGTGTGAGAGCATTCGAAGTGGTAGCACACACCTCAGTATTATGGTGAGAAGGCTCGTTTTCTGTCTTCTTGAAGGCTACATCTACACTAAGCCTTTTTTTATTGAAAACCCGGGTTTTAAAATGAGTTTCAAAATGAAAACCATCTCCGTCCAAATGTTAGTTTTAGCACCTTGTCAGGAGTATTCTCCATCCATACTCCAAGACTGAAAACGCACGTCACATATCCATTCACGTACACTGGCCATGCACGTGCCGGGCATATCCCTTTTTGACGACATCCATAAAACAGCACTTGTAGCCACACAGCGATTGTACATTCAAAGGATGTTTCTCCTCTCTGTGGTCGCCATGGTTTTTGTCTGTGCGTCTGTGCTAGAAGGCACATGACAGATATACTCACACTACTGATTTAAGGTCTAGGAATAAACAAGAATGGGTATACAATATATTTTCTTTGCATTTCTCATGTGTGAACAGGAGCTTATGTCGCTGTTAATATGATTTTAAAATCAGAAGCCTGGTGGTCTATGAACACACTGAAACATTGTGTCGTTAATATGAGGTTTAGCACTCTGTACCAATATGGATTTTCACGAAGAATAGAACAATTCTAAGTATAGAAGCCATGTCAGCGTATTAATGCCCACATCAGTGTAGATCCGATATGGAGAAATAACAGGTGACAGGTAGGCTAGCTGATTGATTTTTATATGAATGCAATCTACTTGGATGTCGGTAATATTAACAAAGAAACCAAAGATGTAGCCTAATTACCCAATGTACTGTGGACCTAGTACAGTGCAGAGCCCTGGGGGGGGGACTCAGCTTTAAATGGTTAAAGGGCTGGGTCTTCAAAACAAAACAAATCAAATGTATCCACACTAATCAAAAATACCTGATCAGACGTTTTTGACTGGGTGGCCCAGGAGGAGCATTGCAGGGATAAGTATATGAGTGATTTCAGAGCCCAATTGATGTCATAAAGCGCTCTGATATCATTACAGTTTCATTTTCCATTTCGTCGTTTGAAATTAATTCAAATGAATGTTTATTCATGCCATGTATTTATGATTACAACCCATTTTGTTACAAAGTAAAGGCGTGTTAAATACTCTGGAGTACCAAAGCAGCCGCAACCATCAGAGAGCACCTGGGGTGTAATGGGGTGGTGGCAACCGCGGTGGCCAAGGAGATTCCAGGGGTGGTCCGTGCCACTTAAGGCCACCCCACTGGTGCCAATGCATCGAAAGGTATGTGCTTTCAAACAAAGACGTCATAGTGTAGAGATGTAGCCTAAGTGTGTGAAGAACTCACAAAAAACGAACAAACCACAGTTTCTCACCAGAAGGCGAAAGTCACAGAACAGAGCACCTTCAAAAACGTACATCAAGCACTGTGTTGCACCATCGAAGACTAATACACACAGAACAACCAATCAAACTAATGACACAGGTGTGGTGGCTAACAAGGGGGTGTGATGGTAACAAGGTAACCTCGCGTCACCAGACTTTCCACCTCGGAGGAAAGCCTGGTATTCGTTCTAAAACTAGCCGTTTGATCCGGTTTAGAAAAAAGGAAAAAAAGTATTGTGGTTCCGGTGGTTGGCGTCGCATTGTTTTTGTTCCCCACATAATGCGAATCAATTAGTTTAGTCTTGCTAGTCGCGCCACAAGTTGGAATAGAAAATTATTATTATGTCAAAAGAAACAAAACGATTATACCAAACTAAACAAGTTTTAAAATAGGGGAATCATTTTGTAGATGCACGGCGCTTGTGGTTCCGGTCGTTGGTTCCGGCAAAAGGAGGTCCAAAGAAGCCACCAGAGAGTAAACAAAAAGTCCCCAAAATAATTACAAAGTCGTCAAAACCATGACTGTGTTCGTTCGTGCGTGTGAGAGAGAGACGATTCACAATTCACGTTCAAAAAAGCTATTTTGGGGTCAAACCACACACACATCAGCACTGCCACTAACGTAACGGAGCAGTATGCCCACAAAGCTCCATGGCCCATTCCGGCAGAGAAAGTGGGCCCAGTAAGTACTTTCGCTCGCTATGAAGGCTGACTGTGTGTGTGGGTCTTCATTGAGAGAATCCTTTCAGTAGGCTGGAATCTAATTCACTCATTTTACTATGTCAAATCAATCTTAACACATTGCATGCCAGTCGCGTAGATCTACGCGAACCTATTTAAAGCCGCAGCGTGCCAGTCGCGTAGATCTACGCGAACCGCCGATTCCCATTGAAATTGCCCCAGGTGCACTTTCCGAATTTTTTTTATCCATTTCCGTTTCCGGTTTCCGGTCGGAAACGGAATTATTCGGGTTCCGGTTTTTTCGATCGTATCCGCTTCCTGTCTGGGATCCTGTTTAAAACTCAATTTTCTCGGTTGTTGTTTTTCTCCTCGCTGATCACTGTTTAGCGTTGATCGGCTGTATCTTCAAGATGGCGGCTCGCATTTGGAAACTGTTTTCGCTGGCCGTTTCTCACAGATCCGCTGTGTGTTTAGAACCAAATGAACGCGCACTTTTAACCTGTGGCGACATGAAAAAAACAAAAAAACAACAATAAAACGCTGGCACTGGTGAGTACATTATGAGATTAAACTCTGGCATGGAATGTGTTAATAGCGATGCAAAATGACAAAGGTGGGCTCTCGTTCATGGAACGATCATGGTTTGTCTTTATTGATGCCGTGAGACTCCTCATCAGCCTGCATGCGTAGTCTGACACAGGAAGGGGTGCAACAGTTAATAGATCTCATCGATTTACTCGATTATAAAAAAATATCGATCATTTGATATAATAATTGATTCCTATTTTGGGCATGCAAAAAGTTGCAACAAATGTCAAATCGAGTGAACATGGCAGATCTACAAGCTCACAGCGACACGTTGTGACCTTGCAGATGTGCCATTTTCACTGTTGTGCAAAGAAATATATTGTCGATATAGAAAAAAAGAAATAATTGATAGTTGCAGCCCTAGCTAGACCCAGGTTTCAGCCTGTTATGTATCCACAGTGGAGCTTTAACACTTCAGCAGTGATACTGCGTGGGTGACGTCCTTGAGCCTGAAAGGCTTTATAAGCTGTTTTCATTTACTGTACCTGTGGATCCATGTTTATCTGACTGCCAGGCCTCACACAGACCAGAGTACGGTGCCACAATCACACCCATGCTAAGGAAAGTGCCAGTGTCATTAAGGCACATTAAAAGTCCATTAGCACGCTATCGCTTCAGCCTCAGTGTGCCGCTGAGATAGATCTGTGCCAAAAGTGAAAAATATCTAGAATGAATGTGCTGACTTTTAATAATAATGTTAAGTCACTGGCATCATCTGAGAATAAAAAGAGCCAATATTATGAGGCACTACAAAAGACCAGTTTCTTGCGTTTTTATTAGAAGAAGTAGACAGAGACGGAGAGTGTGAGAGAGAGGAGAGAGTTCAGCAAGAAAATAATAAGAACTGTGTACCGCGCGCGTGTGTGTGTGTGTGTGCGCGCGCCTGTGCGTGTGCACGTGTGTGTGTGCGCGCGCGCGTGTGTGTGTACGGGCTGAGGTACAGACAGATTGACAGACACACTCTGGCTATGTCACAGGCATTCATTGCTTCAGGGACACCGAATAATAGAATCCTGAGCTATGCATGTTCCGTGCACCCGCCTGCTCCACCGTCCCCTGTAATGTTAGGAATCCAAAGAGAAGAACCATTGTGTTCCAAGCTCTCATCGTCCGTGACACTAAGGGGCCATTGTCGGCACGAGGTGGGTGCAGGAGAGGCTGTGAGGGAGGCAAAGAGAGAGAGTGAGAGAGAGAGAGAGAGAGAGAAATAAAAATCCGTGGGCAGAGAGAGAAAGAAAGAGAATGTTAGAAGTAGCCAGAGAAAAGGACAGACGCGAAAAACAAGAGCAAAAAAAAACAAAGAGATAACAGAGGTCGTGTTTGGAACGTGCCGGGATGATGGCGGCACAGAGGCCGATCAGGGAGAGACGGAGCGGGTCGAGGAGTTAATGAGGGGGCGGATCCCGACCAACCACTGCACATCCAGACATGATATTGAATAAAGTTTGCATAATGACGGGCCAGAGAACACTCTCCCTACTCACAGCTGTCTGGCCTTGTGAATTGACTGGCTGTGTGTTCCATTACAGTGAGAGGCGGAGAGAGAGAGAGAGAGAGAGAGAGAGTGTGTGTGTGTGTGTGTGTGTGTGTGTGTGTGTGTGTGTGTGTGTGTGTGTGTGTGTGTGTGTGTGTGTGTGTGTGTGTGTGTGTGTGTGTGTGTGTGTGTGTGTGTGTGTGTGTGAGAGAGAGAGAGAGATAGAGGGAGAGAGAGAGAGAGAGCAGTGAGGCTGGGGTGCTGGGGTGCTGGGGGCCGGGGATGTTAGGCAGACAGGGAGCTGGACAAACGCAGCCGGAGAAATCTAATCTGTCTCTTGAATAGCTGATGATATTACATTTTTCTGTGCCGATACTATATTTACTATTCACACTGACGTCTGCTGATGTAAGGCATGGAAAGATTTACATACCAAAATGTGTCCTTGTGTGGCATCACTGTATGCGTTCGTCTCTGTCACTGTCTGTCTCTCATAACGCCATAAAAAAAAAAACCTGTACAAATATTTTGAAGAAACTACACAGCATTGTGAAATATGCTGGTATGCTGAATCACACTCTAGTGTGATTCAATTGGCCGATACACGACCGGCCAATGCCATGCCTTTTATGTTTGTTTATCGGTACATTAAATGGCAAATTTCGTGAGATCTAGTAACTGGAATTAGTAACACTCCCATAGAAGTGGAGGTGATCATTTCGCTACTGATTAGCAAGGCTAATTGCTTTTGCTGACACTGTGTGACTGTGAGCAATGAGCTAATGAAATGCATCGGTGGAAAGCAAAGGAGAGGAGAATTGGTACGATGGGGCTTTTTTTTTGAGGGGGGGGTGCTTTTGTTCACAGGAGTTCAAACAGCATTGTATTAACCACTTTAATCAATAATAAAGTCTTCAGGTGAAAATGAAATGGGCTATTTTTGAAATAATTTAGAAATGTTTTGTGGTTAAGTGGTTAAACTATGATCGAGGTAGAGAAAAGCGGAGGCATAGTGTAACATGGTGTTACAACTCTATGCCAGACAGGCTCTGTTGTCAAAGGGAGATGTTACGCAGAGTGCTTCCGTCTGCCTGTCTGGGTGCCGACACGGGGATGGATATCAGCTATTCACTTCTCTGCTGTGAAATTGGACAGTGAGAGAGAGAGTAACGTCATGGATTCGAGCGCTCATTGTCTGATGCTGTGTTCAAGCCTCCTGCGGAACCGCTGCTACCGTTCGGATTTACTGCGTCAGAGGAAACAACGCTCTAATAATAGATTCCTAAAGGGGATGTTTTTCTCTGTAAAACTAATTGGGGAGCTCACAGTGAGACAGGAACACAAGGCTGAAGCTCCTCTCTGAGCCAGCCGGCTCGCTCGTTCATCAACCCATGGCAACACAATGGGATGTGAACACAATGCAAATGCGGAACGAATAATTCATCAATGCTTGCCCTCGATGCTTAAGCCCCCCCCTTCTCTCTCTCTGCAGCGGGCACAGCACGGTGGGCAACGACTCATGGGAGCCATGAGGAAGCCATGCCAGGGGCTCATTTTGCTGACTGAGTTTGGCAGAGGCTGAGGACAGGGAGCAGACACTATAGGATAGAAGGGGCAATTGGGGGCGATGCTAGACTTGATTCAGCTGTATTTAGGGAGGGGGAAGGAAAAATACCGTATGTTTAATGAATGCTTCGTTCTATTCAACTAAAAGCCTTTCAACTACACAATCTTTCATCTGGGTTATTATAGCACCTCTCAGTTGAGGAAGACACTGTCAGAAGCACATCTCTCTCTCTCTCCTTTCATGGCACAAGTGAAAGTAAATCAAATACAGTATCTTTACTCTTATTCTTTTTTTTCACCCCCTGACGAGTGCAGATGGGGATACACATCGCCAGGGACAGCTACGCCACTTCAGGTGTTTGAGCCGTGAAATGGCCGTATAGTACCATATAGTCAGTTCACATCCCCTGTTCGGACTGACTCCAGTTTCAATGTCAGCCTGGTTGCCACTTTGCACCTGATTGCCATTCACATGGAGCGTAGCTCATATCTCTTCAATTTCCATGGGACGCTGACGTTTCTGCCCTCAAACTCTGTTTAGAATTGCAAAAGCGTCTTTGTCTCGTCAACAGTTCCTCCGGCAAATCCTTATATCTCTTACTGAGAAATCGAAGTGTTTCCAATGACAGATTGAAGGCCAAATCCAAGCCCTAGGAGGAAACACCAACAATGAAAGAGTGAAAGTTCTCAAAGCTGTGGACGTCATTTTTATGGCCGCTCTGTCTCTCTCTCACTTCTGCTGGTCACCACTTTTTTCTATTTTTCATTACTTCCAGGCAGGGAGGCCATTTACTGAGGAGATTATGATTGCTGGGCTAAGGCTCTATCGATCCCTGGGCCTGAACTCGATATGTGCAATAGAGCAGGTTAGACCGGGGGCGTTCGGCTAGCACTCCCAGTGCTCTTGAAAGCCTCCCAAACAAAAGCATGACCGCCGGTTATTCAGAATTTCATTTTCTGACAAGAGCACTTCAGCCGAGGGCATAGAGTGGGTGGGATTTGTTTTTTGTTTTTTTTGCCTACTTGGAGAAATGACCTTGGTGGCTGTGTTTATCCAATTCATAAATGTTTCATGTATTTGTGATCATGGCCGGTGAAATGTGGGCATTGATCATATGGTAATTACATCCAGCTCCCTGCCATATTACAGGCAGTTTGTACTGCAGTGGTAAAGCAGTGCTCCATCAATCAATACGCGTTTCCTCTTGGTAATGTTAAGGCTGTCAGCCATGCAAAACAAATCACTGCCACAGGGCATGGTCTGACAGGGCTGATACTTAGAGGTGGGATAAAACGCTCAGAGCTGTGTGTGTGTAGGAGTAGCTTTTCGCTTCTTTGTCTTCTGTGAAAAAAAGTAAACAAATACTTACGCAACTGTTGAACGTCTGCACAAGCTTAAAATAAAGCACAACAAACAGCCACAGTATTCACCCCGCTAACTTGCTTTGTTCACTTGCTTAGCTCTCTTGTACCATATTCCCTTGTAGCTGCATTTGATCAGTCAGTACGGCACGTGTGCAGAGAAACAATGTGAAAGGTCATTCATTCAACTTTCTTGTGTATTGAACAACAGCGATAAGAATTTCCTACATAACAGCTACGCAGTGAATCCCTCATTCTGTGGGGGAAGAGAAGAGAAGAGAAGAGAAGAGCAGTGTTGGTTCAGTCAAATGCAAAACAGGGACTAGTCCATGGGTCAGCTTAAATTGGCACCAGCACTTTGGTGGAGATTACCAGCACCTATTGTCTAGAGAGGAAGCCCCTGGAGCTCAGGGGGGGGGGGGGGGGTGATGGAGCCAGTAGGAATCTCCTCTGGGATTTTGCCGCACTAGTCAAGCGGAGGATAAAGAAAGACGGATGATTGGGCAAAGGAATGGCACGGCGCATCTTTAGTAAGCCTCTCTATCCCATCGAGCAAACATAAAAGACAGCTATACCAAGGAATCCTCTCTCTCACTCCCGTGTGGGGTTTCCTCAGTTTTATTTTCCCTTGCCCTGCTTGTGTGCATGTTTGTGTGTGTGTGTGTGTGTGTCTGTGGCAGTCTAGGACATACCCATAGAATGGTTGTTAGAGGGTTTCAACAACTTGGGATGCCGAAAAAGGAGGCAAAAAGGCTAGGCAATTGTGCTGTCTCTGCTATAATTGGCAGCCGCCATACTGGATATGGTGGAGACGCTGTTACTTATACCCATAGAGTACTGAGCGTACTTGTCCCTGTATGTTTCTCCTTTATGTGGACATAAATAAATGGTTAAAATGTGTGTGTGTGTGTGTGTGTGTGTGTGTGTGTGTGTGTGTGTTGTGTGTGTGTGTGTGTGTGTGTGTGTGTGTGCGTGTGCGTGTGTGTGTGTGTGTATGTGTGCGTGTGCGTGTGTGTGTGTGTGCTTCGAGTCTTCGAGTTGTTTGTGTTTTCACATCAGCACTGCTGCAGCCGTATACAGCAAAACTCTCTTTTCTACTTCTGTTGCTCCTCCTCTTTGTCTCCCCAGGATTTTCAGGATGTTAAAGGTCCAGCATGTGGTCTTGTCCAATCATCAAAAGGAGCCTGCTGCTAAGCCCCCCTGCCCCCAGCAACGGGCCAAGTGAACCCAGAACGCGTCGATGTTTGCCTGGTTACTCAGTGGGTGACAAAACATTTGGCTCAACGGGGGAACAATGCACAGAAAAGGAAAGGAGGGGAAAGCGAAAAATGTCGTGAAATAATTTACAGTAAATAAATAAATACAAATACATAGGGGGGTGTCCGGGGGTGACGCAGGGGTAAAGTTCCTGCCCACTACCATGGAGACTAGGCCTCCTCCACAGTGCCCCCGGCTTGACTGGGCACACCAACAAACACAATGTTGTGTTTGTGGGTGGGAAGCCGGCAGGGGAGAACGATCTCTGTTGCTGCACTAGTTACTCCTACAGGTTATTCAGCAGGGAGCCGAACTGTATTCCACGCATTGTACGCCCTCCCAGTGAAACTCCTTACTGTCAGGTGAAAAGAAGGGGCTGGCAATCAGTGTTACCAGATTTAGCAAGAGGATCAAGCGGCCAGGTCTACAAAACAAGCCCAAAAGAAGCGACCAGGCTGCATGATCACACACACACACACAAACACTGCAAATTGATGAGCTATTTCAAAAAAGCTGACGCACAAGCTCACAACGTGTCGCGACGCAAAACGTTGTGAGCTTGTAGATCTGGTATTTTCAAAGAAAAGCTTGAGAGAAGCTTGTGAAAAATAACTTTTCCGCAAATCTTGTATGGGGGTCCCTGGCACAAAATATTTTCAGATAGGGGGTCCGCGGACAAATCGATATTAATTTAGGCAGTCCTTGACATGAAAATCGGTCCTAGTATAGAGCCCTGGGGAACTCCGTTGTCTCTACAGTACACCCTCCCTTAGACCCACAGCAATGACAGGGACTACACATGGAATGGCATAATGGCTAAAAACTAAACAAAGCTAAATAAATGTAATAAAAATGAAGTCATAATGCCAATGTGTGAGAGAAGGAGGGATTGAATGAAGGCATATTTGCTACCCTGAGGCGGATATTCCATATTTATGCAAGTTCTCTGCAAATGCATGTTAGTACAACATCAACAACGCCCCTGTTGGTTTTGTACAATGCATATTTACTGATAATTCACCCACCACGCAAGCATAAGACAGTGTTCTACTGAGATTAGTGTTATTCACGCTTTAATTTCAACTGAACAACTCATTTTGTTCCTGTCCTACCGCCTTTTGTGTTTAGACCCTGACACTTCCGTATGAACACAATACAGAAGAAAATGTCATCTGGCAAAGATTTCACGGCAAAGCGTAAACATTCTGACAGAGCATGAAATAACAACCGTAAAGCGTGTGATTCGCACAACGGGAATGTAAAGCATGGCAGGAGGGGATGTCATGCACAGTTTCAAATTCTACTTGAACCTGTGGGCTAATATTATTATTATTATTATTATTATCATTGACTAGACTTAACCCATTAAGACCTGAGGCCGATTCTACAAAATGTCTTCTAAATCCTAAACAGTTTTCTGAAACACTTATGTTGCTATAATATCAGTGGTTCTCAAACTTTTTCATGTTATACGAATTTGGCCGCGGAGCCCCATCTCAAAACATTTTGTTCCAGGGACCCCCCCAAAAGCAAAGATTTGAGTTACAAATGTTCGCTTTAAAAAATATACATATTCAAACTAAGATTTGCACACATTTTCATGATTTAAAAAAAAATAGCAGATCTACAAGCTCATAGTGCGGCACTCGGTTGAGCCGCGCTATGAGCTTGTACATCTGCTATTTTTGAATAGCCCAAAGAAATCTAAAATGACAGTCTTATGCACACCTGATCAGCTCAAAGACGGGTGCGTATAGGCAGGGATCGGACGTACATAGAATCAAATAAAATGACCCGCACAACGTCTATATGAGCTTGTATATCTGCTGTTTTTGAATAGACAAAGTATACAAATAGTGGTTAAAGTGGTTAAAATGTAAAATGACAGATGACAGCTTTCCCGGTCATAATGGGTTAAGTTGACACGTGAGCCTACAACACTATGTGGCTGGCTGGGTCCAAACACACCTCTGCATCAACAAACAAGCGGCCTCAGCCCCCCCCTCCCCCTCCCCCTTCCAAACCCCCCACTGTCACTCTACCAGACTGCAAGTTGTTGTGACGCATGAAGCAGTAAAGCCATTTAAGTGGAACAGCTTTGAGGTTGAGGAGCCCGGGCAACGTGCAACGACTAGCACGGCCGTGTCTGTATGGAATCAATGGCGTCTGCACAGAGACAGAGGGAAGCCAGCGGGCCAGTGAGTGTGTGTGTGAGTGTGAGTGTGAGTGTGAGTGCGTGTGCGTGTGCGTGTGCGTGTGTGTGTGTGTGTGTCTGTAATCCAAATGTTTCTCAACGTTTGGTCTGGGGCCCACCATGGGGGTCCAAGTGGACACTTATGGGTCTGTTAACTCTGAGAGTGTACAGATGGAAGAACACAAAAAAAACTTCCTCTTTGGGACACCAATCTATACTACACTGTAAAATCCTCAGTGTTAATTTAACCAAAATGGACCCTGGGTATATTTGGATCCACTTGTCACAGTCTCAGAGTTACAGACCCGTAAAAAGGTCCATTTCGACCCCCTGGTGGTCCCCGGACCTGACGTTGAGAACCGGTGCTGTAATCAGACAGCCTGCCTATCAGCCACTGGAGTACATACAGTACAGCACAGTAGACCCTCTGCAAAATGGATGAGTATAAGACCATTAGAGAGATAGAAAGGGAAGAAGTGAGAATGAGAGAGAGAGAGAGAGAGAGAGAGAGAGAGAGAGAGAGAGAGAGAGAGAGAGAGAGAGAGAGAGAGAGAGAGAGAGAGAGAGAGAGAGAGAGGTAAAGACTCACTTGTATCAATGTCAGGTCCTCCAGACTCAACCTGAAGAGATGATTTCTGAAAAGAAAAGAAGGAGGCAAGAATATGAGTTAAGGGGCAGAGGCAAGATAAACCTACAGAAGGAGATACGTGGATTGGAGCCAGAGTTTCTTCTAACAGGCCTAAGCACTGTACAGTACAGTAGTTATCTCTCCTTTACTCCTGTACATTTTCAAACTACATCACTCTCTAGACTAGTGCTTCCACAGCTCTGGCCAGTTTTTAACCACACCCTAGTGACCCCTACGAGCGAACACTTTGCTGATAATAGATGATCTACAAGCTCACAAAACATTGCATCGCGACACGTTGTGAGCTTGCAGATCAGCTATTTACGGCGAAGCGATTCAGTGTAGAGGGAAATACGATCGGTCCTAGTGTAGAGCCCTGGGGTACTCCGGTCGACAAAGTCTATAGGGTTTAAGTGTTTAAAAGTGGGCACAACCTGTCAAGGTTGTGGTGTGGGGCATAGGGAGGACTGGAGGTCTTATAGAGTTCTGGTTCTCTCTATGATCTGGAATAAACTGACAAGACCTGCGTGTGGTTAGGAGGTGTGTGTGTGAGAGAGAGAGAGAGAGAGAGAGAGAGAGAGAGAGAGAGAGAGAGAGAGAGAGAGAGAGAGAGAGAGAGAGCGTAACTGAAGAAATGTAAGAAGAATCCCATTTTAACTGATAATGCTGCCAGTCTGCCACTGCCTGAGGCTACTCTGTGTTGCTATGATTACATTGTAAGGCGAGGCTAGATTGTGGCTTTGGTCTTCCGAACTTTTCAAATGTTTTGCCCCCACTGAATAGCAATCAGCCTCAGAAAAGACAGTGCTAAACCAAACTAAATTACCAAAGTCATCAAACAACAGCTACCGCTATGAAAGGATGTAAAAAGCTGACAATTACAGTAATATTTTTTTATTATTGTAAAATATTATCCATATTGATTTTTGTCCAACAGGTTTATCAATGTCCAAGCAGAGGGCCGTGTTAAGGCCAATACATGCTCCTTCCGGAAAAAAATACTTTTAGACAGGCTTTCTGAACTAAATTAGTTCGGAGAGTAAAGCCCCTTACACACCGGGGACGAATTTTTCATGCGAATAATACGTTTTTCTAAAAAACCTTATAAAGTCAATGCAAGCTTACATGGAGCGAAAAAGCGAAGCGAAAAAGCGTCTTTTAATTATTTGGAACGAGTCCGAATTTTGCGTATATTTGCCGGTGTGTAATGACCTTTAGGGGGTCTGGGGGTGCTCTGAGGAAAAGGCTCTGAGACCACCCACCAGCAGTTGGGAATGACGTCAATTTGTAGTTATATCACCTCCCTTTCTGAAGAAAAGTTTGGACATCGGTAGGAGCATATATTGCCCTTTACTCCTCTCTCTCCAAGATCACCTTAAAGGGATAGTTTTTTTCTATCGATTAGTCACCCCATGGAGACTTGAATTCATTCATTTTTAGTTTTTGTCGCATTCCTAAGACAATAATTTGATGACCAATGGACCAGTAGGCAGCGGTTCCGGTAGGAGACATAAAGGAGACTCTTTGTGTCCCCTACCGGAACAAAAAAATATCCATTAACTCAAGTCTCCATGGGGTGACTAATCGATAGGAAAAAAAAGTCATTTTAGGGGTGTACTATCCCTTTAAAGATCTGCATTTCATCAGTAGCTGCATGGGGTACCTCGATGATGACTGAGCATTTGGAACAGTTAATGCACCGGCAGACATACAAATTGGTGTGCACATACATACAGTACGTATGCAGTGTGTAGGCCACACACAAACACACACACGTTGTACTATATTTGTTAGGATTAAGAAAAATCTGTTTTATGAAGACTAGGGTTAGGCAATGATTCTCAGAAGTATAGCAAAACAAGCGTGCGCGCGCACACACACACACACACACACACACACACACACACACACACACACACACACACACACACACACACACACACACACACACACACACACACACACACACACACACACACACACACACACACACACACACACACACACAGATCTATCAATCTTCCAAAGAGTGGCTATCACCCAAGCTTTGATGTGGCCAGGGCTCTCTTAACTATATTGATATTTGCATCGATCTCTCTTTCCTTCCATTATCACTCATAGCTCAAATCCAGACCACAGCCATCCATCCAGCCATTGCCGCCTTTCACAGTTAGACACTCCCCGGCCGTCAAGTTGGCACCAGGAATTGCATTAAATCTATTATTTAGTGCTCCAACACCATACATCAGCCGTGTATTGACCGATACCATAACAAGGGCTTTGCAGGACAACTTGCGGGTCCAGATGCTGATGCTCCAAGAGCTAAAATGAAACAACCATGTTTGCTATTCAACTTTATAGTGCTGACAGTGCAGCCCCATCAGTGAAATGGTTGATGATAACAGCGGGCAAATTCTTCATGTTTTGTCACAGTGATTCATGCTAACCATTTCCTTTGGCTATAGTTCCCTTCTCTGCCCTTTTACTCCTTGTCTCTCCACCCACACAAGTCTTTGCTAATTCTGTACTTAGTCTTCCGTCAACGTTCCGCGGGTCCATTAGTGAATTCCCCCGGCGCGCTGGGTTTTCTGTTTGTGATGTTGTTGCTCTCCATGTTGCAGGCTGCACTGCTGTCTCCATGTTCTCTTTGAGGCGAGGGTCTCTTTTTGTATTGACGGCCGAGCCATTAGTAGACAGTGCAGCATGCAATTTGTCTACGGCATCATTTCAGAAAAAATAAGGGGTGGCAAAAATAAGTAAAAAAATTGAGGAAGAGTTGATGCAATATGCTTAAAAGAACGGAATTTGAAGTTAAAAGTAGGGTAAGTGATATCTTTTGGTGAAAGCACTATATTGTGAGAAAGAAAGAAAGAAAGAAAAGAAAAGAAAAGAAAAGAAAAGAAAAGAAAAGAAAAGAAAAGAAAAGAAAAGAAAAGAAAAGAAAAGAAAAGAAAAGAAAAGAAACAGACAGGGGTTACCTGGCTCCAACAATCAGTTCGTTCTGCCCGGGGTCAAACGTCAGCTGGGAATAATCCACTGTGCCCTCTGCCTTGAACCTGAAGATCCATGGCTCCATCTCTGCCAGGAACAAACACATGACACAACAACATTAGGTCACTCAGAAAGGAGAATGAAATCCTGTGTTTGACATTTCTGCTGATGAATTGGCTGTGTGGAGCTCTTCCTCATATACTCAACGAGAGGCCATTATATAAGTGCAGCCTATGTTGACACTCAGTCTGCCTGTTAGCTGTGTTTAAATGTAGGGGAGGAGGCAGATCATCATGACTTTTATAACATGTACTATAAGACTGCAAAAGTGTTTGCTTTATACTCAGTTTGAGTTTTGGCTTTTGCTTAGATTTGAAATGTTAATGTAAGAACACAATTGAAAGGTTTCCATACACCAAACACTGTTGTGAATTATTCCCTATTATGTAAATTTAGATAGTCAAATAAATGTGTTATTGTAATTTTAAAAGCCGTGGCAAGAGAATGGCAGAGAAAGTGAGGTTTTAAGATTTCACTTGTTATTCTGAGGGCTTGCTCAGTTTGGCTGCTGTCTACAGTATAATATAATATATAATCTCCTTCCAGCCGGGGTTCGGTGCAAGAACCACAGGCAAGACCATCTGCTTTTTCAAAGTCTAAAAACTAAAATGCCTCCACAATCTGAGAAGCTCTGGCTAGCCAAATCAATAACTTATTTATTTATAAACCAATGGAGAAAAAACAATAATGGCCTTGTATTGACTTGGGCTCCTATAGGCATTTTTCCTTTGCCTGTTACGTTTGCTAATTCATAGTGTGTGCACTGTAAACAACTCAGTTTTTTAGACACCTAAATTTCATCTGGCAAGAATAAATGAAGGATCTATGGGTCATGGGTCATGGGTTCAAACCAAATCATACATTGGTTAGTAGCTGACATTGTCCTCTCCCATAAACACTGCGTCTAATGGTTTCTTGAGAGGTTAAAAGCTTAATTGAATTGCACAGCAGAACAATGGCCTCAACTGGAGACCTTCCAGGCCATTTCCTTAATCGCTACTGGAGCTTATACAATGTCTACTGTGTCTACGCCACGTGTGTGTGTGCGTGTGCGTGTGCGTGTGTGTGTGTGTGTGTGTGTGTGTGTGTGTGTGTGTGTGTGTGTGTGTGTGTGTGTGTGTGTGTGTGTGTGCGTGTGTGTAAAATAGTTATTTCTCCATCCTCTGAGAGGTTAAAAAGGAGTGTACAGAATAATTGTCTATAGAAAGTGACAGAGACAGCGGAACAATAAAGACAGAGAGAGGATGTGAACAAGGTAAGAACGATAGAAAAACAGAAGCATAAAGAGAGAGAGAGAAAAATGTAGATGGAGAGAAAAACATCCCAGACAGAAATAGACATTTTACCCCTAAAATGCGTATCGTCACGGCGCCCAACCCATTAACCTCTGACCAATAGAATCAAAGGCCCTGGGCAGTTGTCGAGCGATGAGGGCGGCTCGTCTCCACAACCGGTTACCCGATATGGTCGCCGAGGGTGGTCAAGGAGTCGTGATGGCGACGCATGTTCGCCATCACTCAGCGCATACCTGGGTCCCTAGTCACAATAATGTATCACTGCTCTGGAAACGGATACATTTTCACTCCCAAACCCCCTCTTTTTATGGTCAGCATGTGTTGGACATTATACCTCTTGATAGACCATCACATATGCCCACAGCGAACGTGTGACCAAAGGTGAAAGGTGGAAGAACTAAATCCACGTAACCTTGCGAAGGTTTACGGTAATGTCGAGCGGTGAGATTTAGAATTAATCACAGAGGTAGCCAGATGTTTGTAAAATCTTTTCAGACCACAGTTTCTTCAGGGAGAGTTTATTTTTTACTTTGACGGGAACCTTTCAATCATGAGCAGAGGTGAAGAAAAAAAGAAAGGACAGCCGAGTATATTCCTTTGCCATGCTTTATCTCCTTTTCCAGACACACCTGTCAGGCAGCGTTTCAAATGAAACCGCACTCTGCCCTCACGCCTCAAAGGCAAAAACATGTGTTTCACCGACAAAAATTAATGCGGGTTTCACTGGCGGGGTTTGGAAAGTGAAATCCTAGTTAAAGTGGCAAAGGAGCTCCCAAAGACCATCTACGTCCTCCGGCTCTCATCGTTGGGAACAACAACATCTGCAGTCACAATGCGGCAATATCATTGGCTGCAGGACAGCATCACTTTTTCTACAAAGATGTTTTCCTCTCCCTCAACTCTCTATCAAGTTCAGGAGTTATCCAACTTCAAAGTTCCCAAAGCTAATACATTTTCATTAGCCTTTGTGAAATAAATATTGTTTGGGAGATCGCCGCGAACTTCACCCGGAAATTTAATTTCGCTTAATGTGCCGCTCCCGTTCTTATTCTAGAAGGAAAGGCAAAGTTTTTGGATGTGCCTCTCCAGCGCCTGTGCTGGGCTCGTTTTTCAAGCCGTAAAGAGAATCCCCGGCATACAAATGCGGTCGTGACAACCCCCCGGGGGGAGACGGCGCTTGATGAACCCAGCCTCTCCCCATAAATCTCCCCGACTCACTAGGGGAGGCTTGCTTGTAGCTGTGTGTGTGTGTGTGTGTGTGTGTGTGTGTGTGTGTGTGTGTGTGTGTGTGTGTGTGTGTGTGTGTGTGTGTGTGTGTGTGTGTGTGTGTGTGTGTGTGTGTGTGTGTGTGTGTGTTTGTCAGGGCGTGTGAGAAGGGTGCAAAGGGTTCTAATAGAACACAACAGCACCCACAGGATTTATGGCTTTTTATGATGAGGCCAAGGCCCATTCTTAAGCATTCATAAGCAAGGCAGTTCACAGATGGCCTCCGCCAAGGCTCCCAATGCAGCATGGCTTTAATGAGGACTATAGCAAAGTCGAACCCAAGGGGTTTTGCAGCTCATAGCATGAGAAGGCATGAAGGGGGGGAGGTCGTGAAAGACCGCTCGCTGAGTTTCGTCACAGAGATTAATCAAGTGCATTTCTATAGTTAGTCATGAAGATGCTGACTTAGGGGGGTAGCTAATTTTAGGAGTTCCCCAAGGAGGGATGTTAATGCAACGACGTTTTCACACTGACCCAATCTTTAACCCCACTGAAAAGGAAAACGGCGGATCAGCGGATCGTCTGCGCATGAGACAGAGATGTACTCACACACAACACACACACCACACTAATAGATTGGGGGGGCCGACTCACAGAGCAGAGTCATGGCACGGAGCCAGACACATACCAACATACAAGCTCCCCACACACACACACACACACACACACACACACACACACACACACACACACACACACACACACACACACACACACACACACACACACACACACACACACACACACACACACACACACACACACACACACACACAAGCACAAACTCCCCCCCCCCCCTCTACCCTTCAGACCCATATTACCCCCTGCACCCCAATCCCTTCTTTTCCCTCTCAAATACACCGCTGCTGTCTTCAGGCTCCACCACTCCAGATCCATTTGTTATTCAGTGTTCTGACACGGAGCGGTTGACACAAAGACAGAATGACAGGCTGTATAAATATTTACAAGAGGCTTCAGAGCCCCCACGCCAGTCTCCAATTTGTGAGTCCTTAAAGTTGCTGCAGTATAGCACCGCACGTCCTACAACAATGGCACCATATGGAACCAATTCTGCAGTGTGAATGGCTCCTCTGTGAGTGGTGGAGTGTATAGGGGTGGCAGGGAGCGAACACACAAATGAAGAGCCAATTGACTGTAATTGCACCCTTGTGGTACACAGCAAGATCCAGAGTGGTCCTTCAGCCCTCTAGAGTGTATTACAGGACAATTTTTAACCAGTTAAAACCAGCACTCCAGATTTTGGCCACGAAAAGAATGGCGACTATTTGGTGAAGGTGATTTGAAGAAATTATTTGGCTAACGCGATGAGTAAACAAACACCTGCTCAATTTAACAACAAGCTGTAAAATAAAGGCAACATTCAGTTAAGTGGTCACGACATTTGTAGACGGATGTACGGAGGTTTCTCCTAATTATTATGTTTTGCAAGCAACCAGAACAAGCGTATTTTAGAAGAAAAAAGAAAAAGATAAGATTCAAGTTTGGTGTGCCATGGCCCTGAGGCGGCGAGTGAACAAACCACTGCGGAGACACAAATAACTGCACTGTAAAATATGTAACGTACACTTATGGAGCAAAGTCATTTGGGAGATGAGGTGGGAGGCGAAGGGGACAACCGTTTAACGAGATGACCAAACCTCTTCAGGCTTCTAAAAATGTGTGGCTAGGGAAAACACCATGCGGGACTTTTATTGCAGGGACAAATGAAAGACATACGAATCACAAAGTATGGGCAGGGCCATCCCTAGTCCATCTGCAGTATGTGCTGGCAATTAAAATATGTACATGACTACAACATAGCTGACCTTGGACATGAATAGCAATAGCAATGTTTTGGAATCCATGATCACATGGTCTTAGTAGCCAGGACAAAGAAATACAATAACAAAATACAACCCCAAAAGATCAATTAAAGGGCACGCTATAGCCATAGACTGTAAGAAAATATGTACACTGGGAAAAAGCAATGTCACCCATTGGTTTCTACAGACCCGTTTTGAAGCCACGTACTTCAGCTAATTCAAAACCACCATCACTGGAAACAAATGCTATTGGCGGGTCTTCACTCGGTAGAACCAGTAGAAGCCCTAGAAGCATACCCTACTTTATCATCAATTAAAAAATGTATGAGACCATAATTTACAAAAACGCTTATCATGGTAAAAAAAAAAGAAGACTTTAAACTAGCAATTTAAAACTACTACAGTAATAAAACAAAGTGTAAAGTCCGGCCAAATACCCATTCACTTGAATGGAGTGTTAATTATTCTGCAGTAGTGGAAATAGCGACACCCTCTTGGTCATTAATGAATGAGTACTGCAGCGTTTTAATGACTTCCTCATTGGCTTCATTTTCAAAACCGAATTCTTGCCGCCTGGCTATAACAGAATTCGGAATTGCATGTGCTCTCCTCTCTCCAGGGATGTAATAGCTGGTCAGGAATGATAAAAGCTGAGCTTGGTCATATGGATGTAAAACATTAATAAAAAAGAAGAAAAGAAAATAAGCCGGGTTCTCTCCTCAGAGACGAGACCCTTTGTCAGGCACTGGCTTGTGAAGACATTGTTTACACACAGTTTACAGCCTCTAAAAAAAACCGCTAAAACCTACGCCCCAAAACACTTGTTAAATACGCCACTTTATTAATTTATCTCTGGGGCTTTGAGCTGCAATAACAGCAACATGCTTAGTCAGTACTTTGGCCAAAGAGCTTTTTGTGGTAGACGTGGGGATTAAGCGCTTTTATAGCCCCTTTTCTTTTTCTTTTTTTTAAGATTTATTTTGGCATTTTCACGCTTCATTTCAGATAGGTCAGTGTAGAGAGACAAGAAACTAAGGGCAGAGAGAAAGGATAGCGATGTAAAACATGACAGGGTCAGATTCAAACACGGGTAACTATTTTAAATGGCTCAATGAGTCAACTCAATTGTCACATCACAGGTTTACAAAAAAAGTGGGTGAAATTAGTTTTTGTGTGAGCTCCATCGATTTGTCGTTTCCAGAAAGAGAAAGAAAAAGAACAGGGCGGGACATAGGGGAGCAAGGGGGAAAAAAGAAAAGAAAAATCAAACAAAAGATATCTACATATCACATAGCATATCCATCTGGTACAGGAGGTTAGACATTAGGTGTATGAACATAGCAGCAGGTATGTACTGCACCCATTTAGACCTGAGGCCAATTCTAAAAACGCCTTCTAAATCCTAACCTAAGTTTTCTGAAAAACTTCAAATATCTATTCAAAAATGACAACAAATGTATGTTGCTATATACTGTACATAGCAACAAGAACCCCCACAAGGGATTCCCGTCCTGAAAGGTATACAAATAGGGGTTCCTGCCCAAAACTGTGTTAACACCTTTACCGCCGGGCCCGTAGTTCTACGGGCCGTTAAATCCAACGGTTAAGCGCCGAGCCCGTAGTCCTACGGGCTGCGGTCTTTTCGCGCATGCGCGGTCCGGGTGCACTTTCGGATTTTTTTTGATCCACTTCCGTTTCCGGTTTGATGACAGGAAATAGAATTATTTGGGATCCGGTTTCGACGATCACGCCCGCTCCCATTCTACAGACGAAACTGAAACTCAATTCTCTTCCTGTAGTTTTTTCTCCTCGCATTTCACTGTTTAACGTAATCCGCTCTAACTACAATCATGGAACTCCGTTTGACATGCGGTCTTCACTGGGAGATACAGGGAGATCTCGCGGATGTAAACAGACCGTTCACGGCTCAATCTTAAGGATTTTAACAAGATCTATGGCGACATGAAAAAAACAAAAAAACAACAAAAACACCTTGGCACTGGTGAGTACATTATGAGATTAACCTCTGGCGGTGGATGTGTTAAACATTAAAACGCAAAAAGAATATCAGCCCCGTTGTACGTGAGATATCCCCTTTTTGAAGAAGTGCTGCAGTGATGTGGCTGCAAATGCTGTAATAAGCATACATTTACGGTACATTGGACACTTCCTCCAGCTATATTAAGACCATGGAATCACGGAGAGTGAGTGGAGGTTAAAGGTAAAAACATCTCAATGCCCGCGCTGAACTGTGCAGTATGCTTTCTTTGTGAAACCATGCCATTTCTGAAACCGCCACACAAAGCAGAATGTGGTCTTTAGATTGAATACAGTAACCGATTTCACCACAGTAGCAGTTCTGTCAGACAAGTGTTGTGCCAAGTCAGAGAAACCACCATCCCCAGTGGGGTCAAGCCCATGCATAGGCACACCCTTCCACACTCAACCCACAATCACCCATGGAGAAAGCAAACAAAGTCTCTCACTGGAACACAGACAGTGAGACCTTGACTCTAGTTTTGTTTTAGACTTAACTTAAACACGGAAGTTAATGCATCAAATTCTCATCCAAGGTAACATCCTGGATGTGCAGTTTCAAGGGTAGAGAAAGCTTACACTCACATACGTTTGTCGATTAATCTTTTTGCTTTTATCCTGCCATAATGTTCTCTGTAACATTTGTTTTAAAGGGACTACACCATGAATTTTAAAATTGTCTTCTTTTTTGTGTGTTTTTGGTCCTCTCTTCTATCCACAAAAATACCCCAGTTTGAACACTCAGGCTTTCACAGCAAATCTTGGGTTTTCTGTAAATTGGTCTCAAAACAGGTCAAACTGATTTACACCCTGACGTGACGTCACGTCAGGGTACAATCCCTCCCGTTCTTCAGTTCCAAAAAATAATAATAATAAAAATATTTATTTTATTTTTTATTTTTTATACTTTTTCCACACAGAACCAGGAGATAACATACAAACTGGCTCAATAGCGCCCCGTGCCAAACAGGACAATGTGGTATTGCAGGTGAAAGTGCTTTATAAGCCAGAGAGAAGTTAGTTGGAATGAGTATCTGAGGCTTGATTTAGGCTCAAACCTTTTGAAAAACGTTTGAGGGACATAAACAATAGGATATTAAATATTATTATTATTTTTTAAATTCATGGTGTAGATCCTTTAAAAAGTGCAGTGCAAATAAAGATTACGGTTATTATTGTAATTATTCTATTATTTTTCAAATCTGTGACTGCTTGTCCTGTACTGCTTGTCTTGTGCTTTTAGCCATTGCACAGCTTCATTACAGAAGATGACAATTCATTGTGGTGATGAAGGGCATGGCAGTGGTACAAGAGTTCAATGAGAAAAGGAGATTGTTACTAACTCTCCTTCCCCATTTTAGAGATTTGAATTGTCAGCATTCTGATTACAAGCAACTTGCAATTATGAAGCTAACCGGTGAGCTTTATGTCTACTGTCTAGGATGAACTTCTGTCTGAAAGTACAGCATGTTCTGCAATGCACTATTGCAACAATTAGTTAGTCATGTACAGAATGTATCCATTTTATCAGTAGCCCTGTATTAAGTGTTAATTTTTGTGACTGCTCCACATATTGCAGCAGATAATATTTGCATTTGTCCCATTCTATTTTCTCATACTAATTCTGTTTAAATCCTGTGGCCTCCCAGTAACCCTGAACCTTGCGCTAAAGAATCTAATCTATGCTGGGTTCCAACCTTCTGCGCAGAAGAGATGCCAAGCACCAAAGAGACCTTGGACTGAGCTTCGGGCAGCTTACAGTTCTTGGACCAAGTTCTGCTTCAAAGATGACAGTGAAGCTCTAGATGAATGTCCAACTGACGAGGGTTTGCCAGGGCGGCAGAGCGCAGCTTGCCTACAAATACATTTATGTGTTTGTAGTGCTCCCAGCCCAGCTGAGGAGCATCTGAAGCAGTCTAGTGCATTCCAGACACCCAGGGAATACAGTGGAGTATGTGGAGACTGATGACTCACAAAGGAGTATTATAATTGATTTAAGGACAGGGCCAAACCTGTGTGTGTCTGTCTCTCTGTCTCTCTGTCTCTCTGTCTCTCTCTCTCTCTCTCTCTCTCTCTCTCTCTCTCTCTCTCTCTCTCTCTCTCTCTCTCTCTCTCTCTCTCTCTCTCTCTCTCTCTCTCTCACACACAGTTTGTTTGCATGGGTTCATATTCTGTAATGACTCATAGCTTTTCGTCTTCATTGCTTGAAAGCAAAGGCTATAATTTGACGAGCTTTGAAAAGGCTTTGTGTTTTGCACAGCCTAACAATACAAGGTCTTTCAGACGCTGCGAGACAACCATCAGGCCATGACAGGAAGTCTATTAAAAAACAAGGTAAAATACAACCGTAAAAAGCGAAGATTCATGGACAACACTGAGACACAATTAAAATGAGAGCCATCTCTTTAGCAGGGGAGGTGACTTGCACATTAGAGCACAAAGTATAACCATAAAATAGTGCTTCAACTAGTAAAAAGTGTGATGTTAAAAGTAGTGGGCAAGGCAATAACACACAGGAGTCCAGGACAATCTTTCTGGCAGCTATGATGGCTCCTTGGTGCCTCTCTTGTGGTTTTAATAACAGAAGTATTTACTTCT
The DNA here is from genome assembly GCF_963280865.1 of Gymnoscopelus braueri. Classification (NCBI taxonomy): domain Eukaryota; kingdom Metazoa; phylum Chordata; class Actinopteri; order Myctophiformes; family Myctophidae; genus Gymnoscopelus; species Gymnoscopelus braueri. The sequence goes on along the minus strand of NC_137623.1, from coordinate 28,235,897 downwards.
GATTCACTGGTCTGGACCGCAGGCCTTCGGCTATTAGCTCCTCACCTATTGCATCATCATTGCTCACCTTCCTCCTACCAGAATATTAAGCTGTGGGTCTTACGTCCGTTTACCATTTATTTGTCTCTAGAGAATTGTATGTCTGTATGTACCACAGTGTCTGTAGTTTGGGGCTTAAGTATAACCACATGCAAGAAAGGCCAATTCCATCAGCTGTACTTGGCAGTGAAGTATTTTCAAGTTCAGATCCTTATTCTACGATTTCCTGTTTTTTTCACACTTTGAAAGAAATGTGAAAGAAATTCACCATCTACGGACATCGCCCAAAATTGTCTATGTGTCATATTTTTGACAAACTGAAAGTCCCGCTGAGGGCTTACAAGACTGCTAAGGGAGCTCCCCCCTGTCCCATTGCCCCCAGGCCATGGTTGAGCTCTACGCATTAACCCATTAAGACCGGGAACGCCTCTGTGTCATTTTAGATTTTAGCTATAACCATTATTTTATACTTTGGCTATTCAAAAATAGCAGATATACAAGCTTGTAGATTCGCTATTTAAATTGTGAAAAATTTTGCAAATCTTTGAATATATATATATTTAAAGCAAACTTTTGTAACTCAAATTTGCAACTGGGGGTCCCTGGAACAAAATATTTTGAGATGGGGGTCCGCGGTCAAATACATATAATGTTGGGGGTCCTTGACATGAAAAAGTTTGAGAACCACTGATATTACAGTAACATACTGTAAGTGTTTCAGAAAACTGTTAGGATTTAGAAGACATTTGTAGAATCGGCCCAGAATGGGCTAAGAGAGCGCTACAGTATGTGCTCTCATACTGCCAGTCACTTAGCGCTTCGCTGCCCTGTGGCGCCCTGGTCAGCACTTTGCTCAGCCTTCGGGCTTCTCCTGACGACCCATAATGGAATGACCTTCACACTCCAGTCCTGAAAACCACATCTGTTTCAGAAATGTACCTCACGTCTTTATCTCTCTTCCTCCTCCCCAAATCACATCCCGTTTGTAATATCATCTTCAGCTCAGCTGCTGTGAAAAAAGTTCCATTGGGGTAGAGCTTTAATCAGGTCTGATAAAGGCCTGACCCGACCGAAGCCTGACAAAATTCAGTTTGAACCCGACCTGATACCGACCTGGTTCACTTTTTATTACATTTTTCTAAACATTCACCTCATATAATCAAATTTGTATTTGACAGGGACGATACAAAAAAGAACGTATCAAGCTATAAAAACATGAAACAGTTGCATTGTATATGGGGTTTCTAGCTGAGGATAATTTGCGACCCCTGTCCCTGGTTAGGCATTTCTCAATCTGGGAACCCATCGCCAAATAAAAAGGAAAAACAGCGCCCTCTGCTGTTTTTTACTCTTTTTTACTTGGCTCTGGGGGGGGGCTATATGGTGGACCCGTGTGCAAGGAAACCAGGGTTTTTGGTCTGCCTTCAGCACTCCACTTCCGGTGGTGCGATTATGTTTTCATTCCTACTAACAATATTTCTCCACGGAACACTAACACCAATTCTCCCAAAGAACATGGATCGTTTTGGTTATAAGTCCACTTGTTTCTATGATGAAAGAGCAATTTAAAATGTTACTAACTTTCCGTAGTCTTGTCGGCTTCGAGGACGCTATTGTTATATGAGTTTCGGCTTGTTTCTAGTGGGGAAGGAACGGCACACACGTAAATCCCGCCCACTACATTTGATTGGGTAAAGCGCGGCCTGCTTCCTGATCTGATAGCACGCCCACTTGAAACCAATGCGCACGGGTTGTCAACACGGCTACCGACAGATTCAAACGCAGAGCAGAATCTGTTCTTGAGAGATTAGGCATTTCTATACAAATATCTACCTAGTGAAAGAATGATCCAATTACAATAAGCACATGCATGAAGGTCCCAATAGCCCAAAAGCAATAACATTCCCAAATTACAGTTATGAAAGCACTGACATTAACGGTTTAAAACGTGCATAACATATTAATGTTCGCAGCTTTGGTTCGAGTATTTGAGCATTTAACCTTTTCATTAAATATTTTGAGATCAGTTTGTTTTTTTATTTCAGTTGGTAGGGCATTCCACAAGTGTATCCCTTTTACTGAAAAGGATGACTGGCCAAAAGTGGTGCTGCGCATCGCTACACTGTAGTTGGCATTCGCTGATCCCCTTGTGGCGATTCTATTAGTGCCTGACCTTCTCACCTGAGGACAAAGTACAGCTGGGGCGAGAGATCATTAACACATTTAAAAATCTATTTCATGAAGGACTTTTATAATACTGTCAAAACTAACCATGTTGTATTTCCTAAGAATTATGCAATGGTGCCATTTCATTTTTTTGTATTCATTATTTTCAGTGCTAGTTTATAAAGTGATGTAATTGGTTTTAAGGTTGTCTGTGAGGCCTATAGCTCCAAACAGTAACACAGTATGATATATGGTAAAATATCATGGCATGCATAAACAGTCGGGCTGCGTGCAGTGGTACAGTATATATTATCTGATCATTCTGAAACAGTACAGGTTCATTTTTAGGGTCTTGCTTCACTGACTTCCTCAATTTCCTCTTGATCTATTTTAATGTTTTAGTTCATAATCTATTCTCCTTCTTATTGAAAAGCTCATTGCTACTGTCTTTTTTTAGATTCAGAGTTAGGTGATTCCTTTTAAGCCTTTGGGACACATCCTCCATTTGATGGGTTAGTATCTCTGCTGCTTCACAAAGGGTTTCAGCCGATACATAAATGACTGTGTCGTTTGCAATCTGTTATTGTATTTTAGGATTGGTTAGTCATCAAGAACAGGAGTTATTCTACCTTTTGCAAACTAAGTGTTACATGCTCATTCTGACTGTGTGACTGTTGGCAGTTCTCAGATTGGATTTAACACATTCATTACTTATACAGGTTTAATTCTAATGTGGGATGAAAGCACACTGCTTTGATGTGCCACGATGCACTGCTGTGACAGCTGAACTGCATTTACTCAAAAGACATCAAAAGCCTCAATATTGACATTAACTTAATCCTGTTGGATTCATCCAACAGAATGTATCATATCCAATATTGCTGTCCGCCAAGAAATCTATAATATTAACATCAAAACAAGCAGCACATTAAAAGGGAAACGATCGATTTGTAGGTTATCCTATAAACTACAGGTAGTTTCATTTACATTTTTAAACTAAAGGCTTTGTTCTGAAACCACTAGGAAACCAACCACACTGCAGTGGAAAACATTTCCAGAAAGACAGATGCCTGTTAACATTATTTGGACACTGTTCACTTCGCAGGCTGTCTGTCTGTTACTTCGCAGGCTGTCTGTCTGTAATGAGACTGCTGCTGGCTTCGCTGCACAGTGCACACAGGCCACTGACGTCAGCTGCATTACATGACACCGCATTGCTGTGTCCAAGGCTTGTGATACAAAAGGTTTCTATTCTAAATGTATAAAACCCGACATGAGCCCGTGAAATAATATGTGAGAAATAAAAACTTTTTCGAAACTTTAAAAAAAATGGGACATCAGGGTTAAAGTGGGTAATAAACACTACTGCCAATGCAATAAACACATCGCCAATGCTGGCAAGAAGACTGTGATTATTTGTATTGCGACCGGTCTCATTACTCTCATTATCTTTATCTTCCAAGTACATTCGAGGATTACCATGATCACTCCTGTGAAAGTTTTGTCAGAACGTCTTCTCAGGATATCTTAGCTCTGACACCTGGAGCTGTAGTGAATCAGGAGATAAGAGCAGTTGTCTGGTAATCAGAGTCTTGTCCTTGAGCAAGACACTGAACTGAAGCTTATTCTATTGTTGGCTAACTGCCGATGGCCTACAAATGTAGATTACAACAGCCTCTCTGCTGAGGTCACCTAGAGTAGAGTAACTTGATTCATTTGGAAAAGTATTGCTTCAGCACAGCTGGTGGTTCAATCAGATGTACAGTACTGTATCATAAAACGTGATGAAAGTCATGACGTTCTGCTCTCTTCCCATTCCCGGCGCGGTGCAATGATCATGAACCGCGTGTGCTTATTGCCCGAAACGACCACTTTACTTTATTAACGCCCTTATATTTCATCCAGAGCATTAGGGCCACTGGGGCTTAATAGCCCATTCCGGTACTGTGGGGAATGCAAACAGATCGACCACATCTGACCCCGGTGGCTTGGATGTGGTCCCCTGGTGTGAACCGCAGAGAAGAGAGAGCATATGGCGTTAGCCAGACTGTTAGTCATCCTCTGGTCCTCCTCACGCTCAATAGACTCTGAGAGAGGAGACCGAAACCCAACTATCCATGAGCTAATGAAGACTGCGCACGGAAAGAGAGAGAGGGAGAATGAGAGAAAGGAGTGTGTGTGTGTGTGCGCGCGCGTGTGTGTGTGTGTGTGCGTGTGTGTGTGTGTGTGCGCATGTGCACACCCGTACGGGTCCATGGCGTGCGTGCATGTATACTGTATGTCTGAGCAGTGACCTTCGTCTTCCAGTCAATTACCCCTCAGGCAGAGGGCTATATGATTATCCCAGCCTGGGATCTCCATTGGCCTGGAAAGGGCTCAGTAGCACTTTGCTGCTTTGCGGTGGCTAGAAAGAATTGCATTGATTGCTATTGATGTTTTTTTCTGTTGGCAAAGATTTGCAGTTTTACATTACAGTTTGGCAGTTCGATAGCAACGTGGAACAGGGGGAAAGAAGGAACAATGAATCTTGATTGCGGGACGTGCCGAGTCTGAAAATGAGTGTAACCACCCAGTGTAAGGGGTTAGAGGAAGATTAGTGGTTGCAATATCCACGGCCCCGTTGTTTAAGAATACATTTGTTCGTGCGACGGGAAGCGGGACGAAAGGTTGACGATGTCGACGGGGAAGGAAAAGAGATGAAAAACCTCCTCCACATTTCATGTCGATGGAAAAACTCTCTGATAAAGAGGTTACCGGAAAGGATACTGCTGTGTGTGTGCGCGAGTGTGTGTGTGTGTGTGTGTGTGCGAGTGTGTGTGTGTGTGTGTGTGTGTGTGTGTGTGTGTGTGTGTGTGTGTGTGTGTGCGTGTGTGTGGGAGAGTGCTGTGAGAAAACCCACCTGAGTGTGGAATGAGTGGGTGCTCGGCCTTGTGGCAGGGCGATTCGGGCAGCAGCACCGGCCCTCTCCTGCCGGCCACGCCTCCAGCCCGCAGGACCAGCATGCACTGCAGCAGCAGCAGTGCATGCTGGGCAATGCGGCGTCCCATGAGTGGGTGGGCGGAGCTTGGCTCACTTCTCCTCAGGGCTCAGGAGCCAAGAGCATCAGAGAGACACACCTGGGAGAGAGAGACAGACAGAGAGAGAGACAGATAGGGAGATTAAAGTTTACACATTTTGATTTCACACTTGATTTAATGCTATAGGCGAGAAACATCTTCCTACAGTATATCACCTGCATATTGCAGCATCCAGTCAAAGCTTCACTGAAGATGCTGTGAGACAGGGAAAATAATTCTTTCCAAAACGTGGACAGAGAGAGAGAGAGAGAGATAGAGATAGAGAGAGAGAGAGAGAGAGAGAGAGAGAGAGAGAGAGAGAGAGGGAGAGGGAGAGAGAGAGAGAGAGAGGCGTGACGGAGCAGAAGGAAAGGAGATAGCGCAGAAGCAAAGGAGATAGTGCAGAAGGAAAGGAGATATTGTTGGAGTCGCACTGAGTAACAGCAGCTGCTGTACTCTTTACAAACAGCCAGGGACCCCTGACCTCTCACCCCTTGAACATGAATCAGAAAGGGTTCTGTCATTCTTCACACACCTAGAGTATGAGAGTATGTCTGTATTTGTCTGTGTGTGTGTGTGTGTGTGTGTGTGTGTGTGTGTGTGTGTGTGTGTGTGTGTGTGTGTGTGTGTGTGTGTGTGTGTGTGTATGTGTGTGTGTGTGTGTGTGTGTGTGTGTGTGTGTGTGTGTGTGTGTGTGTGTGTGTGTGTGTGTGTGTGTGTGTGTGTGTGTGTGTGTGTGTGTGTGTGCGCGTGTGTGTGTGTGTGTGTGTGTGTGTGTGTGTGTGTGTGTGTGTGTGTGTGTGTGTGTGTAAAATAAATACAATAAACTGTGTCCCCCTACTTGTTGTTGGGGTATTTGCCAACTGCATTTGCACATACCAGGAATTTGTCTGCATTTACCCATCCTAACCATTAGGAACAGTGGAAGCCATTGCCATTCATACAGCACGCAGGCAAGGAGCAGCTAGGGGTTAAGTGTCTTCTTGCTCAGGGACACACAGACTAGGCAAGCCAGGGGTCGAACCAACAACTTTCCGATTCTCAGGCGGCCCCTATACTCGCTCATCTACAGCCGCCTGTGTGTGTGTGTTGTGTGTGTGTGTGTGTGTGTGCGTGTGCGTGTGTGTGCGTGTGCGTGTGCATGCGTGCGTGTGCGTGTGCGTGTGCGTGTGCGTGTGTGCATGCACGTGCATGTGCTCTCCAGTGTATCTGATAGCAGAGGGCAGGAATGGCTTTTACAAGGCTGAAGCAGAGAAGTGTGCATGTGTGCACAGTGCACACATACACACTGTGAGCTGTGTGTGTGTGTGTTTGTGTCTTTTTCTCTCTGCATGTTACTCCTCACGGGCCTCATTGAAGATCCACAGCTGCTGTAAAACCATTGAACTCACTTAGGCACGTCTGCCAAAATGCTGGATGATATTAGAAACCCTTAAGGCTGGTTTGTGCTTCTAAACCAAGCGACTGGCTCGAAGAACATTATCAGCATTTGCTCAGTTTAGCTTTTCAGACTACAGTAAAACCCATACTGGAAAAAGAAAAAGTAGTCTTCACAGAATATGGCCATTTGAAATATATCTATGTGTGCTTCCATATATTTTCTGTTAAATATAAGTGCATATATAGCCTATAGACTCCTTTCCCTTTTTCCTTTTCTGTGTGGGTGAAGTGAAATTCTGTCTGCACGTCGTTCAGAGTGTGAGGTGGATATTCACAGTTTTTGCCCGGTCAGAGAGACAATCGGTGCTGTGTACTGTGTAGATGACGAATGACGAGCCCTCCTCCATGACAGCTGAGGTGTGAGTGGTACAGTGGGTGTGAGGTGGGAAAATCAAAAAAAAAAAACTAAACAAAAAAACAATGCATACCTGCCGGGGGATTTGTGGGCTGCGGCAAAAAAAAAGCATGCAGGGGGGGGAAAACAACAGTGCACACAACAAATTCAGCAAGGTGGTGAGCGATGCCTCAGCAGAGATATTGCTCTACTTCTCTCCGGAGTCTGAGTGGCCCTTTAGCCTTGGTATTGGATGAGAAGTATACGCCTTTTATTTATTTATTTGTTTCCTTTGAATTGAACAGTTTACTCTATCATCTGTGCACTGAGTAAATTCTATTACCTTGGGGCCCCCGTGAAATGCGTTCAAAGTCCATTGAATAAATGCGCGCGCATTGGGGATAAGTGGGTTTTCCATCTGACTGCGGAGTAATGCAAAACACCTGTCTTGCACTGGAGGGGAAACCACAGACAGCGAAGGACGGTTATTTAGTTTTTTTGTTCCTTTTTGCTCTGTGTGTTTAGAAATGATTACGTTGGTGGCATTTGTTTGGTATATCTACAGAAAGAAAACTTGAATGTTAATTTAGCTCAGCGTGTGTACAAATGGCCATTGGCCACACAAGGGTTAATTTAGAGCTTTAAAGTAATTTAGAGAGGGTTTCCAGGGGGTCCCCAGCGAAATGAGTTAATATACAGTAGCATCAAAATAACAGTACCGTCTATTACTCTGTTTACTAAGATGATCTACCCTCTGTATCTTTGAAATGAGATGTAACTGTGAAATGTAGTCTAATCTATGTACCATAATTGCAAACCCTTTTTTCTTACCAGAACCGTGACAGGAATTATGAAAAACCTTATTAGCCCATGTTCTTCCAAGTTTATCATGTTCTGTGTCTGACATAATATGTCAGACACTGGTTTGCAATTAAGCAGTTTGAGCTGATTTAAAAATAACAATTTTAACCCTACTATATTGTACATTATTGCTATTTTCAAATGATCTTGAAACAGTTTTTGGCACAAAATATTTTCAGATGGGGGTCTGTGACCAAATCCTCCACAAACCACTGTTATGAGACCATATCGGTGTGCAACGGCGGGCGCACCTCCCAACAAGCCACAAGACATCGCTGTCAGCGTGCACGCTATGTTGTTCAGAAGCGCGCACGGCTCTCATCCGGGGGAAACACCTGAATTTTGGTGAGTTGGCTCTTTATTCAACATGTCATTCGACATGGGCTGATTCTTTGTCTGCAACCTTTGCCTGAAAGTGTTTAAGTCTTGCTGTTGTTTTTGCAGTGTTTTTTGCCTGCCGTAGCTGTGAGCCAGCAAGTCATTTTTCGCTGCATGGATAAACCACTGCGTTTGTCAGTCTCCTTGTCGTGTCTCGTAGCATTACTACAATGATGAATGTCTGAATCCACTTAGTGAACATATTTCATCATCAGCTTGGCACCGAGGTAACGCTGTCAAGGAAAACATGTGCGTAGACAGAATATTTATTGTTTTGCATGACATTCCACCGGCTATAAGAGCTGACAGACGCTGTGTATATTTTCGAGTGCTTTTGTTGGTTTGTGTGTGTGTGTGCGTGCATGTGTGTATGTGTGTGTATAAGTGGTGTATCTGATGGAGACTGAGGTCGGAGTCATGCACACAGAAATTCGGGTGGCAGGACACCACCACCACCATACCACTGGATCTTTGACAGCACGCACACATGCACACACACTCACTGACGCAGGCGAGCACGCGCACACACACACACACACACACACGCAATGACACAGGCGAGCACACACACACACACATACACACACACACACACACACACACACACACAGGGTTGGCAGACAGAACCATGTGCTGTCAAGTTGAGCTCTCTGCTGACCTCGCTGACTGAGTTACGCTGCAGTTGGCCTCATGTCAGACACACACACACACACACACACACACACACACACACACACACACACACACACACACACACACACACACACACACGTGCGAGCGAGCAAATACACACACACACACACACACACACACACACACACACACACACACACACACACACACACACACACACACACACACACACACACACACACACACACACACACACACACACACACACACACACACACACACACACACACACACACACACACACACACACGTGCGAGCGAGCAAATACACACGCACACACACACACGTACGCACTCAAACACTCAGGCCCAGCTTAATGCATGGGCCTTAGGGGCTGCAGCCTGGGGGCACCAAGTTCGGGTGGGCACCAAATACCTGTCCAAAAAGAAAAAAAGGCGGGACAATTGCAAGTAAAGGCACCAAAATACGGTCCGGGGGCTACTGAAATAGCGCGATAGGGACAGGCGCATTCAGCGGCTCTCTCTCCCATCCAGCTGCTGCTATCCCAATTTCTTCCACTCTCTACTAAGTATCTCTAGTGTAGTGTTGTGAGCGGGAGCAATGGCGGACCACCAACGTAGTTTCCCCTCAACGCAGATGGCAATCGAAGACCTCAGCACTCAAGTCTCACACTTAATTTGTTTCATTTCATTTTTATTGTTTCGTTCAATAAATCCACTAAACTCGTCTTGATTGACGGTGTGGTCCTTGCTCACCTAGTGCTTAACTTAAGTTAACTCGGGTTTACTTAAGAAACCAAATTGACCCTTACGGGACCATTTGGTTCCATTTTGTACACTCTTCAGAGTTAACTTCTCTGGGATGTAGTGACTTACTGCCTGCACACACATTCATTGGCAGCACGGTGCGGTTGGATGTAATCGAACACAGAAACCCGCGGCATGATTTGAAAATAAAAACCATTTGGTATAAGTTGTTGCATGGGTCCTGTCTGTGATATATGGGTGTATTTTTGTAGCACCAGTCACCAGTCCTGTGGGAGCTGGTGCAGCACTGGGAGAGCTTCTCACGCACTGTGGTGCTTCAAGATTCTAAATCATCTCCAGGGTATTCGTACAAATCTTCTCTTGCTACACAGTGAACTCCAGAGTGTTAATTCAACTCTGAAAAACGGATTTTACAGTTTTTCTACACAGCAGCAAAATGCACGGGGAAGTGTCTTTTGTGCTCATGGACACACACACACGCACGCTCACACACATGACAAGGTTCGTTTTTATGGTACATTTGAACAAGGAAAAGTGCTTTACATACAACATTAAGCATCAAGACAACAAAACACAGAGCATTAAGGGAGTGCAAAAGAAACATTATAAAATGGCAACTAAAATACAAATGTATAAAATAGTGAAAGAACAATAAGAGACAGTGAAAACTACACTGCAAAATAAGAATAAAAGTCACGGCCTGGGCCGCGGCGTGGCGGTCCAGGCACCCTAGGCTGCGATGCCAGCCTGACAGCGCGTCGCGGGTTCGACTCCCGTTCCCGACGACCTTTGCTGCGTGTCACTCCCCATCTCCTGTCAGTCTATTGTCCTATCTATAAAGGCATAAAAGCCCAAAAACTAATCTTAAAAAAGAATAAAAGTCACACATGTATGTTACCCAAACATTCACTCATGTGTGCAACACACACTCACTCACGCACTTTCATATCTGTACACAGGCATTCACACGCGGTTTCAAGACATACAGTATGAAGAAGAAAACCTAAACCGCACACATGCACGCTCCTACACAAGAAAGCACTCATGCATATACCTTGGAAGTCCAGGTGATGGATAACATGCGGGCAATTCAGATCAGTACACGCACAAACACACACACACACACACAATGGAAACCCTAGCTGCGCAGAACCTAAACATGGGGGTAAACACTGACTGTATATGTACAGGGCCACACATGGGGCTCTGGGCTAATGTTCAGACAAATTGACTCCGTCGAAGTCAGCAGACTATTTATCAACTTCAAAAGAAAGAAAGAGCAAAACAAACAGTGCTGGAAGACTAGCAATGGGGGCCGTTATGCACACGCGACTGGCGACATATTGTTCAAGCTGAACTGAGAGCATAACAGTCAGGATCTGAAGAACCGCTCACGGTAAAAACGTGTAGATTTGGAAAGGCGTAAAATTCCCCAGGTCATGATACTGTATGTGTAAGGCTTTTATAGCTCTGACACACAACCACACACACACACACACACTGTATACACATACACATAATAGGCAAGCACACACACACACACTATACACACAAACAGAGATGCGTGCTTGCAAACAAAGCATCCATACACAGACACTGTACACAGACACTGTGAGCAGCCGAGCACAAACATACTGTATCAGCTACAAAGGAGGAGCCGGCCTGCGTGAATACGTACACAGGCGTGCACATCCATCACACACACAAACAGTGACATATAGGGACCAGAACAAATGGGCACGCACACACACTGCCCACCACACACACACACACACACACACACACACACACACACACACACACACACACACACACACACACACACACACACACACACACACACACACACACACACACACACACACACACACACACACACACACACACACAGTTCTTTGCAGTGTGGGAGGTGTGGTGGTGTCAGTTAACTAATCAATTAAGTTCTTCCTGCAGTAATGAGAAGAGAGAGGCTCATATTAACACCTCTATTGATTGTGTCTGAGAGGGACTTCATGATGCTGGCTGAGTTACACTATACATAATGAATAGCTGCTCAAATGAATGACGCCTTTGTGTTCACCACACCCACCACACACCCACCACACACACACACACACACATGCACGTACGCATGCACGTACGCATGCACACACACACAAGCGTACAGTACCAACACACGGGGAGATGCGCACACTCTTACATTGACACACAGTGACACGATCAACACACACTGAAGTAACTGACATGCACATGTGTTCTAACGCACGCAGGCACACACGTACACACAAAAGCACGCCCTTCCCTCACGCACGCGGGCACACACACACACACACACACACACACACACACACACACACACACACACACACACACACACACACACACACACACACACACACACACACACACACACACACACACACACACACACACACACACACACACACACACACAGCCTCATAATTCAGGTGTGAGTAGTAGAGCCATGGTCCATCTGTCCAAACAGAGGCAGGAGTGTGAGATGGGGGTCACAGCGTAGTGCTGATGGATGGTTGGTTCTCCACAGCGTTCCTCTCCCTCAGGACACAACACACCAGGAAAACAAGGCCAGACTTTGCCTTAAACCAAAGCACACACACCAGACAGGGGAATATTTGTCCCTGTCTGTCTGACTGTATGACGGACAGACGGACGTGTGTGTGTGTGTGTGTGTGTGTGTGTGTGTGTGTGTGTGTGTGTGTGTGTGTGTGTGTGTGTGTGTGTGTGTGTGTGTGTGTGTGTGTGTGTGTGTGTGTGTGTGTGTGTGTGTGTGTGTGTGTGTGCGTGCGAGTGAGTGCGTGCATTGTGTCTTTCCAACTGACTTTGTGGCTTTAACTGTCTGAGTCACAATTTATCACCATGTTTTCTTTTTATATTTGTCCATTTGTACGCAATGCCCTTTCTACCACTGAATAAAATGCAATAGGCCCAAATTGTGAGTTTCTTCTCCTAATCCCAAATTCAGTTAGAATGCTGAGATACACTGTAAAGTCGTGATTGCGATTGATTCCCCCTCAAAATTGCCTATCTCTCATTTTGATCCAAGAAAATCTGAGTTCCATTGTGTATTTGTCTGTGTGGTTCGATTTGTGCTACCGTCACACACAGAGATCACCCGAGATGGACAAAGGTGGACAAAGAAAGAGAAAAAAGAACGAAAATTATGACTTAATTTAGACTTTTTTTTATTCAAAACTGTGGTTCCATCATTAATGTGTTGTTATTTTTTACTGTAGTACCTTGCAGTGTTCATTTTGTCATGATAGAGCAAATGTATAGAGAAAGCGCACCTGCTGCCTACTAAGTCGCTTGAAATGCTTGCACTCTCCGTTGGCTAACAGGCCGACTAGACGATTAACCACTTTCAACATGGCATCCCTATTTTGGGCCTGTCATTTATAGGGGATTTTCCAAACACCACAAAACTAGTATAGCAGATCTACAAGCTCACAACGCGGCGAGTTTTGATGCGTTGTGAGCTTGTATATCGGCTATTTTCACTATTCGTCCTATGACAAAGTATGTAGGGCTTAATCCATGAAGACCGGGAACACATGTTTAATTTTAAGATTTCTTTGAGCTATTCAAAAATAGCAGATATACAAGCTCATAGCTTGTATATCTGCTATTTTTAGAAAAATCGTGGACATTTTGTGAAAATCTTTGAGTATATATATTTTTTAAAGCGAACATTTTAACTCAAATCTTTGCTTCTGGGGATTCTGCAGATATATATTCAAAGATTTGCACACATTTTCACGATTTCTCAAAAATAGCAGATCTACAAGCTCACGCTATGAGCTTGTAGATCTGCTATTTTTTAATAGCCAAAGAAATCTTAAAATGACACAGATGCGTTCCCGGACAGAATGGTTAACTGTCTGCTTTTCCAGGCTGCCTCCAACCGTCTGTCTGTCTGTCTGCCTGCCAAGCACCAGCCTGCTTGCTGTTCTGTCCCTCACTTCATCTCGGTTTGTTCTAGTCTCCTCTTTTTCACAATGAACCTGTCTCATGTTGTCTATGTCTACCTGTCTATCTTCCCTCAGAACCTCCCTCCTCCGTGCGTCTGTGTGTCAGGTGATATCCTGGAGGATGACAAAGAGAAGACGGTATCTCCATCAAACGCGTTGTCAGTTCACAGGGAGGCCTTTTCACTCTCGCACGCTGTGATTGGATCTGAGGGCAAGATTCTCTGAATCAATGTTTGCTCCTCTCAGATTAAAAAGCACACTTGGATCACATGGCTGTTTGTTTCGCGTTCCCATATCTGTCGGAAGCGGCGTGCGTGTGTGCTTTGAAGCGTGAATTTGTATGCGCACTCTCTCTCTCTCTCTCTCTCTCTCTCTCTCTCTCCTCTTTCTCAAATGCACCAGCTAGCACACAAACACTGATATACAAAAATGTGCTCGCACGCATAAACACACTGACTGAGATATCTGTACACAGACACCGACACACAAACACGACGCAGAGTGCTGAATAAACAACTCTCCCACTTCTCTAGCCAGGTGCAGAGCTGGGGTGTTGGTGGGTAAGAACAACTGACCACTGCTTCCTGACCCATAACTTCACAAACACATATCTGTGTGTGTGCAGTGGTGGAAGATCAAGTACTCGGACGTTTTACTTAAATACAAGTAGCAATACGACAGTGGTGGAAGAAGTACTCAGATATTTTACTTAAGTAAAAGTGGTAATACCACAATATAAAAATACTCTGTTACAAGTAAAAGCCTGTGTTAAAAATTTTACTTGAGTAATCAAAATATACTTAAAGTACCAAAAGTGAAAGTACTAAAATGTTTGAAAATAGCAGATCTACAAGCTCACAACACGTTGCGATCGCGACGCGTTGTGAGCTTGTAGATCGGCTATTTTCAAATAGCGTATATATATAGTATATAGTTTTATAATATAATAATTTATATCTGCAAAGTAACTAGTAACTAGTTTTCAAATAATTGTAGTGGAGTAAAATAAAATATTTGCCTCTGAGATGTAGTGGAGTAGAAGTAAAAGTACTGACAATCGGAAATACTCCAGTAAAGTAAAAGACACCTCAAAATTGTACTTAAGTACAGTACTTGAGTAAATGTAATTAGTTACTTTACACCACTGTCTGTTTGTGTGCAGTGGTGGAAGAAGTACTCAGACGTTTTACTTACATAAATAATAATAATAATAATAATGAATTGCATTTTTATAGCGCTTTTCCAAGTGCTCAAAGCGCTTTACAATGGTACTCTGGGGGTGGATTGTGTGTGCGTGTGTATGTGCGTGTACGCATGTGTTTTCAAACCTTAGTGTGCAAAGAAGGAGAGAGAGAGGAAAGTGAGAGAGATTTCAACCTACTCAACCTATGCCAGTACACAGTATAGTATACTGTATTACAACCTGTGTTTTCTCATATTCTAACAGTGAGGGCAGTCACCTTCCAATCTGTTCCACAAAAACAGGTGTTACAAATCGGAATAAACATCGCAATAAATAGATAAGCACTGAACCCTCTCAAAGAAATGCAACGCAACTCCATTCTGTAAGTTGGGTTTGAGGGCAGCCAGATCTGAAAATGTTGTGAGCATACCGTAGACTGTTATTTAGTGCCGTGGTTCTCAAAGTGGGGTCCGGTGTCCTTGAGGGAGTTCCAGGGGGTCCCCAGGTACAGTAAATGATTGATGGTAGTGTACAAATGGACCCTTCCGGATCCATTAAGGTTCCATTTGTACACCGTGGCCCTAATGCATACCAATAGGGGGTCCTTGAAATTTTTAAGTTTGAGAACCACTGATTTAGTGGTTGATTTCTGTTCTCAACAGATGGGGGAGAAGGGTCTGCCACCAAATGCTCCCTGGGGACTCAGGTTCGAATTCGACCCCCCGTCTTGTATCGCATGTCTCTCCTCTCTCTCTTTCTGCCCTTGGTTTCCTGTCTCTCAATATTGACCTATCCCGCAATAAAGCATAAAATGCCAAAAGGAGAAACAAACTTGGGGAAAAAAAGAAAGGAAAAACAGATGGGGGTGGAGGTTGTTGATGAAACACGGTCACAGGAGACACAGAACAGGAGAGATGCTCCCTGGTGGCTGTCTGAAAACTGCAATGAAACTCCAACTTTAGTTTCAACAAACGTATACTGTACAATAAATAAACCTAGGGTCAATTTGAGATAATGTCACCCTTCTCTACCCCTGAGTAATGGTTGCACAGAGCAAAGTCTGTCTGGTGTTTTTTCTTTATTTTCTGGAATGGTTACAAAAAGAAAAAGAAAAGGAAACAAAAAACGAAAACACAATGGATCTTAAACCCACACTTTACTGTGCCGAGGTGGAAGTCTTTTTAAAGACTAGTCCTGATGCTCGCCTAGCCACAACCACAACCACAGCCTTGGTCCATCTAAATCTGGGCCGTACATCACAGACAAGCATACACACACACACACGCACACACACGCACACACACACACACACACACACACACACACACACACACCCTCTCTTTTGCCCATACACACACCCAGCAATTTCATCCCTGTCCCACCCAAACTCAGAGGTTCCCAAATCCTGCTGTTATTTTTAACCAACTTACTCAGCCTCTAACGTTGCTGTGTGTGTGTGTGTGTGTGCGTGTGCGTGTGCGTGTGCGTGTGTGTGTGCGCGTGTGCGCGTGTGCGTGCAGCTTCTGGTTGAGGGCAAAGCAAGTTTTCATCAAGGCACAAAAAGTGACATCAAGCCTGAACAGAAGACCATCTACACAGTAAATCCACCCATGGCCATACTGCCACAAAACAATTACCAGGTTGACCTTGACTTCTCTTCCTACCTCCCAGGTGTTGGAACACCTCCAATATACAAGCTGTGACTTAAATCCATTAAAGAAGGCCTGGAGGAGCTGCCCTCTGACTGGAGATTACGGCCGTTTAAAAAGAGTTCCAAATTCAGGTCAAGGTAAGCAGGCCGACCACTTCCAGGCTGCAAGGCCAAAAGAAATATAATGAACAAGGACATTTAATTATTTTCAAACGTGGGCAGGATATTTCTGCGGTAGGTTTTTGACAGCAGTAACAGGAATACCCAGCAGCAACACTCACTTCTTTTGTGTTTATTTTGCCAGCAGCACTGGGGAAGCAGGGATTCTACCTCAGGGGTTCCCAAACCAATCCATGCCAAGGACCCCCAAATAGCCATAACCTTTGGCTGCAGCCCTCTTATTGCAAAATGGCTAAATAGCCAAAAAATATAGCTGATCTATTCTACAAGAGACAAGAGTGGTGTGAGCTTGTAGATCAGCTATTTATTTATATATATATATATATGTTTGAATTTTTTCTAAACATTTTGACTATAATGACCAAAACACCATTAATTTTATGAATATAATTTGAATTGAAATGCCAATTTCTCTATGTATAATTCTTGAGTGTTGTTATTTTTTCCCCCATTTTCCTCTCCTTTCCAATTACCCCCCCCCCCCCCCCCCCCCCAGCGCCCCCTGGAGGCCACCAGGGGGCCTCATTACCACCTCATCACTCATTAGTCCACACAACAGTTTTATTACCGCCATGCAAATCTCAGAGGAAATCAAGAAGGCACCGAATTATGAGAAGCACGGGCCGGTGAATTGTAACCCGCGTCTACACGGGAGCGTACAGATATGCATGATGCACGCCGGCAATCAGTGTGCGAAAAATAACTGATTATCACGGCAGTTTTTTTCTTTTTTCCCCCACAATCTTTGAACTTCACATTATTCCCACCTCGGTGGGCAAGATGCTGCTGAGATGACTGAATAATGGAGTGTCAGCTTGTTATAAGTTCCCCTCAGCCGACTGCACACAACTATCTAGAAGGGGTGGGGTGGGGGTGGGGGTGGGGGTGTTGGGGGTTGAGACGCCAGCATCTGCTGACACATCCAGCCAGGACCCTCAGGCAGGCCGTCTCAGCCGTGTGGATGTTCACAGGGAGCAACTTGTCATGACAGCCTCGCAACACTGTTGCGCTATTTAAATCTCTGCGAAGAAACAGACTTGTCGAAGTGCAGCTCCCAAGTTCCCGTGTTTTCCGCCAAGTGTCACCCGGCCCCGAACAAAGCTAGGCTATTTTATGTTTTTTTTTTGCTGCGTGTTCAGAGCTCTTGCTTAACCTCTTCAAACCGGGAACGCATATGTATAACCACTTAAAACCATTATATTATACTTTGGCTATTCAAAAATAGCAGATATACAAGCTCATAGTGCGGCACCGAGTGCCGCACTATGAACTTGTAGATCTGCTATTGTTGAAAAATCTCTTTTTTTACTCAAATATTTGCTTCTGGGGGTCCCTGGAACAAACTATTTTGAGATACTCAAAACGATTTGAGTATTTGAGAGGCAAAATACATATCATTTTGGGGGTCCTTGACATGAAAAAGTTTGAGTACCACTGATATAGCAAAAATAGTTTTTCAGAAAACTTAGGATTTAGAAGACATTTGTAGAATCGGACCCAGGGCTAAATGGGTTAACATCCCTCTCACTGCAGTTTCGAAGTCGACAACCTCGGACAAACAACACTGGTATGCAATGGTTAAAATTGCTGTATAATCTTTTTTTACCCCCCTTGGAGAAAGATCGAAATGATTCTTTCCGCACGTTTGAAGTGTATTCTGTCATTCTACCGCCATACACCTGCTTGAGTAATGCAACGGCATCAAAGCTTCCTTCCACAGTATTTTCTTCTCTGCGTAGCGTTATCTATCTGCTGACACCAAACACAGGCAGCAGTGTCATTTGACGAATGATCACGGCTGAGGGTGTTCAGAATGCCCATGCATGGACACATAAAAACATGCATACCCACTGGTAATCATTATAACAAAATACCAGTGGTGGAAAAAAGTACTCAAATGTTTTACTTAAGTAAAAGTATCAATACTGCAATGTAGAAATACTTCAAAATGTACTTAACGTACCAAAAGTAAAAGTACTCGTTATGCAGAATAGTCCCATTTCACAAGTTTTCAAAAAGAATCTTTTGAAAACAGCTATTTTCAAATGGCCAAAATGCATACAGGGCTGAAGTGGTTAATGTATGTTTTGTAATAACAATCAAAATGTCAATCAAAGTAACTATAGTAACTAAAGTTTGCAAATAATTGTAGTGGAGTAAAAGTACAATATGTGCCTCTGAGATGTAGTGGAGTAGAAGTAAAAGTACTGAAAACTGGAAATACGCGGTAAAGTAAAAATATCTCAAAATTCTACAAAAATAAACATGCACGTGGTCCACCCATCTGACCACTTAACACAGCAGCCGAAAGGCTGGGACCTGATCCACAAAAGGTTGAGAATGACTGATGTACAGTAGCCTATGTATGCTTTATGTTGATAAAGCTGATGACTGTCTAGTGGAGTTCTGTGTGTTCCTGATGAACCAAGTTTTGACAAGGTGCACATTGTACAGTCAGAGACGTTTTGACAGTTCTTTGCTAGATAATGTCTTGATAAACACGTTCTGTATGACACATAACCTGAACATTAAGATAACGTCACAACAGTCTCATCATCATTCAGTCGAGTCAAGCATGTGTCCAGGATTTTTACATAACTGAGGTGGCAATTTCTGCACGCACACTGCCACGCATGCTAACTCTCACTCACACACACACACGCACACGCACACGCACACGCACACGCACACGCACGCACACACACGCACGCACGCACACAGAAGTGAATGCATGCTCTCCTGGTGGAGATAATCAGCTATCAGAGTCCATGTATACGTATACCATCTTCCTATAAGTAGAAGCAGCACCAAGTAATCATAGGGGGGAAATGGTGCACTTATTATTACACCCCCATAGCCATGTGTGTGGGCACCTACACGCACACTCACACTCACACACGCATGCGGCATTGCACACACACGCATGCGGCATTGCACACACACACACACACACACACACACACACACACACACACACACACACACACACACACACACACACACACACACACACACACACACACACACACACACACACACACACACACACACACACACACACCCACACCCACACCCACCTGGGACTGTGGCGATAAGGTGCATAAAGCCCAGTGCTGTAGGCTGGTGACATTTTTAAAGCTTTAATTACATGCTTGGCTAACGGGTAGCCGACTGTCTCAGTGGGCAGGAAATTACACTATCACTGTCTACAGCTGTGCACAGGAAGTGGCTTTCCTCTGAACGCCGTTCCCCGTCCATGCCCGCCTCCTTACCTTCGACACCTCTGCAGTGGAGACGCATTGTTAGTGGCATAATGCTGCTATGCCAAAGGGCATGTGATTAAAACTGCAGAAACTAGAAAGGCTAACTATCAGACTATTGTATGCGACATCTAAAAATGTATTGGAAATACACCCTGGAAATAACTTTTGTGAGGGAGGGAACACGTTGTGAGCTTGATTGGCCATTTTTGCCGAAGGGATTTGGTGTGAATGGAAGTACAGTTGTAACTCAGGTCCGTTTTACTAAGAATAGAGGGTTTCAGTGGCTAACCACCTGGCTGGCAGCGGGGCTCTGAGCTTAGCTGGGTCGGTTCACCACTTTGGTCACAAACAACATGTCTCGAAGATTACTGGCTGGAGTGCCATGGCATTTTTTGTGCACCTTCATGTACCCCAGGGGATTGCCCTTACTGATTACCAATTGGGTTACCAGTAACCCAACATAATGGCGTTTCTTCTAGTGCCACCCTTAGGCCAAACTTTTCACTTGCACACAAGATATCTCAATCTAACGGACAGATTGCCATGAAAATTGTTGAGCACATTCATGCTCCCTGGAAGATGAACCCCAACTATTTGAGTGTCCCTATGACCTGTCCTCTTGAGCGCCCTCAAGCAAAAGTGTCAAACCTTGGTGACCCCAAGGTTTTTTCCTAATGCGCCACCTGTCGTCTAATGTCCAGTCAGGCGTATAAGGAGCAGCGTGGACTCTAGGGATTGCTGGAGGGGGAACTCTGCTTTCATAAAAAGCAATCTACCATACAACCTTCTAATCAATCCGGTCATAAAGTTCAAGCCCCCATGACTGACTACAGGTTAAATCACTCCGCTTACAACCCTCAGTGAGGAAGGTCTAACTCTACTGGCTTAACAGCTTATAATGTAAGTCAGTGTTTCTCAAATGCAGGTATGTGTACCCCCAGGGTAATGCAGGGTAATGACAAAACACTGACAAACTTTGTGTGAACCTGCTGATCTGAAGTGTTAAAATAAATACAATAAAAAAAACCTGACAAGCAAAACTGTTATTGAATCGAAATCAATACTTACTGTGTTTGCCTTACTTCGAGTTCGACTTACTGAAATGTTATGGATATTGTGTATAATTCATCTGTTCAGAGGGCACTAATTGCAACTCTTTCACTCCATGCTCATGCTTATTTTTAATGTTATATTCTTCAAAATGTGGGTAACCTTGTCCAAAACGTACTTTTCAGGATTCAAAACGCGTCCCACCGGAACACATTTTGAGCTTGTACATCTGCTATTTTTGCTACTTTTGTCTGACGAAGTAGGCCAGGGAATACATTTACGGGGGGAAAAAGGCATAAAAAGTAAACAATATGGATATACGAGGTTTCTGGCCGACAGCAACGATATGCTAGCTATAATTTTCTCTTGCCGTTTTCTTATCAAAATGTTGTAGTCAGGTAAAGGGAGCACTTGGATTCAGAAATCAGGGAAAGGTGGTATTGAAGCCAAAACGGTTTAAGAATCACTGCTGTAAGTGGTAACTTAGGTTGGCTAATACTTCGCAATTGCTTACCTTCATACTCAACATTTATCATCTCTGTCAGGCAGAAACCTTGTATCTACAAATCCAACTTTCAGTTTTTTCGTTATTTAATGCCCTATACTTCATCATACAAGAGTGTCAAGCAAAAGTAGTGAAAATAGCCAATCTACAAGCTCACAATGTGTCGCATCGTGACGCATTGTGAGCTTGTAGATATGCTATTTGCACTATTTGTGAAAAATGACGTTCCACTAACGGTTTCGGACGTACAAGGTTTTCACCCAACAGCGACGATATACAGCTATGGTGTTTTCCAGCATGACCGGACAACAACAAACACAACAACGGCAACAAAACAAGTCTAGACTCTACAAAATGTCTATTTTTCTGTGTTGAAATTTCAGTTTGGGTACTGTTTTTTCGATTGGCCGCTCACTCACAGACGCAACTCCCGAGGGTCAGATCCTATGGGAGGGCGAGGGAAGAACACAGGATAATCAATCTTCCCAGATGTTTTTTTGGAGTCAACACACACAGATAACAAGTCTGGTAACAGGCTGGCAAATCCCAACTCCTACTTCTCAGTAATTATGTGCATGGAGAAAGAAAAAAAAAAGAAAAACAACAACCAGCTTTTGTGTGAAACAAACACACACGCACGCACGCACGCGCAGACACACTCGCTGAATGTGCAGATGGGGAGGGAGCATAAGAAGCCTTGAGATGTGTCATCTTACTGTATCTGAGGAGATGTGTGGGGGGGGGAATCATAAATTAGGTCTGGGCTCCACTGGAACCAATTAATCACCCCATTGTGTGTGTGTGTGTGTGCGTGCGTGTGCGTGTGTGCGCGTGTGACCGAGCAACTGTTTAATAGAAGTACAAGTACATGAGTAGAGTATCTGTGTGTGGCGAGATCTGGCTGGACTGTGTAATTGTTCCTGTTAACAGAAGAGCTGGGGACACAATAGCAAAATGTTAAAGCCTTAATGAAAGAGAGACAAGAGAGAGAGAGAGAGAGAGAGAGAGAGAGAGAGAGAGAGAGAGAGAGAGAGAGAGAGAGAGAGAGAGACAGAGAGAGAGATGGGTGGCAAGGAAGCTATTTCAACAAGAACGGTGTGCAGCAAAAATGGTCTGAGTTTGAGTGTGTGTGCAGTAAAAATGGTCTGAGTTTGAGTGTGTGTGTGTGTGTGTGTGTGTGTGTGTGTGTGTGTGTGTGTGTGTGTGTGTGTGTGTGTGTGTGTGTGTGTGTGTGTGTGTGTGTGTGTGTGTGTGTGTGTGTGTAAATATCTGTGTGTATATGTCTGATTCTTTGCCCAAATCTGTGTCCCAAGTGTCTGATGGAGGAACGGAGGATTCGAGAAACAGCCTGAAGCCCTCCGATCCGATCACATATCTACTAAACCCGGCAGACAGATGTAGCTCGCTCTCTCTCTCTCTCTTTCTCTCGTTCTCCCTTCCTCTGTCTCTCTCCCTGTCTTTCCATCTGCTTGACTGTCTCACTATCATTACCCCTCCCCTCCCATTATTCTCTCTCTTTCTCTGCCACAGAGGAATCTCTCAAGGATTGTGTTTCACTGAGATGGGAACGGACAAGTCAGCCTTGACAGCGAGGCCCATTTTAAACAGAGAACCTTCAGACTCGCATCCCAAATCCTACCTCCAACACGTCCACCCTAGCCTCAGGTGTCTGCCTGGTGATGAGGCATTAAAGCTCAGTAAAAAGTCAAAACTCCAACATAAACTTCAACTACGGTGTCCCCATCGTATGTCTTCAACTATTCTCCTTGTACTGTACATTTTCATTTGTTATGCAGATCAAGGAGATGAGAGAAATTAGCGGAGCCTGAGGGTATCAGACAGTTTGTAAATTGGGCATTTGATGCCTAATTGGGAAATCACAAGTGGAAGAAAAGGACTTTATTAGTCTCTGTTAGGATTAGATGAGGCCCCCTCCTTTTTTGCCTCTACACCAAATCTCTTCTCCGAAAAATAGCCAATCTATAAGCGAGCTTGTAGATTGGCTATTTCTGTCAAATATTCGCCCCGGAATAGGGAATCCATAGGGTGCAGTAGGTTAAACTGTTGCACTTGGCCGATAACAACCCAGTGCAGTGTTTTCTATGAGATCCACACAGTCACTAATGAAATATCCCATCAGCGCAGAAATTCTGTGTGATCATTTAAAAAAACTTGCCCATTTTGTTGCTCTATGTCAGTGGTTCTCAACTTGTGGGCCAGCAGGGTCCACTGGTGGGCCTGAGGATATTGCAAGTGGCCCCCCCCAAATAAGATTCTAATGATAATAGAACAATATAAAGAAATGTGCAAAAAACATGTCATGTTATTTTTTCTTTATAACCTTGAAAAATAAGCTTTCAATGTGATACCACTAAATAGGAAGTACCATGTTAGTTCCATTGATCCAACCCATGAACACAATCGATTGATTGATCATAATCACCCATCTGACCACTTAACCGGCTGCCGTGTTAAGTGGTCAGATGGGTGGGCCATGAACACTTTCAAGTGGCCCCTACTCCAGAAAAGGTTGAAAACCACTGCTCTATGTAATGAGCATGCGCCTGAAACAACAAGAATGGCGGATATGTATTTGGTTTTTTAATGTATACAGTATAGCACATAACTAATAACCCATTCGCTTTCTGGTTCGCCATAGCTTGTTTTTCTGTGATTCTTCTTTTGTTTCTAAGTCATTATACTGCCAACGGAAAATAAGCTCACTTCAAAGTCTGGTGATTTACTGCACTCACTTTCCTCATGGCCGCGTAATGTAAATAATCGTATTAAGCGTACATTTTTAATATGTGTATCCACTGAACAGCAGAATAATGAGGGAAGCGCAGCGATAACAAGTGTCATTATTCAAATTGAGACTCTGTGGTGACCGCAATGAGATTAACATATTTACATTGAATATGTTTCCTGGCAGACTCCCTCTTGGCATTTATATGAAGTTGAAGATAAAAAGGATACTGCTAGGACAAGTACGTGTGGCAGATTTGGTAGGCAGGCTTTCGAGAATCTAGTTTGATCCTTATACCGACACTGAAAAATGGTTGTGGACCACTGACAAGACAAACAAATAAAAAATGCATAACATTTTCTTTGTGAAAACCCAGACATGCTGACTTGTGATTCATTTTCAAAACGCTGTTGTTTGAATGACATGGGGAAAGAAACTACCCCCCCACCCTGCGCCCCAATTAAAAAACAATATATTAAATGGATTAGTTCAATTAACTGTTGCACCCCTACTAGAAGCCAGATCAGGTGCTCTTTGGTGACACAGGTCACGAAAGGAAAGACATTTTTCGTTTTCAAAGTACTGCTTGCTCCAAAGTGGTGTGGATTCCAGACTTTGAAAAGAAAGAAATCCAAGGCACTCCGTCTTTGTTGAAAAAGATCAGTCAATAAAGCCAATGTGTACCAGTATATTTAACTTCACCTTGGCATGGGGCTTAGGTGGCCCTGCTCGGGGCACTGCAGGCATATATCAATATTAAGGATCAAGCCAGCAACTCCACAGCCACACACAATAGCCACACATACTGTACTTGTCATAGCACTCCCTTTTCATCTTGAACTTCATATAAAATGCCAAGAGAGAGAGTCTGCCGGTAACATATTCATTGTAAATATGTTAATTTAATCGCGGTCCCCACAGAGACTCAATTTGAATAACGACACTTGTTATCGTTGCGTTTTTCCTCGTTATTCGCGAGGTCAGCGGATCCACATATTAAAAATTGCCTCTAAAGGTCCTTGCACACTGGTGCGTCTTTTCGTTGCGTTTTATTTTTTTTCATTGTTTTTTCAATTTTTTTCATTGTTGTAAAAAAAACGCAACGAAAAGACGCACCAGTGTGCAAGGACCTTTAGTGCGATTATTTACATTCCACGACGAGGAAAGTGAGTAAATCAAATAATTTGCGCTATGTCTTTGAAATTCGACATATTAAAAAAGAGACCTTTTTAAAGTGGGAGGCTCAATAATTAGGTACATCAGGGAGTTGATAATTGCATTTCCTGCTGCACGATTCAATGTATTTTCCCCATGAGAGAGAAGCCAGCCTCTTTTTGAAGAAGCACACCGTAGCACAACAACAACAACACACATCCTTTTCCCCTTCCGAGGATAGTGATGAAGTCTGATGGGTATATTCCAAACAGGAAAGGTCTGTGAAGGTTCAGCGCAAGTATTGTAGACTGTGAGGCAATGGACAGAAATAGCCATAGTGGTGGTGATGGAAGGGTTCACTGTGGATGCAGCTGGATTGTGGATAGTCCATTTCCAGACCTGATTATAATTTAATTCTAGCCTAATATGATCCCGAACACTGTTACTGTACAACACGAATGTCCTCCACACATCAAAATGAATTTAACCCAATGTTGACATGTACAGATGATAGTTTGTCATTACAATGTGAAGTTGAGTGTGCAGTAGATTGATTGAATACTTTATTAACAGTTTGCAAAAAGTACAGTGGTACAGTTAAACAATAATGCTAAAAAGGATAACACAAAAAGCCCTGGGGTCTTGTTTCCATTGTGGTCCTGTGTATTCAATTCATTCAAGACACATACAGTACAACAACACTACAAGAAATCATCAATTCTAGCAATTTCTGGTGGCAAGCTAGAAGACTTGTCTACGTCCAGTTGAAAATTGGACCTAGGTGCTCTTTTATGGCGGTTTTGAAGGAGGGTAGGGAGGGTCCGGGAGTCACACTTTTGGATGGCTGGTGTGGTAGGCATTCCACATTTTGGTGGCATAACAGTAGAATGAATTCATCCCCTTGTTTGTGCTGAAACTGGGGGGAATGAGATCAGTGGAGCTCCCTCTGGTGTTGTGCCCGTGGGCGTTTCTCACTCTAGTGAAGTAGTTTGACAGGCACATGGACACTGGTCCCTTGAGTATCTTGAAAACCAGGCCCATTGCAAGTTGCTGTACTCTGTCCTTTACCTTGAGCCATCCCTCAACAACACTTTCACATCACTGATCACCCTCAATTTAAACAAATCTGTCGCTGATAGGTAGCTTTTGATTGACATGTATACATTAATGCTGGTTATCCCTTTTAATGTCTTTTGATTGACACTAAAAACTCCCCCATCAACAACCTATACTATCGCTTACTATCGCTTAAAAGCCTCACACTGACTATGCGACACAAGGCTCCATCATTATCCCAGGCACATCAATAGCTGCCATTAACGACATGCTTAGGTCAGGCGGGCTAATGGCCCCGGCTGTCCTTTGCCAGGCGTGCTCATTAGCCACCACCACGAAGCCACCGGGCCTTTTGTGCAGGTAGATTTCCGATGTAAATGTCAATCGGAAGGTCACAGGGAGGCAGCAAATTAGAGCACAAGGTGACAAGGTACCAAGGAGAGGGTGGCTAAATGAGGGTTTTGTCCTTAAAAAACCTAAAAAACAACAAAGCACTCTGGGTGGTGTGAAAGATGGTTTCACGTTTTCAACAAAACCAAGCCCGAACAAACCAAAATGCCCACGAATAAACTGTCAACGGAGGCGTAGAGATTAAGTTAAACATTTCACCGCATGTCAGCACTTACACGGGGAATCGGTAATGTCTCGATTACGTGACGCGCTCTCAAAGCAGCTCGTGGAGTGATTGCATTTGAGGATCCGACACATTTTGCAGACAAGGTCAGCAAGGGGATGGGGGTGTGGGGGGGGTGCATCACACTTCTACTGAGCGAGTAGGAAACTGAGGCCCACGCAGATTTTTTCCCGGGTGTCATTATTGATGCTGATACCAGAGGCATTTTTCACGCTGCGGTCCTACTAATCAGGTCTCACTAAAACGAGTCCACGCGGTCTCGTACAGCTTTTCCCTGATCAATGGCGCTCTACTCTGGTACTCTGCTCGAAGGCAGATACACTGTGACCGTGTGGGCTGAACCTTTAATGTACTGCACTGGGGTAGTACTACATCATCAACAACAACCACTGAGTACATATAATGTATCGGGGGTTGGGTGGCTGGAAGGCTTTTGAGTGACGTATGGAAACACTATAGGGAGGACACACCAGACCCCACACACACACACACACTTCCCCAGATTGTACCCCCACCCACAGAAAAAAAAAGTATAATAATAATCCTTCTAATTGACCTACATGTGCAGGTGACAATCAGTCATCAGCAATCACTATGCTAATGTGTCGTCACCCCCCTGAAACTAAATGGAAATACTGTAGCAGGGACAAGAGGATGAAGGCCTATAGGGCGAGAGCGCACAGCCTGTTCTTTAGCCCCTGACAATGTGTGTGTGTGTGTGTGTGTGTGTGTGTGTGTGTGTGTGTGTGTGTGTGTGTGTGTGTGTGTGTGTGTGTGTGTGTGTGTGTGTGTGTGTGTGTGTGTGTGTGTGTGTGTGTCTGTGTGTCTGTGTGTCTGTGTGTGTGTGTGTACAGAGCATGTTTATGTTTAACCACTATCACTACCACAAATCAAGCAGAGCTGTA
>NC_137623.1:28137864-28202864 GCF_963280865.1 Gymnoscopelus braueri | reverse complement strand
TTTGTGAGAATGAGCATGTTCAACAAAATGCGAGTGTGTTATCTGCACACTATCTGCATCATGTGCGGGTGATTTTAAAAAGTCACAACTTAAACCACCCCCCTGAGTTAATTTGCACCGTGTGTGCCACTGAGGACTGCATAAGCGTGGATGAGTGCCCCTGTGTGTGTGTGTGTGTGTGTGTGTGTGTGTGTGTGTGTGTGTGTGTGTGTGTGTGTGTGTGTGCACACACGTGCCTGTGACAACGCATGAGTGGAACCAGACGTAGCATTGCAACCCCACAGTGTGGTCTGATTGCTCAGACAGAAACAACAGAACAGCATTGCTAATCGTTCCTTAGGTAGTTTCTGTTGGCTGTGGCTGCTTTGGGACGAAGGCACATCACACAAACAGCACCTTACATAACAAGGTTACAAAGTGCTTGTACAAGTAAAATAAAATGAAATATAGATACAATTCAGTGAAACGAAACATAATGCAAATTCACAGCAAACACCAATAACCAGCACCAAAACACTAAGGGAAAACAATTATAAACAAGCAGCAATCATGGAACTGGAGTTATACCAAGCTGCTGCCTTAAGAAATTAGAATGGTGTTTTCATATAAATGGTTTTAAAAAGAGATTTAAAAGTGCTTACTGAGCTAGCTAGCCTGAGGTCCTCAGGCAGGCTGTTCCAGAGTCTTGGGGACTCGATAGCAAAGGTCACCCTTGGTCACCAACCTATAGATTAAGGTACAACCATTAGAGCCGTATCAGAGGACCTTCAGGTTACCACCTTGCAAATATGGAATTAGGAGCTCAGTGCAGTAGCTGGGTGAGGTAGCTAGATTAAGTGTGTGTGTGCGTGTGCGTGTGCGTGTGCGTGTGCGTGTGTGCGAGCGTGCGTGTGAGAGATGCAGAGAGAGAGAGAGAGAGAGTGGTAGAGAAAGAGAATGAAAAGAGAGAGCATTCTGTAAAAACATGTTTTTTTTTCAATGATTAATCAACTGTCTACACACAGAAATGAACCCGTAAGGCGTAAGGTTTCTCACAAAGGCCCGAAATGAACCCGCAAGGTTCCATTTCTAAACTCTCAGCATTAAACGAACACTCAGGATTTTACATTCTCAGAGTTTTTTTCTTCCCCCAAATCCTCAGTCAAGTGATTGTATTTTGTAGCTTCATTTAAAAAAAATGCAATTAATTCCATCTCAAGAGTTCAGCGGGATGTGTCTGATCTGTCGCACTCACACAGTGAGAGAGGAATAGCAGTGTGATCAACAAAGTGTGAGGAGCACAAAGGAATAACAGTGGGAGTCACAGTGGTGAGAAGAAACGATTTGAGTGGGAAACCTGCCAAATTACAATAATTACTTCCACTGACAAAAAAAACATATCTGAGAAGAGATCACACACACACACACACACACACACACACACACACACACACACACACACACACACACACACACACACACACACACAGCTATCAATTACTCAAAAGGGTGAATGGCTCTTTCATTTATTTATTTTTCCTTTGGGACTCAGGCCAAAAAGAAAGCTATATTTGTTGGAGTGGGGCTGTAATTGGGGTCCCCAAGGCTGAGTGCGAGTCTGTGTGGGTGTGGGACCCCATTGATGATGATGACAGGTTACAGGGTATATCTCATTGTGAGATGGAGAGAGCTGCCACATGGCTGTTATTCCATACTTATAAACAGCAGCTAGTACCCTGTCACCCCAACATACCACCTCACAGGGGCCCTATTATGGTTTTCACAGCAGAAAGAGGACAGTGATGGAGGAGAGAGATGGGGTTTAGATAGAGGGGTTAAAATATTCTGAATGGATGCCTCCTCTCAGACCTGTAAAGTCACTTTATAAAGATATATGCAAACAATGCACCAAAAGAACCACAGGCCTATCTTTCCTGACCGCCAAATGAAACAAACCTTCCAGTGTCTTGGATGCTATTATAGCATTTAGCTAGCATGCCTCTCTCTTGTACAACAACAGTTTTTGAAGCAACGAAGATTCCCCAACTCGCTTGTTGTAACCCTAACCTTATCATCCACCCATATGTGCTCGTCTAAACACCCTGTTGGGGTGAGCTGTCCTTCGTCCAGGAATTGTATGCGAGGCGGTGAATGATCAAAGGTCAACGCATCATCAAGGACAATTACCAACCCAGCCACAATCTGTTGATGCCATTACTGCGACACCGGCCGGGCAAGCTCCATTGCAGTATCAAATGCCTGAACACTCGATTTCTGAACAGTTTCTAACCGGCTGTTGAACAAGACATCAACACCGCCTGCCTGAGGTGGTTTGAAACCATGTGAAATATGTTTTTCACATTTCCAAAAAACTTCTTTGAAACAACTGGTCTTAAGAAACATTGTACCTGCAGCTACTTTTGTTCACCTGATAATGTTTCAAAGTAACATGATAAAAAAAAACATTCAGAATACCTGCTTTCACATACGCTATCTGTATCTTTATTTGTTCTATTTAATCTCTTTTCTATCTCTTTCCTATTGCTCTCACTCTACCTCTATCCTCTCTCTTCTCACATAATACTAAAAAGAAGAAACGCACACGAATAAAAAATAATTTCACCCACTGCTTTGTTCTGTAAGACTGTGATGTGACAAATAAAACTGATTCTGATTCGTATTTCTCAACAATGACCTGCTCACCGTTCATTATCTGCTCATTAAACGGCTACATAATAAATGAATAAAATGATGACATTTATCAACAAAATGATTTCATTGCTTACAGTAAAGAAAACTGCCATTCAATTATGCCTAGCAAAACACTGGTAGGAAGTGTTGCTCAATTATGAATCAATATTATGTTACTCCCTATTTATCTTGAGACCTGATGAAGACCCTTGGCGGTCGAAACGATGTGCTAACTTATTAATACATTTTCTACTGTGCGGACCTCCTCCCGAATGTATGTATTTTGGTTCAGCACCTGATACGTTTTTTGGGGATGTGCGTGCTTCCTTCTGAACTGCCTATTTCTCAACCTAAAATGTTTTCAAAAACATTATTTTGTGTACTGTTGAATACAGCAAAATCCAAGCACCGTGGATTGATTGATTGATTGATTGAGGTGCGCACTCGCCGTCCATAGCAACAGTCTGTTCTTCATAGCAGTGGTCTGTTATAAAGAAATAACAAACCACTGAATTCTGTTATTGACCAATCCCAATTGCGCATTCAGCCAAGCCGTGTAACACATTTATATGTTAATCCAAAGGAGAGAAATAAACCAACTACTTCCATTCTTGCCCTCAGCCATTGGACAAAGTACATACGGCTTTGCTTCGGAAGGGCACAGGTCTATTCTTCGGGCGGGCAGTGCATGCGAGGGCCAGGGTGAGGGGGTGTATTTTTAGCGACAACAACCGGCTGCACACAAACGGCAAACAAAGCCTTGTGTTTGTAGGGAGAGAACATGGCCTCAGGTCGACATGAACTTCATCCTCCTGCATGCGTAGGAGTTCATCCTACATCTGACTTCAGGGCACTGCGGTCCGTTCAGTCCAAACAGATCACCTGTCCTACGTTACTGTCCATTTCTGATGAAATGCTAGTTGTTTAATGTATTATTATTTTTGTTCTTTATTTGTATTTGAATATCTTTCTCTTGTGCTCCTGCTGAGATCAAGCATATACAGCACTGGGGTTACCTATGTCTTTGCCAATGTGCTTATCCATGTGGCCAGCAGAGGAGTCAGTGTCAAGTTAAAGGTTAGGTCAGGTCTAGCTGAGGTCAACGGGAAGGGGAAGAAGGGGGTCAGTATTTGTCCGTCTCACATTGGCAGAATGCAGAGAGAGAGAGAGAGAGAGAGAGAGAGAGAGAGAGAGAGAGAGAGAGAGAGAGAGAGAGAGAGAGAGAGAGAGAGAGTGGATTGAACTCTGGGAAAGCCACCCTCTGAAACTGGAGCCAGTTCTTCCAGCCATTCTGAGACAGCCTGCTGACCTCTGGAGGCCTGCACACACACCCATGAAAACAGAGCTGCATGTGAAAGACACCACACCACTATAAATATTCTTCATCTACATACAGGCCACGTATCATGAAGGGTACCCCACATCGGACCGCTCTCTCTCTCTCTGTGTCTGTGTGTGTGTGTGTGTCTCTCTCTCTGCTCTCTCTCTCCTTTTCTTCTGTACTGTTGTGGATCCATGTGTGTCGATATCCAGATCTCTGACTCTGTATTGTCTACACGTCCCTCTCTCCCTCACCATCTCTCTCTAGTGTTTCAGTCACGTCTGCCAGGATCGTCTGTTGTTGCCAGGGATGTACAATTGCTGGGGCTGGGTGGTGGGGGGTGACTGGGATTGATGCCTGTCCAGGTGTCAAGAAAACCAATGGCGCATTGTACCGAGTTACATGCGGTAGTACCCTGCAGGTTAGTACAGTTTTGTGTTTTAATGTGTGTGTGTGTGTGTGCGTGTGCGTGTGCGCGTGCGTGTGTCATCGCTGTCAGGAAAAAACCTTGTATATCCATATTTCAATTTTTTTTTTCATTAATTAATTCCCTACTTCATTGTACAAGAGTGTCATGCAAAAGTAGCAAAAATAGCAGATCTACAAGCTCACAACGCATCACATCGCAACGTGTTGTGATCCACTGGAACACAGGTTCTGTTTTCCATTTCCTGAAAAGTAACCATCTCGGACATACAAGGTTTCCACCCGACAGCGACAATATGCTTACATTGGGTCTAGCAAAAAAAAAAAACATACAATGTGCAGCACCAGAGTCAGGGGAAAAAAACAGCGCTTCACAGGGAATATCTAAAGAAGTCCCAGAACCCCTTCAGTCCCACCTGGGCAACACGGAGGAAGGAGGAGCGCTATACAGAGCGTCAGCTCTCCAGCACAACTCACTTCTCGGGGGAGTTTAATAACACAATGGGAGGAGGAGAATAGACATTCTCTTGTTTCACGAACAGCAATATAATCAGACCACTGTATTAAAGCCAACCTACAGTGTCTGTGTGAAAAAAAAACAAGGACACTCCTCGCAATAACTCTAGAATTTCTTTTCTTTTTTTACGGTAACTGATACCTCCTGTACATCTCAGCATCCACAATACCTGGCACGACTTTTAATAGACGCATCAGGCGCTTAAATTTTTCCACAACAAGGACGTCCCCCGTGAAACCTGAAGCCCGTATACGCTGACACGACAGCACTTCACCTCTGAATGACCAGCTCGCGGTGTCACGGACGCTCAAGGCGGGCGGGCGCGCGGGCGGGCGGGCCGGGCGCGGAGGTGCGGTCGACAAGGCGATGTCTTCGTCGCAGACACTGAGGGGCTCATTCATTCTTCTGTCAGGATTGGTTTGTCCAAGCATGAACACAAACAGACACACAGTGTTGTGTTGTGTTGGGTAGAGAGAGCAGACCACACATCCTGGATGTGGTTTCACCTTTTAGAACTGAGGGAGCATTGTGTCGAAGACCGAGGAGGCTACACACACACACACACACACACACACACACACACAGGTACACATACACACTCACAGTTTAGACAGGCAAATGAAGGGCATGAGTCGTGTGTGTGTGTGTGTGCGTGTGCGTGTGCGTGTGCGTGTGCGTGTGCGTGTGCGTGTGTGTGTGTGTGTGTGTGTGTGTGTGCGCGTGTGCGTGTATGTGTGTGTGAGCGTGTGTGTGCGCGCGCATGAGAAGCTTTTGGGAAAAACTTGGAGTGTTTAATGAAATGTCAAACCAAAAATCTTAACTTCTTCCCTTCCTCTCTCTCTCACCATCCTACTCTTTCTTGTAGTCTCTCCCTCATTTTTATTGGTCTCTGTCTCTCTCTCTCTCCACAGTCCCCACACACTAACCCTAGCACACGCACACGCACGCACGCACACACACTTCTCCCGTTACACTCTCTCCTCCTTTCTCTCACTCCATCATACCTCACTGCCTCAGACTGTCTCACTCACTCTCTGCCTTCGTGTGTTTTCGCTTCAATAACTAACTAACTATCTCTCTTTCATTCTCTTCCTTCCTCCACCTTTCTTTGCCATTTCTCCTTGTCTCTCTTCCTCCCATATCTCCTTGTTGTCTTTCGCTCAATCCATCAAATCCCGGTCCGTCTTTCGTTCCCTCCCTTGCGATTTCCCTGTCGCTCTCTCTCTTGCCCTTCCACTGCTCTCCTTGATCACCCCCCCGCCCCACCCACCCACCAACCCCCCCCCTCTCAGCGGCATTGACGGATGAAGTCCATAGGAAGCTGCATAAAGGGACCGACCAGGCCACCGCCTCTGGAGAGAAACTCCTCCATGTATATTTAACAATGTCGCTCATGGCCGTCATGCAGGGCTGCCAGCCTATCTGCGTGCCTTTCTATCGCTCTATCACCCCCTCCCCTCCATCTCCCTGTGTCTTCCTCCTTATTCTCTCCACATCTGTCTTACTTTTTCTTTTTCTGAAAGAATAGCTCCCCGCCCCTCACACCCCACCTCCCCCCCACCTTCTGTCTGGGAAACTTTAGTTTTTGTCTCTTCACCTTTATCTGCACCGCCCAATCTCCCGTTTCTGTCTGCCTGTCTGTCTCTTGTCTGTCTCCGTCTCTCACTCCCTCTCACCTTATATCTCCCCTTCAATCTGATTCCACATCTCCGTTCCGTTCCCATTTTTCATGCGCCGCCAAAACAACAAGTGGTTTATCTTTGTAGATGCTATCGCAGACTTTCATACAAGGTCGGATTAGATGAATATACTATGCTTCTCTAAATATATGCTTCATATTCAATCAGCGAGGATCCCTAATCCACCCTGATATGCCAGCGGGGAGTAATGTTTCTTTGGGGGGAGAAGATAACTATTGCACCAATTAGCCCACTGCCACTTTGAACAATTTCAAAGTGGAGATAAGTGTTTTCAGTTGCCAGAGATTAAAGGATTTCCCATATTTATTTACTTAGTTTGCAGCAATATGATCCATGTAGCGTATGGCTCTGTGGCAGTAAACACATTGCATCAAAAGAACGACATGTTGTACCAAGACATGCCCGAAATTCATTAAGTCTAAACACGCAATCTGACCCATTTATATCCCACTATTCTGCTGATATGAAAACTACTGCATAAAACATAGCAAAATAGCATTCATGCATATGCATTGGGAGCCCACAAACATTGGCACGGACAGAGTCACAATACACGCATATGGGTGCCAGGTGGTGCACTTGTGCCACAAGTTCCAATCCACTTGTTATTCGTAATACCACGAAGTACAGTATATAGGTCTTAAGTAGTCTCACGTACAGTAGCCAGGCGATCATCAGAGATCTCTGACCACTGATAAGTCTGGGGAAATCTATATTCAATTTAGGGGCTAGAACAGCTTAAGTGGCTAAATAAAACATACAATGTCACCAAAACAAATCTTTAAAAATATATATGTATAATTTACGCACGCGCACGCACACACACACGCACGCACACGTAACGCGCCTTAGCAATATGAACCCTAGCATCCCTATTCTGGGCATGTTATATTAGGCGAACATAACATTTGTCACAAATAGCAGATCTACAAGCTCAAAATACATTGCGAAACATTGTGAGCTTGTAGATCGGCTTCAGAGATTTGGCGTAGATGCAATAAAGGAAGGGACCACGTATAGACCCCTTTGGGGACCCGGGCAACGAGGAATATAGGGTTTAAGTGGTTAATAAATGTGTGATGCACCTAACCGAATTGTGTAGTTGGGTAACACTGTGTCAAAGTCTCACAGCGGGGAGTCTGGTGGCTCTGCCACTTTGGAAGCACATGCTGCAGCCTGCAAGAAGACACTCCTATACAGCCAGAAATATACGACTTGAGCACAGCGATCAAATGATGCTCTCATTCACGCCTCACAGTCATCCATCTTGCTGAGAATTACAGTTGGGTGACAGCCGAGAGAGAGAGAGAGTGTGTGTGTGTGTGTGTGTGTGTGTGTGTGTGTGTGTGTGTGTGTGTGTGTGTGTGTGTGTGTGTGTGTGTGTGTGTGTGTGTGTGTGTGTGTGTGTGTGTGTGTGCGTGCGTGCGTGCGTGCGTGCGTGCGTGCGTGCGTGCGTGCGTGCGTGCGTGCGTGCGTGCGTGCGTGCGTGCGTGCGTGCGTGCGTGCGTGCGTGCGTGCGTGCGTGCGTGCGTGCGTGCGTGCGTGCGTGCGATTATGATCCATCACTCATTTCACCTTTCAGATGGCCCTCCGGCACGCAATCAGTCAATAAACAAAAGACCAGCAAAGCTTCCCGTGTTCTCTCTTTCTTTCTTTTCAAGTTTTGAAAGCATTTTAAAAACCTCTCTCTCAGTCCTATTTCTCTCATCCTGTAAATCTTCCGTTCTTCCTCTCTCTTCCTCTCTCCTCCCTCATTCACTCCTTGCGTCCTTCCTCACCACCTCTTCTCCCCTTTGTTCTATTTTCCTCCGTAATTTGTGACTCTCATTTCCCCTCCCTTTAATATTCTGTCTTCTTTCATTTCTACTCTCTTCTCCATCTTCTTTTCTTTCTATCCCTCCATAGCACAACACCACCACTCTCCATCCGTCCCCTTGGCCCAAACTTCCCCACACAGCAAAACCGTATTTTCCTGTGTGGCAGCCTCACAACAACTTGTAAGCGTAGGAGAAAAGTAGGACATTACCCAGATCCAAATCTTTTACTACAATAACAACTTCTGTTGGAGCGGATTGCAATGTTTGGATTCATCTCTATAAAACCTTTCAACCCCACATTTCCTCTTTTGTCAACACAAGTGCTCTCAAGACTCTAGCTGGAGCCCTCATTCAATGCCATTTTGATAATGCTTGCACCTCTTGGTTCTCCAACATCTCACTGTCACTAAAAAATAAGCTTCAGACCTCCAAAAACAAACTGATACGATACTCGGCCTTAAGCCCATGACCCATCTAATTCCAACACACTTTGCTAGTTTGGGATGAATCAGGGTAGAAGACAGGGTTTTTACGCTATGTTGATGAATTGAATAATTCACAGGACCACAATGGAAACAAGTCCCCAGAACTTTTTTGTGTTATCCTTTTAGCCTTAATGTCTTACTGTACCACGTGCTGTTTACATGTCTGCCCAATTAAGTATTCAATCAATCAAAAAATAATAATACCACCACCGACCCACCCCCGACACGATCTCAACTGAGAAAGCGGATTTTGGGGATTATTCAGCGATGACCCAAATAGTCTTCTTCTTCGTCCTTTCCTTGTGTACAGCCATCACGGCTTGAAGACAGATTGTGCTGCTAGCTATTGGAGCAGGTTTTCAGGCTGGAATTTAACAATTTCCCATCAAATTACATGCCCAAAATTAGGATGCCAGGTTGAAAGGATATTATAGAGGGTGTATTTGCCTCCGTTTTGGGAAATGGGGGGTGCAATTTCTTTTAGATATAGTAAATAAAAAGTATATACAATAATTCACAACATTTAATATAGTATACTGTATACTGCAATAATAATGTGTGGTTGTCACAAAATCCACACATGGACTTGTCTCACGGCACACCAGTGTGCCTCAGCACACCGTTTGGGAAGCACTGGGTGGCTCGAGGGACAGAGCTAATGTACTGTGTCCGCACTGGTAACAAAGCCCTGGTGGCAGAGTACAGTGGATCTAATTCTACTTGATGTGCGGACACGAAAACCCAAAACCCAGACATTTTTCATCCTAGTAGTCAAACAGCGACGGAAATAATGAGGTATCCAAAATCACACCCTCCGCTTTGCTACTCAGCTGTGTACTGAAATCATTCTAAATGCCTCATTTCTACACCTGCCCCTGTCCCCCCTCCGGTTTAGCATGCAGTGTGAAATTACCACTGCCTCCAGTGCTCGCTTTACGACTACCGTGCATTTGTGTGTGTGTGTGTGTGTGTGTGTGTGTGTGTGTGTGTGTGTGTGTGTGTGTGTGTGTGTGTGTGTGTGTGTGTGTACACACATGGATGTCTGCATGCATTTTGTGTTTGCTTGCTTCATTTCGGCTCTTTCAGTCCGCAGTATGATTTTACTACATGATTGTGTACATTCTGAAACAACACTGCAGCTCTCCAGGCGGAGAAAACCGCCAGAATCAACCTTTAGTGAAAAGACTGAAACTCAGTTCGCTCAGCGTGACAACAGCACAGCGTCCCAATGAAATGAACACTAGAATCCACAACAGAAGACAAAAGGCTTGTACACTCGACATACTGGACTGGAACTACTGCCCATCACTATAGCAACCATCTCGACACTTTGGCTTCTGCTGATAAAGGTTCATTTTGCCAACATTTCACGTTCCCTGTGTGATTGACAGAAACTCCGGTGAACTCCTGGAAACTGAGAAGGTAGCTATAGCAACGTAGCTGCCATCATGGTAAATCACCCAGAAGGAGGAGGAAGAAAAGGGGATGAGAAGACAGGCACACATACCTACTTCAACCCTGACAACTTTCCCTCTCGGGCAAAGATAAAATAAGGGCTAGTTACAGTAAAGGTCAGTGAAGTCGGCCAGCCCAGAAAACCTCCCTCTCTCGGCCCATATACTCGCTATTCGCTACTCCCTAAACGATGCTAAAAACAATATAAACACTATGGCGGGTGGCCTTCAGCTTGTGGGAGGACACTCTGGGGCTATTAGGGCCTTCAAATCAGAAGTGGCAAGAGAGCAAGAGGAGGGGGGACGAGATAATGGAAAAGTTGTTTGCAATGTATAAATAGCTGGTGGTGGCGGGCGGAGGACAAAACACAGCTGGGAAGAAGAGCAAACCACTTCACCAACGAACCAGCCGTAAGAGATACGTGTATAAATTTGGTTTCCAAGCGGCGCACAGCAATGAATTCTATGATCTTGTGTGAGGTTTTGTCTACGGAGGGCAAACTGCCTTCTTGCTTGTGTCAGATGAATGAGTAACCAAGAGGTCCGTTTAGAGCGCGGCAGGCCAGAGGGTAAAGTCAGTTCAGTTCACACACACGCATGCATGATAATGCCTTTCAGCGCGTTAAGCATTCAACCTCAGAGAGATGCAGAATCACAAAGCTGGTCAACAATGGCCTCGTCACTCAATGTGTTTCCATAGTGACCGTGTGGCATGGTACTGATGGCAGGGGGGCACCAGGGTCACTTTCATTCTGGTATTCTTCAGCCTGGGACTAATTGCTATGTTTTGTGCTGGTGTTCCTTGTCACCACGTGGGCCAAATTCCCAAGGCGGCAAAATATCAATCACACACTAATCATACGCTGCTCTTCCGAGGGAGGGGACGAGTAGGAGAGGCAAAGAAAGGAGTGTGCGTTACCACCTATTTATCTATAGACACACAACCCATTTGAGTGCTTATCTGATATTATGGTGCTACAGGGCACACATTTAAGTGCTATTTTCAGTCCAGTCGTATGTTATTTCTTTGTTTTTCTATGCAGCAAAAGTTTCCGTATGCCCCAAAGTAGTTCAGCTGCAATATAAATCTGCAACTTTGCCAAAAGGGTATCATGTCAGATCTGTTCTCAATTCAGCACTTTCTAATCATCTTCCCCCTCCAAACATGTCTTATTTCTCTTCCGTCCTTTTCTTCCAACATCTCCGTCTCATCCTCAGGGATATTAGCATTTGCAGCCTAATAAAGGGGTGAACTCTGTGATTCTGAAATAGATCTACACTCAGGATATATGGGTAATGGGTATCGTATTCACCCCATTATTGTGTGTGTGGCATTGCACGATTTCACAGCCACAGCAACCTGACGGGTTTGAGGCCACGAGATCAGAAGAGGCTGGCAGTGTTTATCACAATGCTGCTTTCAAGTCCTGAAAGCCATACCAAGAAGAACAAAACAACCACAAGTCTGTATGAATACCAATGACACACAACAGAGACTCCGCTTTCAATGCTGTATGCTGTATTGGCTGTAAATTTGCATATACATAGTAAAAAAAAAAAGCTCCTCGAATGATTGCCTCAAAAAACACTGCTTAATAGTAACAATGGACTGACCTAAGGAACAATTATGTTGGGTTAATGACACACTAATCAACACATCAATGCATGGTGAACAGCATTCATCAAAGCTTATACTGTGTGGGGGCCAATTAGGAACTTATGCCAAGGCAAGCGCAGGGGCCATGAAGCATTTGAGTTCAGCTGCAAAGTCAGGTCCTGTATAGTGTAATTAGATGTGTGGCTTTCATCATATCGCTGTCAGGTTGTTTTTCCACCACAATCGCAAGATTTTCACATTTCTTTTTTTTTTCTCAGCTGCTTATTGGCGGCCAGGTTTTACAATTCGCTACTGTGTAGTGTAACAAGGTGTCCTTGTGCTTTGCATAGGACAGCAAAAGTTTGTTTGACATTTTTTCTACTCACAAGATTACCCCTTTCAGAGCAGGTCTGCAGAGTAAAATTGACACCAATGTAGAATAATTGGACTATTTAGCAGGGGCTGGAGAGTTCATAAACTAAAAGCCTGCAGGTTTAGCTCAAAGATCTAAACCTTTTGCTAGAAGATTTTGTTTTGGGACAGCCTATGTGAATTCCACTAAATTGGGGGAAAATACTGCTGTCTCTACTGCACACTTCTCACTAAACTTGAGGGGGGAGATCCCGTCACCACACAAGTTCCTAGCCCCTTTCGGAAGTTCAGAACCCTGTATACCTTTTTTGTATGTGGGATGACAGTATCCCAAATAAAAAAAAACGTATGCAGAGTTCCAAAAGGGGCTAACAAGTTCCATATTTAAGGAATAGAAAGTATTGTTTAAATAGTCCTACCCTCTTCTAAAAGCATTGGCTT
This sequence comes from Gymnoscopelus braueri, assembly GCF_963280865.1. Lineage (NCBI taxonomy): Eukaryota > Metazoa > Chordata > Actinopteri > Myctophiformes > Myctophidae > Gymnoscopelus > Gymnoscopelus braueri. The sequence continues at coordinate 28,190,064 of NC_137623.1, read as the reverse complement.
ATACACCTGCAGCCTGCTGCCATCGAATAATTAATGCCACTGCCATATCCAAAGAGAGACGGCCAAATAGCATAAGTTTAAACATCATGAGATTAGGCTATTCAAACAGAAATAAATAAATAAATAGGTCTACATCCAAATAGCCTCGACATAGAATTTAATGGAAAATAATAGCCTAGAAGACTGGCGATGGCCACGCTCTGTAACGTTACCAGCCCCACCAAGTGGCATAACATTGCAAAACATTACCAGGCAAAAACTTAGAAGAACGTGGTAGAACTTTAAACCAAACATGATTTTAGCCATTTTCAACAACGTTATTATGCGTAGTGTAATTTCCACGCAGGGGGGGGGGGCGGTGGGCATATTTCTGGCATAGCTTAGACATTGTGTGATAATCCTTTCTTGATGATCAACCAAACATTCTGACATGGAAAACGAACGAAAAGCCTAGTCTTAAGGATGCACACTAAAATAACAATGATAATAACACACTACAGTCCACGGACTGTAGTGTGTTATTATCGTTATTATTTTAGTATAATAAAATAATAATGATAGTAAGTATATTAATAATAATGCAAGATGAGTCTCTTACCAAATGAGGTGCCCAACTCCCGTTCATCTAGTATGGAACGAAGCTGCGAGTCTTTGCCCTTTACTGAGAGAAAAGAGTCTTCAGAGAAACAGGAATGAAGGTGATAAAAAATGTGAAGGTAAACAAAAAAATATCCTCGTTTTCGTTTGTTGTCCGTTAACTCCTCAGTCCTTCACAGAGTGCGTAGAGATTTATCTCTCTCTCTCTCTCTCCTGTGTGTCCCTATAGTCTCCTCTCCCCTGCGGAGCGCTGTAGTGTATTTCTGCTCTACTGTGTCCCCAAGCAGCCAGCCAGCCAGTCAGTCAGTCAGCCGTGCGCGTAGCTCCTCAGCTGCGCTGGATGTGAAACCGGACACCGCCAGTGTCGCGCTGCGCCCCGGAGACAATGCCGCTGTCTGACAGGGACGCGGCCAGAAAGAGAGAAAGAAAGAAAGAAGCAGGCGAGCCGCGCACGGGAGAAAAAAAAAGAACTTTCTCACAACTAAATTCATTCAAAGCTGGATACTCGTTTTTTTTCTTTCTTTTTTTTTTAAAGCTGGATACTCGTAATCCTATCGGAGTGGACGTGCGTGACGCGATGTGTCAAGTGCTGCGCGCAGTGCCGCACATAGCGGCAGGATTTGTTGCTGCTGCTGCTGGCAAGAGAATCAGTGCGTGCGCGCCCCCCACACACATACACGCACGGCACACCACACACACACACGCGCGCGCAGCAACACACTTTGTGCGTCCACTACTTCCACTGGTAACCAGAACGCTCGCCCCAAAACACGCTCGCCCCCATTTTCTTCTTGTATTTGTTTTACAGAGGATAAGGTTAGAAATAAGTTTAGGCATAGTTTTAAGTTAAGTTTAGGAATTAGTTTAGGTTTTAGCACTGTTTGACTGAAAATCCTGAAGGGGGCGTCAACAACTGTCCTTTGGTAGCAGCGGACATCTTTGTGGGGTATAAACAGGTTGACTTAACATTGCCCCCCACCAGTATGTCTGCAGCTATACTATGCTACGCCCCCCATGGTGACGACATGTTGGCATTAAGCACTTAGACTATGTAGTGTGAACATTTTCGGAGCCAAGCATAGCCAAGCGTAGCCCTCTACTAACCATTTCATCCATTGAAAACGCGCTAGCATATCTCCCCGACCATGTGCATGTCGTGCAGGGAATTATTATCGTATCCCTCTGAAAAAACCTGGAACACACCACTGGGTTCAGGCGTAGTTTTACTAAGGTTACTTTTAGGAATAAGGTTAGGTTTAGGCATAGTTTTACTGAGGTTACTTTTAGGAATAAGGTTATAGGTTTAGGCATAGTCTACTGAGGTTACGTTTAGGAATACCAGGTGGTGACCGTTCCGAGGTTGCCGGATTTGCCCCAGGGCGACTGTGTGTTGGGGCGAGACTTCCAGTTACCCTTCCACTAGCATCACTGTTCTGTTCTCCGCGGAGACGTGGCAGCCAGCAGCCAGCCGCACACAGCTGTCCTGCAGGTGGAGTAAAAATGGCCTTCTAAATCATATTATTGAAACTTCATTGACTGTCGCTGTCGGTATTGCTGGTATTTTGATGGGCTGGCCCATAACAAAATGAGAGACCAATCCAGTCACTATCCATGCAAATTTGCTACTTCAAGTTTGGTATTGTTTTACATGCCAGAGAGCGTCACTCTCTGCAGTGGGGAGAATACAAATGAAAATACAATAAAAAATACTTCTGTATTCTATTTTCAATATACACAAGATAAATAATACTACACTTGAGAAACTTCACTTGTCTGAGTGAGAGCATGATAAAGTGATAGATAGAGAGGCAAGGAATAGTTGATTCTATCAAATCAAACAAATTTGATTCAATAGCTTTTAGAGGAGAATGGGGAGAACTCACTGTCTATTAGGTCAGAGTAAGACCATTCCTTGTAAATAAGACTTTGTTTCAAAGTTTTTTCAAAGTGGGGGCCATGGCCCCAAGTGGAGCCACCAGAGGGCACCAGAGGGGCCAATAGGAAAGAAGATTAATAAATAAATAAAAAACATTAAAAAATATGTTTATATTATATTATTATTATTTATATTACATATAATATTATATATATATATATATATATATATATATATATATATATATATATATATATATATATATATATATATATATATATATATATATAAAGAAGAGAGAGAGAGAGAGAGAGAGGCCATTCTCTCTATTATTATTTAATTTTTCCAATTCATACAATTATTTTGCCAGTTTAAACACGCAGCGTGCCTCGTGTGCAGAGCACGTCTTTGTGTAACATCTTCACTTCAATCATTTATCCCCCAGCAATTGAACAGCCTGAGGCGCCTGGCCCAAACACTCATGAACACAGCTTTGATGGCATAATATCACAGAGACAGTCTGTTTGACAGACACATTTAATCCAGTCAACAATAGACGGTTAATACGCTTCTGCATTTTCAGGAAAGTGCCTTGCTGAGTAGCGACCCACATCTAAATTCAAATCAGGTGATTTTCATAATAATGCAGCCTCTCACAATGGGAGAAAGTAAAGCTGAAATTAAAATTTCAAGCCGTCTCCCTTCGACTCTGCATTGATCTGGGAAACATGTGGGTAACCTTTTCTTTTGTTGTCAAATGTCAACTCCAGAGGGAACAGCTCTGCCTCCTAAAAACAGCAGGAGAGCCAGATGAAGATGTGAAGTGCCAAAGTTAGTACGGGTAGCAGACAAAACATTATGTAGCATCACAGTACAGTATATAAGCCTAACTGTGCAGTTTCACCCCAGTAAAGCTCACAGAATCATAAAAAGTTGTAGTAGTCACCCCAACCAAGGAATGATATGATGCCACTTGGAAAATTGCTCCATCAATGTTACTATGCTGCTGCAATGTTAATCTTAAATGCCTGTACACAAGGTGTAACAAAAAAGAACCTTGAACATTCCTTTTATAATGTGAACTATTTAGTGTGTGTCAAACCAAACAAGAAATGATGGTACAAAGATGTGTGTCAGACCCACCAAGGAATAATATGGTTCAAAGATGTGGTATTGATTTAGAGACTCAGAGACGGTGGAAAAGAAGGCGAGACAATGCTCATGCCGTCTCAGAGAACTTCCTGATGGGGGCCATCCCTGTATGATATGGGAGTGGCTATTCCAAGGATCTGCAAGTCCTATGGAAGGTGGTGCGGTTGGCTAAGCGTAACAAAGGGAGCTAGACTATGACAATATGGTGCTTGAGCAGGAAAAAAGGCATTGAAGGGCAAACAACAACCGAATAACGGACTGAGCCATGAACAAGGACCAAAAAAAAAAGAAGGAATTAAATCTGTAAACACACTGTGAACACTGTGAACTAATACACATATATAAGTGTATTTATGCATATGTGTATACCTTACTGCACATTCTATAATCCATATACTCAGGGCTGAATTAACGGCCTCAATAGACAGGGCCTTAACGTGCCCTGTGGGCTGAGGCTCGGAGGGGCTTACACACACCCTCCTGGCAGCGCCAATCAACTACGCTATTTCTAACATCCCAACAATGCTATAATAATGCTAGTAGCATATCGAATGTGTATAAAGGAGTGCGATCACACATACATACTACGTGAATTAAACATGCTCACCGAATGGGTCCCATGCATGCGCAGCCCATACCAACATTTTGCTGCTTGTGAAGGACAAACCAGTTTGCTAACAAAGCAACAGAACAATAATAATAATGTAATTTATATAGGACTTTAAAATAATACGTCTTTTGTAAAATAAAATCAGCAAAATCTTACAACAAAAATATGTAAAAAACTAAAAATGCAATGAAAGTAAAAGAAAAAAAATCAAGAATAAAATTATGTACATAGAAATAGACAAAATACCTTTCTACATCAGTTTGTCTTAGAAGAGCTTTAAAGGATGATTTGCTCAGCCTGACCTGACTTGCCCATTCCAAAGCCTGGGAGACAAAGAAAGCTATCTCTCTGGCCTCAGCGTAGTTTGCTTTGCTCTGGAGTGGATGTTTGAAGTTCCTTTGTGCAAGCCCAGATCATAGTAGCTCCACAAAAACTCTGATGTAAGGTCTTGAGTGTGCTTTACTCAATAATCAAGTATACCGATCCCGATTTTGGAGAGTCCTAGACCACCGATTATCAAAGTTTTGACTGATATTTTGTAAATAAACATTCAGATCAATTTGAAAAACTTTCATTTGATTAAAGTTTATAAGAGAACATTTAACTTAAGTAAACAAATTAATAGATTAACACAAATAACCTAATAGATAAAGGAATGTAAAGTCAACTTCAATATACGAAAAGAACATTCAAACTGAAAGTAAATCTAAAATACACACGACCTGAAGGTAATTTTATTTAACCTGTATTGTAGAGGTTACCCCTAAGTGGCGTACATACTAGACGGAGATGGGGATTGACGACGTCACGCTGGCGTCGTTCCCATAATCGGACATAGTGCCGCGCCATCATCGTCGCCTTGGCAACACTCCCGGTCGTGTGAGCATGCTCTCACGATTCGCAAAGTGACGATGCTCGGTGCTACATTCGTTATTCTTTCTTTCCTTTGTTCGGTCTTTTGATTTTGGTTTCCTCCTGATGGTTGGGGTGGAGGACCTGTTGGTCGGGTCTGGGGACCCTACCGTGTTCTCTACGGAGCGTCAGAGATACTGCCAAGCGTTCATCATGCACCATATCCATTCTAAGGTCCACTTCCAACGCACCATGGCATAAAGCCATCTGGTTGGGTGCGTCGACCAAATGGTGAGTTGAGTAGAGTGAGTTGGGCTGGCGGGATGCCATGGGTCTCTCTTCAAATCGTCGTGTCGGTGTACTAGGCCTTCATCTCCTCTCAGGCTAGGGACTCCGACATACAGCAGCGCCTTTGGCAGGAGAGCTAGCTCGGTTCCACGTCTGCGATCTGCGCCGTTGTGCCACGGTTGATTGCACTCCGTGAGGCGTAGGTTCACGGACGTCAGGCGAGATGAGTGCGCTCTCCTCTTCATTCCAGTAATTGGTACGAAGAGGGAATTCGTACCAATCGAGTTCTACATATCCGATGGGTGCGAGCGATGTGGATGGATGTGTCATACAGTTGGTGATCCCGGTGTAGCCGTAGGGGGGTTGGCTTAGGTGGAGCCTGCGGCTGTGACCGTAACGTGCGGTCACGGCGACACAGAACATCAGGGTAACAAAGCCGATCAAGCTCACGTCTCTGGTTCTGATGCCTGGCCTCGATGTAAATCGTTCTGGATAGGGCCTTCCAGTCCCGTGCCTCGTTCCACCTCGAAGGAGGCCACAGTAGGTAGTATACATTACCTACTGCCCCGGTGGTTCCTGTATCCTGTGAGTCTATAAGGACTCTCTGTGTTGTTAATCGCGGCAGTTTGGGGAGCCTTCTCTCGTCTCGTGGGCCTCTCCCCCACCAGGACCGTAGTATTATCACTTCGATTCTTGTGGCACCAGGGAGGGCCAAGAGGCACTGCTGCGAAGTCAGGCGTCGATATCGGAACGGGCTTCGCCCGGCCTGGCTTGATTGCCAGGCTGCAGCTGTCGCTGTTGGTCCTGTATAGGGAACCAATTGCATAGATTCCTCTTGTGGTAACTTCAGGGACTCTTCATATCCGAGGACGAACTTTAGGTTGATATCATTTGTTGGGGGGGGGTCTCCTTCTAGTGGGTCCGCTCCCCCCTGCATCGTATGTGTACCAGATGATGCTGCAGCTGTAAGGGATTCGTTACATTCACTGCCAAGCGCTATGTACCTGTTTTTTTTAGAAACTGCCAGGGTTTTCGATTTTTCTAACCTTTTTAAGTAGTCACAAAATATTTTCCGTAATCACCGGCCTCACGGTGATCCCCTCATTACACACACAGGAGTCTCGTAGGAATCGGGGGGAAAAAAATCCGATTGCTGTAATCCGTTCCATAATTGCAGCCAGTTGAAAATAGCATGTTTCACCAAAAATAACAAGTAAAAAAAAAAAGTACACAGGAGCCGAGATACAGCATTTTAAAGTAACATCATTTGACATCATTTATTAGTAGTAGCAACAACTGTGGTGCCTCTGGTCTCAGGTGGCATTTGTGTGTGTGTGTGTGTGTGTGTGTCTGTGTCTGTGTCTGTGTCTGTGTGTGTGTGTGTGTGTGTGTGTGTGTGTGTGTGTGTGTGTGTGTGTGTGTGTGTGTGTGTGTGTGTGTGTTGGGTTGGGGTGTGTGGGGGTCAGGGTACCTCCGCTTTTGTCAGCTAACATCCCAGACTTTTGAGAGCTAATGAACTGAAGTTGCCAGGCAACCAACTGAAAATTATAACTCAGGCGGAGAGGCCAGATGCTCACCTGGTACAAATGTGGGTTTTCAGCAGGGGAGTGTTTTCGCTCGCGTGTTTTCACGCGTGTGTGTGTGTGTGTTGACCAGTAGAATGATTGGAATGTGTATTTGTGTGTGAATTAACCTTCCTGTTCCCCAGAGGCTCCAACCCAATAGATTTTAATGACCCCATGGTCTTTGCTTAGGCCATAATTTCCATATGCATACTGTATCTCAAAATCTAATTGCCATACGCATGCATGCATTTGCATGACCCCATGAATGTTCTTCTAGCTCCACACTCAGGTCAAGGTGTCAACTTGGCACCCAAGATATGTCGATAATAATCTCTTGAATCGGCAGATTGCAGCACAAACCCTATTGATTTTAGTCCCCCCCACGAACTGTCCTGTAGTGCAGCGGTTATCAAACTTTAGTTTCTGTACTAGTGTAGTGGGCGGCCGTAGCTTAGTGGTTTGCCCCCAAACAGCCCAGTATACGGTTGGGCGTAAGGAGCAGCCTTGCCTCTAGAGGCTGCTGGTGGGGCTATTAGACTCTAGCTGTTGAAGTAACATGTTAGAGTTAGACAACAGACTGTTGTCTTTAAAGTCAAGGACACCAATGATATTTGAATATGATTAAAGATATCAAAATACATTTTCATCATATTTGGCAAACAAAAAGGGACACAATATTAAAATGAAAACATTTATTTCATCCTTTTAGCAGTCAATTCTTTTGTCCACTCCCCCCCCCCCCCCCAATTTAGTCGTTATGCCAACCCACACATTTCTGTTTAGCTAGACTTGCTACTGCTGTTGTACCTTACTCGTGCCAGTAAGGACCCTCCACAGGGAGGACATAGCGCCTCCGTCCTGCTCCTCCTATTCAACCCCCGCCCGCTGCCAGGTGCTACCAAAGCCCGTAGGACCCGCTAGTGCAGCGACAAAGATCGCCCTTCCCGCCTGGCTTCCCTCCCACAAACACGGTGTGCATGTGTGCGTGCCTGTGTGTGAGCGCGTCTGTGAGCGCGTGTGTGTGTGTGTGTGTAGGCAAGCGCGTGTGTTTGCGCGTGACTGAAGGGGCAACATTCAGGCAAAGTTCTTGCTTTGGTGCTGAACATCAGTTGACCGTGGCAGAACCCCCCGAATCCCTGTCTCAACAAAGCCATCTGTCATGCCATTTCTTTCCTGCTGTTGCAGATCCCACACCCTGCAGAGAAAACCAGCCAACCGGCCCACCAGACCCCCAAAACACACGCATAGGCAGTAAAAGAGTGTTCATTTAATCCTGAAAGTGTTGAAATGGACCCATTAGGGCACTCTGGATTTTGCCGTGCACTCACCGACACCACGCTCAAGATTCACTGACGCATAGACATTTAGTAAAGAGAGGCCTACACAGTATCTCACTGGAGAACACCCACGAGCATGCAACTACATGGACAAACATTCTGTTGGTCTACTGGACTGCCATTTCTTACAATACCACACCCTCAGACTGCGTGCGTGCGTGCGTGCGTGCGTGCGTGCGTGCGTGCGTGCGTGCGTGCGTGCGTGCGTGCGTGCGTGCGTGCGTGCGTGCGTGCATGTCCGTGAGTATATGTTTGACTTTGTAAGAATGTTTTGTACATTCTTACAAAGTCACTGTATTCATACATACACTGTATGTATGAATAGATGGCTGATAGATGGGTGAGTATAAAAAGCATATATGAGAGAGAGAGAGAGAGAGAGAGAGAGAGAGAGAGAGAGAGGGAAGGAAGGATGATGGGTGTATTCGGTCATTTCCCTGGAGGAGAGAGAAGTGGGGATATGGGAGGAACAAACAGGAAATAAATTAGAAATAAGTAGGTAGGATAAACAATAGAGAAAGAATAGAGGAGAGAGAGAAACAGGAGAGAGTGAAATAGAAAGTGAGAAAGAGAGAGAGAGAGAGAGAGAGAGAGAGAGAGAGACTGCAGTCATCTTTCAGCTGGAGTCCCGTACCTGTGCGGACTCAATGAGCCATCAAACGCTGCAGCAGGACAAGGGCCGTGCAATGCCTCACACTCGCCGAGCTTTACTGTGCCCCCCTATAGTGGCTAGTGTTGAGGAACCCGCCAGGCCAGACTGCCAGAAAGTCCACTTTCAGGCCACGCTCCATGGAAAGAGGGATTGGACAATGGCGGCGTTTAACTGTCACAGCCTTGCAGTAAGTAAGTAAGTATGTCTGCGATGGAAGCTAGAGTGAACGGGGGGAAATGGAGCCAACGGTCCCTCTGGCTCTCCGGTGTCTCTCTGAGCTATGGATGCACCCCGCTCAGCAAAATGACCAAGAGATTTAAGTTTCCCTCGGCTGCTGCCTCATCACCTAAAGACTTCAGGTGATACCGGTGGGAATGATTTAGCCTCTTGTGAGCAGTTAGCACTAATGCACATTGGCGATATAGAAAACATAGGATCTCCAGTTGTGCCGTAGATCAGAGAGCAGATCTACTTCCGGTTGATTCTCATTCGTGACACTGTGACATAATCATGGCCCTGCTGGACTGCAGTGCGGTTGATGTGATAGAGTGGGGCTCTGGGCCGGGCCAGGCAGGGTGAGATAATGAAATGCAGCATCTGAGTTGCTTCTGAAGAGATACTGGCCGGATGTATTAGTCTCTGTCCTCCCCTGTACAGCCCCATGATGGAGAGCAAAAAAACAATATGGCTGATGCTTGGATTTTTTTTCTTTTTCGCTTAGTTTCTTGAGTGTCTTCGTTTTTTCAGACAACATTAGCTAAGTGGAAAAGTTAAAGGCCTGGAAAGATGAACTGTGAAATTCAATCATGGGAATTAAAAGGTTTCGGGTGCGAGGTCTTGGCCCCACAGGCGATCGTGACATTGCTTTAGATTAATTAATGTCAAAATGGCAAGGCTAAAGCTGTAGCGAACAATTATAAACGGGACCGTCGGACACGATGGGAGCCATTCACAGTGAAGAGCGCAGGCTAGTAAAATTCTTCCTGGTGTTTATATTAAATATTTCTTCCCCAGACAGTAATATTTGAGAGGCCAAAAGCAATTCAACAGAAGATACGGAGAGGCAAAAAACTTCCCATGGCAATAATGGGCAGGGAAATAAAGCCACTAATGTAAGTGCTCCAGGGAATGTAATCCAGAGAAATACTGTATGGCTGCAACCATCTCCTGTGCGTTGTAATCTTCTGTAGACTGGGGCAGGACTCAAGGGGAGTACCATTCTATTAAAGAACTCGCTTATCTCATTCATAGGGCCTAAAAATGTTGAGTCAGCACTTGGGAACATGGATAAGTCTCCCCAAAACCTGAAAACCTGGGAACCCATGCTCTATTCAGTGATGTCATACTTGTGCACAGGAGTCATGAACTGGTCCATTCACATGCAAATGTGTTTATGTTCCACTTAACTTTTATAAATAGTATGGGTTTGTATTATTTATATATTCAGGGGTCTGCAATATGAATAGTCACACAAAAAGCCTAAATTGCACAGAGGCACTACAGCAGTGTTAAAGCAGTGTTTTAACACTTCAAATGGCCATAACTCAGTGACTATTGCTCTGATCAGCGATCTAATCAAATGGGACTAGATTAGAAAACCCAGTACATATATCTCCAAAAGCACCTCCTTTAAGCACGTTCACACAAATGTGAAAATGTGTACCATATTAAATGCAACTGCAGCTTCCTTGCGTCTTGACGGCTGTAACCCACGACTTACACAGCCCTAGCGAGTAGCTACGCAACCCAGCCTGGTGGAGATATCCACTCCAGTGACTCGACAGAGCACCCCTTTCAGTTGTCTCTGTTGCGGTTTGTTTGGTGACTGGTGTGGACTGTGTGGATACTTCAAGAGGATCAAACATATACATAATTCATAGGATATGGAATACTAAAGGGAAAAGATAGAGCAAAGACAAAGTACTGTTGTAAAACTCCTTTAGAGACGTTTTTGGGGGTAGAAAAATACTTTGAATGCTACGCACACCAAAGTCCTTGGTGCCGGGCCGGCCCACAGCAGAATAATCTAAATAGTAGTCTTCAAGAGACAAGAAGGTGGCCGCACACACTGGTAGCCAAAGTGCCAATACTTTATTTTTGGACACAGAGTAAAAAGAAAAAAAATAAAAAAAAGTTGATTTATTTTTACTCTGCATCCAGATATAAAGTATTGTCACTTTGGCTACCAGTGTGTGCGGCGCCGGCGCCTGTTTAATTAAAGGACACTGTGCCCCCCCACTATTCAGTCCAGCCAAAAAAATCATATATATATATTTTTATAATTTTTTTAATAAATAATAAAATCAGTCCAGTCCCCCGCACCTCGCGACCACCGCGAGCGTGAGGCGAACCGAATTAACCGAAATAACCGAATTATCCCCCCCAAAAATCAACAAACCCACCCGAAATAACCCGAAAATGTTTGCGCGTGCGGTCCACATGTGTCCCTGATGTGTCCCCCCAGGTCATATTCCATTCCGGCGCCCCTGGCTGTGTGCGGCCACCGTCTTGTCTCTGGGAGACATACTGTACATTTATTGAACAGAGATGATTTTTCTGAAGATTTAATCCAAACCATTGGACACAGAGACTGGCCAAGCATCTGTGACATTTATAACACAATATCAAAGGTGACTAAGTATAAAAGAAAACTAACTGCCTGCCCAAGATGTGTGCGTTAGCAGTTCTTTTAATGCAAAGGTATTGTGTTGTTTTGTCTACCCTGAGCACACACCAATAAAAATTTCAATCAGTGTTTCATTGAAATGGTAATAATACTCCATCATATATTTGGCAACCGTTCACTGTTTTTGCTGACCACAGGGGACGGTAGTGAATAATTACAAATGGCTCAACTAATTTATTTGGATGCTGAAATGACATGGTGTTCGCCTTTGATATTCTGTTGAAGGACACGTTGGAAACTGTCCATTCATCCTCCAATTTCTAGCTCAGCAGAAGGCAATTTGTTTCCCCCAACGCTGTCTTGTGTTTCAGGGTGACTTCCCTGGCCTTTCGCCGCATGGCACTGCCTGTCCTCCCTCACTGGATCTTATTGCATCGCCGCCACGCTTTCATAAGCACTGTGTCCTCGCCAACTCAAGGGTCACACTGCATAAAATCTAATCTAATGCCATGCCACGAAAAAGTAAACAAATATTGAATGTGCATGTGTGCGCACGGCGCACGCACGCACACACAAACATCCATGCATGGAGGTTTTTTGTCCATGGCATTTTTCTTATTGCTTTTTATTAGATAGGAGATTGTAAAGCGAGAGGAAATCCGAGGCCAGAGAAAGGGGAGACACACGATGTTGTTGAAGTGGGATTCGAACCCCGGTCCTCGCAATCACAATGTGGTCCGTTGAAATTAATTGAAGGTCAATTGAGTGAGCCACCAGGCACCCCCATGCATGCAGATATGCCCAAAACACATATACATGTGTGTGCCTAATGTCGTCTTTGGCTTAATTTATGCTCCATCGCATCCAATCAGGCTTTGCACATAACCATGCTTCTACTCAATCACACACACACACACACACACACACACACACACACACACACACACACACACACACACACACACACACACACACACACACACACACAGTATGTGAACTATGATTTCTATGGTCCCTAAGAATGTATGCAGAGATTCAAGCTTTACTTTCTGCCTCCATATGCCATGCACATTTCTATCACCAGAGTTTGATTCATGTGTGTTTTTGTTCATCACCCGAGGAAAATAAATATAAATGAAAAAAGCCAAATATCCGAGGAGCTTGTCACAGTTGGGCGGCCTTGGTACATACAGAGTGAAGCAAACGAACAGCTTCAGCAACAATATTTAACTTGCATCAAAATATGAATTCTCCTGGTAAATGTACCGTAACGCTGCCCTCCCCCACCCCGCCCCATATAAAACAGCGAAGATGTTTTTGGATCTTGCAAATAAGTTTTGACTCTCATAAACTACCCCATTAAAGAAAAGCAAAGAACCACGACGCTCATCATAAACAAGGCCAACGGTTGACAGTACCGAAACTTTGCATCAACTGATAATAATTATCTTCATTACTGGGGATATAATCATTTCTTATCATCTTCAATAATGCAGATACTGTTATTTATTTATTTTCATAATGAAGTGGTAATATAGCGGAGGAACTCATTACACAACAAGCCACCATCGGAAATACAGACATCCATCATGCATGCAGGTCTCCAGCAGGGGCCAACTGGAAAGCCCTTTAACAAGCCAGCCATTCTTCTCAGGAGGAAAGCACTTTGTTGACAAGCAAGTGAGCTCTTGGATAATTGGTTTCTGCTTCGCTCAGGACAAGTTAATTAATTTTAATTACTTGCTACTCTCTGTTCAGAGGTCAGAAGTTGGCATTGGTTCAGATGCTGGAGAGAGAGGTGTGGAGGCAGAGGAGGAGGAGGACATTTATTCACAAAGGACAAAACTTTAGATTGATGGGATGGTGACTTTCCTGTCAGTTAATTTACTCACACTTCTCTCATTTGAGTCAAGTGCTAGCTACTCAGTCCAGCCTTCTTCTGTACAATGAAGCAGGACCAACATCACCACATGCCACTTTTTTATGTCAAGGACCCCCAAAATTATATGTATTTGGCCGCCAACCCCCATAACAAAGATATGTTGTTCCAGGGACCCCCAGAAGCAAAGATTTGAGTTAAAAACATTTAATATATTCAAAGATTCGCAAAACATTTCAAGATTAAAACAAAATTGCAGATCTACAAGCTCAACATTTGGAGTGGTTTCATATCCTATTAATAATATTTGAGGAGGGTGTCTACAGGTATCAAGATTCAGGATGCTAAAATCAAGACTTTTTAGGATATAAACTTGCAATGAAAATAAACATGCATCGTATCAGACTTTGGAGACATTACTGGGTACCGTTTGAACATGTTGAGTATTCACTTTTCTCAAGCCATTTTGCATAAAATGTCCATTTACCCATGACGACTGTTACCTCTGAAGCACCTGTAAACTCTTGCAGTCACGTGACAACCTAAAAAGGGTGGTGGTGGCGGGGAGTTTTCAGTTTATAGAGCTTTCAAATGAATTTAATACACTCAGTGTACCTTTTAAGGCCTTGAAATCAAAACTGCACTGTGAAAATATAGTTTGAATGCAAAACCGTATATGAAATTGTCTGTCTGTATGTATGTATGTCACAGTCTTCAAATTTGTCCAGGACACCTGTACGTTGCCTTGTTTATTTGCTTGTTTGTTTGTAAGGCGGGAGGGTGTTGGTATTTTTGATTCAACATAAGAGACTGTTTTGACTTTGAACTCACTTTTTCCTCCTCTTTTACCCAAGTCCCTTTCATCTCACCGAGCCATGCCTTTTGGCGAGATGAAAGCTAACCTCAGAGCAAAGGACACGTTGGACCAACATCCCACTGACAGCTGATGTGAAAGCTTCTATAACAAACTAAAACCTCCCTAAAGGTGTCCTAAGGACAAGACAAGAACAGATCTGAACAGTCTAGTAATGCCCACCAATTGCATATCACCTGCCAGTCTTTCTAAATAACATTTGAAACAGCATCATCCAGGAGGTTAAGAGAGATTGCTTTAACGTGGAAGTAGCATGGTGATCACAGCAGGGGTGAGATATGCAGTGATATATGAGCTGAAATGGATTCTACTAGGTTAAAGACTACTTTGCATTCAGAGGAACATAGAGACATAAAGGAATATAAATAATTGGTGCATCAAATTCCCTTTCAACACTCAAGTCATGCACTTACAAAGTTACAAAAAGCTGTATCTGGGAAAGCAGCATTATTAACCTATTAAAACCGGGAAAGCATCTGTGTCATTTTAGATTTTAGCTATATATATTACTAGAGGTGCGGGCCGCTGCGCGGACCTTCCGTCTAGGGGCGCGGGGCTGTCGTCTAGTAGCCTGTAGACGTTCATTGCAACAGCGGTGCGCGGAGGCGAAAACGAAAGCGAAACGTAACGTTGTCTTGACGGAGAGCATGGTCGAGTGACCATAAGTTTGTATTGAGAGAGAAAAAACGAAGAGAGCATGGTTGAGTGACCATCAGTTTGTATTGAGAGAGAGAGCATGAGGACCCGTATGAACGCAGACACACACACAGCCATGCATGCGCGCGACTCTCTATTGTATATTAGGATACAGTATACAGTATATATAGAGTACAGAAGTCCTGACGTCACTCGTCCATCCCCTGGTTCGTTAAGTAATTTCTCTATGGAGAATAACATTGGGTCATCTTAGAATCGTCTCATATAAGAATTGTGGTCCAAAAATAAACAAACTGTCTCGGCGATATTGTCAGGGAGGAGGCTCTGTATAGTTTATGATAGTCAGTCACTCATATTTGAAACAGTCTGTTTCTGGCGAAAGTTTGGGCGGTTTCAGACTGGGTTCGTTTGAATCAAACCGTTCCCGAGTACGCTTGGCTGGCCAGCATTCACACTGGCCAAGATTCTAACGCACTCGAGACCATTTTCATTGAACAGTAATGGTAAATATGTGCCTCATGGGGGCGCTGTTGACTATGGGGCTTTGGGAGAGCGAATGTCATTCACAGAAGAAAAGTCACTCTAGAGTGAATAATAAAGTTTGACTGTGTTCCTGACGTTGTCTTGAGTTATAATAACAACAGATCAACAATACACATCCAAAGCAGTGCATCCGATCGTCAGTGCAGGAAGGATCAGGCAGAGAGTGACTGGGTGACAGCTGTCAAAACCCTCCGCTGGCTACTGCTTGCAATCCGACTAGTGACATAAATACACTAATATCAGCGTATCCAATCAATAAAATCCAATGGCCATGTGAACATGAATGAATAAAGGTCCAAAGTAAAAAGGTGGATAAAAGTTACGGCGTTAAAATGATAAAAGGAGCCTGTTTGTAGAGGAGCAGCTGGCGTCAGCGTCTGCCTCTGTCAGCGTGGTGACACATAGGACAAATCACGCGACCACACATGTGTTTTTTGTTTATTATTTTTCACGGCTCGCGCTACTCAAACACTAGCGGGATTATTATTTCTTGTCAACATTCAAGTAGAACTATGAGAAGGTATAACCCAGCTAAAATAATTTGTCATTATAAAAAATATATAAATGATATATGATTAGCAGTCCACTTCCTTCTCTTGGAACGGATGGATTCACACTGCCGCGTTCCGTTCCCGACAATCGGACCCGAGACTACCTCGAGACTACCTCCCAAGGTGGTTTCGGGTACGGTACGGTGATGCGTTACGGGGAACGGTTTGCTACGTTCACACTACCACAACATCTGCCATGTGGTCCGGGGTGCGCACCCGGGACCATAGTGTGAAAGCGCTATTTAACTAATTCGTCGGAAGTAACATTAGCGTTTTCTCACCGTCAGTTGATGGTTCATATCCATATGAGTCAAACCACCGGGGTCATTTGTTTATTTTTGGAACACAGTTCTTATTTGACGCGATATTAAAGACGTCTATGGGAATTCAGAACGGGGGGGAAAAACCGCGACCCAGGTAGGATGTGTAAATTTAAGTTTGAGAATTACTGATTTAGAAGGCATCCTCAGGTCTTAATGGGTTAATGGTACTGTAGGTATAGCCCAGGTTGAATAGAATGACCTCATTGAACAGTTAAGCCATAGCAATGCAATAACCCCATGAGAGATTTTGAGCTGTATAGCACCAGACCTCAAGATAGATAGATATTGACTTCCCTCAATAACTCCATTTTCCAGGCTTGGATGCTTAATGTTAACTGTGGCATCCAGTATTCATGATGTTTTACAGCAGAGAGAGATAATTTATTAATAGATTAAAAAGCGGAGTGCTATTTTGGATTCTGTGGGTACTGCCTAGGAGAAGCCTATAGCCTCTGGGCAGTATTGCAGAATTATTTTTGCTTTATGAGTCATAGAGGCAGTAGATCAGTGAATATTTACAGCCTGTTTGCAATAGATTTAAAGAATACAATTTTTATTTCCATTTGATCCATTATTCATTTGGGAATTGATCACACTCCTACGAGAGTCAACACTGGGGATTGGCTACATATTCTGAACCAAAGTGTTTTTCAGGGCATTCAAACAAATATTGACTGCTTCTATAAAATATCTGTGGTTTCTCTTGCTCTATAGATGGGACATTACACCTACAGTATAACTTAATTTCCGTTGGCAAGTATAAGCTTTAAGCATCAAAACTTTCTTAGCTTACTTTCCCCTAAGTGTAATGAACCCCCTTGAACCCTAGCGTCCTGATTCTCAGGGGCGGATATTTGCACTATACTAGGCAGACTAGGCACTCGCATGGAGCCCCGAGAAAAAAAAGATATTTTTTAAAAATCTTTATTTATAATCTCATGAAATTACATTACAACGTGACATCGCGCAAAGACACCCGACTTAATGTTTTGAGGGCAAAAATTATAATAACTAGAAAAAGTGCTCCTCGGAGCACAGGTCTCCGCCAGGTCAGGTAGGTTATTGTGGCCTCCTGGTGGCGCTATAATAGGCCAATGTGAAAAGGGTGGCATTTCTTCCTCGGCCTAGTAGGAATGTGCGTGCATTCATTATTTGAGGCATTTTGTTGCAAAAATTTGTTTTGCTAAAGGCGAACCTGAGCTTTCCTTTGAGACCCTAACTTTTAAAATCCGCCCCTGCTGATTCTGGGCATGTTATGGTAGGTGAACATTCAGCGAAAATAGGCAAACGTTTGACGTAAATAGCAGATCTACAAGCTCACAATGCATCGCGTTGCAACACGTTGTGAGCTAGTATTGACGCTATTTGACGTTCAAGGAAGAATAAAGGTTAATTATTTTTCCCAACATTTTTATCCCACGATTTTGTGACCCATTTTCACCCAGTGGCAGTGCCAATGCCTAAGCTTGTAATCCTGGGCGCTACTTTACCTCTGCCAGCCTGGGGAGAGCCCCAAACTGAGCTCATGCTTCCTTCAATGCATGAGAAGCGAGTAGGCCGCTTCTTATCACCTAACAGGGGGGGGGGTTTCCCCGGTAGGACGTAGTGCGTGGAAGGAACACGTTATTCCAACAAGTTCCTTTCCCCTCCTTTAGGCGCCCCGGCTGACCAGGGGGAGGCAGTATAGAGACCAGGATTACTGCATGTGTTTTGTGAGGGTACCTACCCTAGGGGATACGGGGAGAACATGCAAACTCCGCACAGAAAGGCCCTTTCGCCAACCTCACCTAGGGTATGGGCACTGATGACGTGGAGGAGAGAACACACCCCCAGCGTCCCTGGCAGGAATCGAACCCAGGACCTTCTAGCTGTGAGGGGACAGTGCTACCGATTGTACCACCGTGCCCCAGAATAAAGGGTTTTAAGTGTTTACCGTTAAAGGATTTCCCTTACTTTCCACAATATGATCTCTTACAGTGTTGCCAGATCTTCACAGAAAAACAATCCCAAAGTCGCTTATAATAATCAGACATGGCAACGCTGATCTCTTATGCGGTTCACACTACACAACAAACACAGTCAGCAGCAGAGCGCTCCCCACATCAGCAACACGTGTATTAACCTAATAGCTACACAGGACCCCATCAACCCCCGTAATTGATTGGTTAATTGCTCCAAATCCCCCCGAACTGCACCCCTGCGATCCACATGGTGCCACCCCAGGGATTGTGGGATTTGTGTCAACATTTTCCCTCTGCATTGCCATCTCATTCATTCCTCTCTCTCTTGCTACTCGTCCATGGAGCGTGAAGCATGAGATTGGATTTACAGTGTAATGGAATAAAGCACATTGTTTCTCATCTGTGAGAAGGGGGGGGGGGGGGGGGGGGTAGAGCTGATAAAAAGCCTGACTCGCCTGGCTGGAAAGTTGATCAAAAGCCTCCCATTCAGGCAGGAACAATTGTATTTTTCCACTCTTTCCTTCTCATCTTTGGCTTCCTGGTGCTGTTGCCATTGATTTGATCCGGTGTCTTATGTTGGGCTTCGGAGGTGCAGGACACAAAGAGTGAATGCAGCGGTGGAAAGTAACTAAGTACATTTACTCAAGTACTGTACTTCAATTTTGAGGTACTTTTACTGTTCTTTACTTGAGTATGTCCAGTTTTCAATACTTTACACTCCACGACATCTCAAGATGCAAATACTGTACTTTTTACTCCCCTATAATTAAAAAAAGAAAAAACTTTAGTTAATAGTTACTTTCTAGATTTAGATTCTTAATACAAAACATACATTAACCGCTTAAGCCCTATTTTATACTTTGTCTACTCAAAAATAGCCAATCTACAAACTCACAATGTGTTACAAAGCGATTAGTGAGCTTGTAGATGTGTCATTTTCGAAATATTTCGTAACTTACTTTTGGTACTTAAAGTGTATTTTGATACTTTGTACTCTTACTCAAGTAGCATTTTGAATACCGGCCTTTTACTTGTAACAGAGTAGTTCTACATTGTGGTATTGTTACTTTTACTTAAGTAAAAAAGTACTTCTTCCACCACTGGATAGAGGTCACCATCGTGAAATCAAAGACTCTGGTGGTGTGACATGTATGCCTTTTTCCTCTGTGAACGTTATCATTCATCTTGTATAGAAGCAGACAATGAAGTTGACATCCCTTAGTTTAGATCATTGTTGTGGCGGTAGCAGTGATGAAACTCCCAGCACAATGTGAAACTTAATCGGGGGGAGATTTAATTGAGCTTCTTTTCTTTGAAATGCACAAAATGTCCATTTTTCCTCACTCATCCCCCCTAGCCTTTCACCAGCTTTCATCTCCGTGAATGGAATGCAATTATCAGTTAATTAACCACTATATCCGCCATTCAGCTACAATAATAAGACCTTTCACCAAATGACACTACTATGCTATAATCTACTTAAGGTAAAGCATCGCTGCTGCCTTTTAATGCCATGAGTATATCTATTTTTCCTCGTTTTATATGCAGGAGGTGTAGCCACTGGGAAGACTGTCTAGTTGTTCAGGTTGAAGCAATGAGAAGGGAAGGTCAGAGCAGTGATTCTTAATGAAAATTCTAATGACTGTTGTTTGAAATCTGGCTCTGACTGGCGGTCACTCATTCAATGTGCGCTCTTGATTTTCTTTTTCTTTAATAGATCTTTATTGGCATTATAATGCAGACGTTAATTACTTCACATTCTCCCTGGCATCCCTATCTCGCTATGCGATACAGCACCAGAGTGAATGCTGCAGGTGCCACGGCATGGAATTAATGAAATAATTACAATTGAAATTAGCACATGAATTAATACTTTCTAATCACATTGAAAGGATGGTTGTGCACTCGTCCATGCCAGTGCAAATGAGAATTTGAATAAGAATCGGTGCCAAGAATAGTAACCCTTTTTTCTTTTGATACAGCACAGATAATTACCAAAAACAAAATCGAAACATGTGGATGTCAGGATCCACATGGGAACGGCGTGGCTCCAATGTGGATCTCAGACTTCATTAGATCTCTAGACAAACCCATAGACAGGCACACAGACTGACCCTCTTCTACAGTAGATGGCTTCAGTGCCACGGCATTATATATATTAAAAGAAAAGCCTTCTGTCTCAGCAGGAGTGTGTCTGTTTGCCCGGAACTGATAATCTAAAAGGAAAGGAACTTGTTGGAATAACGTGTTCCTTCCACGCACTACGTCCTACCGGGGAAACTCCCCCCTGTTAGGTGATAAAAGAAAAGCCTTCTGTCTCAGCAGGAGTGTGTCTGTTTGCCCGGAACTGATAATCTCGCCAACGGCTGGAAAGATCAGCGCCAAAGTTCTTATGGACACTGCCAGTAGGCCACAGAAGTACCTCCAATTCACCACCACGCCTCACAGCAATAAGCGGACCCTTGGCGATAGAGCTTTCAGTGTGGCAGCCCCTGAACTCTCTCCCCATGGAGATTCGCCAGACGCCAACACTAGACTCTTTCAAGTCCGCACTGAAGAGACACTTGTTTACTCAGGCTTTTGGCAAATAGTTTGCTTCTTTTTTTGTATTGTAAAGCGTCCTTGGGTTTCTGAAAGGCACGATATAGATCCAAGTTATTATAATTAGCATTATTAATTCTGTTTCACATTTTACACTTTTTGATAGCAATATTTAATCAATTTATCAATTTCATTCAAAGGGGCTCTGATCGGGCAGAATCCTCGCCCTAAATCTGGAGTTATACGTCATGGATTTGTCATAGATATGTCATAGGTGACTTGATAGATAGATAACTGATAACGCCATTATCGTTTATCGTGATTAAAAATGGCCACAATAATCGTATCGCGTATGGTGAAATTGTCCTCCGTCACACACTGGGATGTATTCACCTTTGCCGAGCTGCATATCCGGTACCACTTAAACCCTCTAGAATTGGTAAAACGCAACTGTAAAGAACGTACTTGATACGTTGCGACGATTTGTGTGCTTGTAGATCAGCTATTTTTGGCAAATGTTCCACCCCAGACTATGGATGCTGGGGTTCAAGAAGTGGTTAACAAAAGTGGCATTTTAAGAGTTTTAAGCATATTTGGTTATCGCGATAATATCGTAAATCACATGAAATTTTCATATCATCCTATCCCTAATTCCCATGTGTTTCCCAAGATCCACATGATCCAATTTTGTGGTGGTTTGTGTGGTAGACACAAGGAAGGCTGCAAGAGAGACTGAGCTGGAGTTGAGGAGACACGAGAGAGATGATGAAAGCAAGCTGGGACACTTGCTTTCCTCCATGTCATCTTACACACACAATGCATTCAGCCAATCACAGCCTAATTCTGGTCTTAACCTGAACCATCTATGCATGCATGGGTTAAAAGGCATGATAGTGAATCTGACAACACAGTCTCACTCCCAAAACTGCCTATCGTGACTTGTTGTTGTGGCTCTAAAATGTGTTTTGAGGAGGGAAAGGGAAGACTGAGAGGATAAACCCATGATAATATGTGCGAAATATCTGTCCATCTGTAGTTATCTCGAGTACCGTCCGGCACTCTTGCATCGCTCCCGAGTAGGCCAATACAATACTGGGCTGTTTGGACTGGTCTTTAAAAAGACATAAGCTATGTTTTTGATGCAGTTTCGAAGGACAACTTGCCAAGGATGAATTATTTCCAGACTCATACGGGATGAAAAATAAGAAGACAAAAAACTATTGTGCGTCGTCCATTATAAAGCGCATATGAATTTGACAGATCTCCATTGATGCAAAACAAGTACAATAAGTCAAACAGACCTACTGTACTATAACTCAAGAAACACTCCAGCTGGCGTTATGGTTGTGAAATCAAATCTGTGCGCCCTCCCCCACATTAACCGATGTCGTACAACAGTCCGATACAAAACCAGACACCGCGGTGCTGATGAATCAAATCTTTTCATCTCATCTCGTTTCTTATTAGACGCAATCACCTCACCACAGCAGAGCAGCCAATGTGCCGCATCAAAGGGACTGTGGGAGTGGATGCTTCACTTCCAATTTGTATGATGGACGGCTGATTTGTGAGTGATCTGCAGACACATGTGCAGACACACACACAAACCGATGACAGTCGCACGCACACACACACGCACAGGCACACACACACGTGCACACACACAAAACTTTTCACCTACAATGACATGCCCAAAATAAGGATGCCGTTTTGAAAGTGGTAGACACACATGCAAGTCTAAATCCCTGATGTCCTTCCTTACACACACGTTCCCAGTAGTTCCCTGGCAATGGTTGCATGAGAAATCCTGGCAAACTCAAAGTCATTAATATGAGCTTCTATGTAAACACACACACGCACACGCACACACATGCGTTTGTGCGCGCACACGCACAGACGTGCATGTGCGCCTTGAAAGGCCAGCTGTATTTCAGCGATACCCTTACACACACAACATTTTTTCATGGCGATGGCGGCATTAGTAATCCTGGCAGATGTGAGTTGGATTCTGCATAGTCAATGTGAGTGGGTCTGACTGCTTGTCATCTTCAGTGGACTCACACAACATGTCTATAAGTCTCCATCTCTCTGAAGGGCTTCCAGTTACTCAGCAAGTATGGGTTGGCTGAAACATCAGGATTCAATTAAAATGTGAATTCACACTGAGCTGATAACCAAGTACAACAGCTCTTTTTTGTTCTTCGAGCACGAGACAGGAAGTGTACTTTTTTTCCCTTTCTTTACCGTGTCTGGGATGTTGTTGTTCGGCGGTCGTAGGTGAGCAATGAGACCCTGCAAGCAAAGGTCCCATTAGCATAAGGTCAAATGCCATTGGCATTTAAGTGTCACGCCATTCAGATACACCCACATGGAAGGATTAAGAGTCTGATCTTTTTACTTGCTATTATATGCCTGGCTGCCTTTCACACAACCTTGAAAAGCTTGTATCATCTTCGAAATAACAACTCTTTGCCAAAGCCTATTGGCCCACAGAAGAACTTAAAAACTGGGATGCAGCTACACCTTGAATTAGCTCTGCAACTTTTCTAAATAAAACTCCAGTGATGACACTTTAAAAGAAAAGAAAAGAAAAGAAAACCTGGCAGTAGGCCACACATCATGCCACCCTAAATACTTCACCAACTCACAAGAATAAATGCTGTATGCAGATGAAAACTCCTGCTGTTATATCACACATCAGTTATATTTCGAAACACCAGTTTACATGCTTATACCCGCACTTTTCCTCTTTTTTTTTGTGCAGAAAGAACAGCAGTAGAGCAGATGAATGGTTTCACTTCAGAAGCCGATGCTGAGTTGCAGGCCCTCTGGGGGGCGAGACTTTCTCATTTTCACCTTGCATCGTTCAGATCATCGCTGGCGGTGGGCATAAGTCACTGGCTCACTTGCTCGGGTGACAACTTTCCATTTTGGGGGGAAATGCTTTGGGATTAAAAATGCAAAACATATCGACTGCAGTGACTAACAAATTGCCTCCGGGAAGAAGCATTGCTTGCACAACACAAAGCCCATTCTGAGGAACATGGTGCTGTAGTCATCAAGCAAAAACAAAAGGGGCCTGAGGAAAATTACTGTCGACCGCAGCTGGCGGCTGAGTAGCAATCAATTCATAGTGAAATTAAACAGCCTGTTTTCCTCTTAACTTCCGCATGATGGTGCCTAAACAACCTCTTATCTCCCCCCGGTGCCCACCCTTGCTTCCTGATGTTCAAACAGCTTCACTTATCATCGCCCACACATGCAGGAGGAGTCTTATCCCTCCTGGCGCTGGTTAACAACATCGTAACATACTGGTTGTTCATGTTAAGGATGCCCAAATTGATATGTATTTGGCCACGGACCCCATCTCAAATGATTTTGAGCCAGGGACTAAGTAATCTGAAGCAATCATGAACAAAGTAATTCATGAACAAAAATCCCGCACACTGTTCTTGCTCAGCAGCATCAGTTTTTATTCAAATTGACAGATGTTTCGGTCCCTTAGGGCCCTATTTTGCATGTCTTTAGTACCAGGTCTTATGATGTGTGGGATTTTTGTTCATGAATTACTTTTTTCATGATTGCTTCAGTTGTCACTGTCCAACTCACCTGCATCTGAAGTGGTTAAAGTGATTTTGACGCTATATTAACTCATTTTGCAGCAACCCCCTGGAACTTCCTGAAGAACCCACTGTATAGCATCCCTATTATTGGGCGATGGTGTAGTGGGAAAAAAAGGAGTGGGCCATGTATAGAGCCCTGGGGGACTCTGGTCAACTAAGAATATAGGGTTTAAGTGGTTATGATGAGATTGGTTCTCTGTCAGCTCCTTCATAAGACAACTCAAGTATGTACATTCTGACACGTTAGCTATTTTCGCCAAAGAGATTTGGTGTAGAGGGAAAAAGGAGGAGGGGGCCAAGTATAGATCCCTGGGGGACCCTATTATTAAAATAGGGCTTAATAGATTACTTTGTATTCCTTTACATGTGGGTCCCAGGGAGACACCAAATTTCTCTTTTGGGTCTTGAGCTGAACGGTTCGGGGCGCTAGGGCTAGTACCTACAGTATGATGATACAACTAGTTTATGTCTCCAGATAACAATGACCTCCAAAGAACCTCAGGGTTGGTATTTGCTATAAAAGGCCATATCCCATAACAGCCAAAAGACAGGCGACTTTAATCAGAATTACCTCAACATTCTCACGTTTCAATCTAATGCTGGGAGCACACAGCCATCATACTGTAATATCATTGTAGAATTGTGAAAATTTGTACTCTGCAACTGTTTGGGTAAAACAGCTTCCATTTCTGCTTTGGACCGACACTTCCACAATAACCACATAACAGGGGAACTCACGACTCGTAACACAAATTGCATAAATTGCGCTTTCAATTGCATGCAGCTCAAATTGGCTCAAGTGCATTTGGATGCCATAGTACTCCTGTAGTGACATCATTGAGTCACACAATATCCACAGATTGTGTTGCACTGCATGACAGGTAGGTAGGCTACATGCCACCAGGAAATGTGTTACTTTTTTTTAGCGGGTCACGTTGGTTGGTAAATGACGAAACTAACTGATCACTTTCATGTAATTATGTCGCTGTCGGGCAGAAACCTTGTATCTTCATATTTCATCTTTTTTCTTTCTTCATAAATGAATTCCATATTTGACATGTTGTCACGTGTCACGCAATAGTGCCGGAAATAGACGAGCAATTTTCTCTATTTTTCAAACGAAAAGAAAGAAAGAAAGAAAACAAGATTTTCGTCTATAATGACACGGCTAAAATACGGACGCCAGGTTGTTAGTGATTAAATATGTCTGTAGTTATTTAAAGAATGAAAAGAATTAACAAGAGCTTGTGACTAAATAACTGCATTGGATCCATTGGAACTGCAAGTAACAGTCAAAAGTAACAGTTTTGGACATACAGAACAAGGTTTCTGCCCGACACAGCGATATTAGTCTAATAGCCAGCTAAATACTTAAACGATTTCCAAAAGACTGCTGTTTAATCTACAAAGATAGATTATAGTCAGTGTGGGCCTGCTAATAATTTCCTATTATTAGCAACAAGCATCTGTACCTAGTAGATGGAGTGAAAGTATCCAAAAAATACAAATACTCGAATAAAATACAGATTCTCAAAAATGTTTTAGCTACTTAAGTACAGTACTCAAGTAAATGTACTTTGTTACTGTCCACCACTGACCATGTGTATCGTCTCAGTAGAAGTGGATGACATGGTTTATTCTACATGTATGGACCCTTCTCATCAAGTGGTTTCTTGGGAGTTTTTATTGAGGGTGTTGGGGGGTGTTGTTTGTATTCCTTTGTTAATATCCTTTGAATGCTTTCTTTTGTCGAAGGGCCTTTCAATCATTTAAGATGTTGACATTTTATTGTTTTGCTTTTTGCACACGTCATCATGTTTTTATTCTGCCGCTTGATTCGATTTTTCTTCAGTTTTACGGAAAGCACTTTGTAACTTTTGTTTTGATAAAAGCGCTATAAATAAAGTTAAATAAACTTTAAAATAAATAAGCAAGCTTTATTATCTGGTTAGATCAGTTTATAAGAAACCCTTCCAGGCAGTCTCTGTAATTTATGTATGGATGAACACAGTTTTACAGCAGTGCCTCCTCTGTTTACATAGCATTTGAAATGAAATGGCAGAATAAAAAAAAGAGATGAAGGCTAGCAGACAGAGGTGGGTGGAGGTTGGTAGCCATCTGAACCAAAACGCCGCTCATTAGCATTCAGTTGTCTTTGCTGCCAGGAATGACACATATTGCTGTTACATAAGGCCATGGCAAGAATACATTTTAACATAACACACTGAACTGCTTGTAATAATCTATTTTAGTTAGGCCAGTGGTTTCCTTGAGGGGGTTCCTGGGGATCCCCGGCAAAATTAGTTTGTATAACATCAAAATCAGTTCAACCACTTTAACCTTATACATCGGCTATTTTAAAATAGCCGATGTAACATTTTTACAAATTTGGAATATTTTTGGAATATGTTAACATTTTAACAACACATATGCCTGGCACAAAATATTTTCAGATGGGGTTCCGCGGCCAAATTCATATTCATTTGGGGGTCCTTGACATGGAACAGGTTTGAGAACCAGTGAGTTAGGCCATGGACGGCTACTCCCAGTTTAAACAACTTTAAGGGGAAAATCATAGACATCTTTTGACATCTTATCCATCCTCGCCCATGCCTGGAATGTGCTCTTGAGCCGAATTCAATAACATAAGGTGTGGTATTTTCTGTGGCCCCTGCATACCAATCCAGAAATACTTTGTCATTTGATAGGCACCTATGGGCATGGCATGGACCAGCGATGAGCCTTGAGCGACATGCAGGAGACAACAATTGAACCCAGCCACCTCTCTATTCTATTCCCCAAATGGCCGTGAAAAACATCAATAATCTCAAGAGTGATTTCAGTGACTAAGTCCTTGAAGAGGCTGTCTTGCGCTGCGTCTAATTTATTATACTACAACTGTATCCAAGATGGAATTATCACAGCGTTTCATGATGGATATAGCTTTTTAAAAGTTTGAATGTGGAATCATGGTCTGGTTGTTCAAAGTGAAAAGATGTCTCTCCTTTGAAAATAATTATAACTCATTGACTGTGACTGTCACATGGCTGGCATTCACACAGGCCTGGCTTTTACTTCTTATTCTTAAACTTTTTTTCTTCTTGAACCTATATGCCCATTGATTCCTCCCCACACACACATTTCTGTGTCGTCACTGCCGTTGTATCCTACTGACTCACCTGCCATTGAGGAGCCCTCACCGGGAGGACGTAGAGCCTCCGTCCTACTCCTCCCGCCCAACACTCCCTGCTGACAGGTGCCGAACCCACAACCTACCACTTTTATGTCTTATTAATAGGATGATAATTACAATACAAGCATAGAATAAGTCAATTTAATAATGAAACTTAACAAAGAAAGGTACCTAATGGTACCAACATCAATACAGCAGAGAATTGTGGACAAAATCTTATCCAACGATAACAAAATATTCTAAGTGTTGGATCTGAGAGGCTAAATCTCATCAAACGGTGGTTCCGTGGCTCAAATGCCGAATAAATAATGGACCTTGATATGAAAAAGGGTTGAAAACCCCTGATCTATGAAGAAGGGGGGCCTGGCTGCCAGACCGCACAGCATGTGAGCGCGGGGAGCTTGAGCAGACTGCTGACCACATAATCAACACCTGTCCCCTGTATAGACCACCATCAGAGGAGGGCCTCTTCCTAGTGGAGCCAGAGACGAGGCTGTGGCTGAACGGACACCGAGTTGGATATTTGATGTCGATATATACACAGTGGTGGAAAGTAACAAAGTACATTTACTCAAGTACTGTACTTAAGTACAATATTGAGGTACTTTACTGGAGTAGTTCCAATTTTCTGTACTTTTACTTTTACTACTCCACTAGACACCTCTCACAGGCAAATATTGTACTTTTACTCCACTACAATTATTTGAAAACTTCAGTTACTAGTACTACATTAACCACTTCAGCCCTATTTACATTTCGCCCATTTGAAAATAGCCGATCTACAAGCTTGTAGATCTGCTATTTTCAAAAGATTGTTATACATTTTACACATTTGAAAACTTGTGGACTGGGACATTCTGCATAATTAGTACTTTCTACTTTTGGTACTTTAGGTACATTTTGATGCTAATACTTTTGTACTTTAATCGAGTAAATATTGAATTCCGGACTTGTACTTGCGAGTATTTTTACAATGCAGTATTGATACTTTTACTTAAGTAAGGAATGCGAGTACTTTTTCCACCACTGTATATACGAAAGAAAAAGGAGGTGGTTGTCCACACCCCTGCTCTATGTACAGTGGTTCTCAAACTTTGTATCGATTTATTTCAAGGACCCCCATAATTCTGAGATTGTGAAACCATGGAACCATTTGAAAACTACCAGAGTTACAGACCTGTAAGGGTCCATTTAGAACCCCCTCCTCACTTTGAGAACCACTGCTCTGTGACATAGCGGTTCTGTGACATGGAAGACCAGCAACTATTCAGCAATGACAACCACAGCTTGCTTAGTCGACAGTTTTGTATTTTACCTTGACAAAAGATGTGTTCTTCTTTCTCCTGTCAAATATACACATCTTCACACCATGTATAAGCATCCAGACTCCTGTTCACCTGCAAAAAAATAAAATAAAAATCACAACCATAATCTAATGTAAGCATTGATTTAACACAATCTTTTAGTATCAGTTAATTGTGGTTTACTCGGCCCTTCAAAATGTATAAAATATTAAGCAATAATATGATTTATACTTCAGGCACGAGTAATTATGCAGAATATCCCATATCACAAGTTTTCAAATGTATAAAACTCTTTTGAAAATAGCAGATCTACAAGCTCACAATGCGTTGCATCGCGACGCATTGTGAGCTTGTAGATCGGCTATTTTCAAATGGCCTGAATGTATATAGGGCTGAAGTGGTTAATGTATGTTTTGTAATAATAACCAAAATCTACAAACTAACTAGTAATTAAAGTTTTCAAATAATTGTAGTGTAGTAAAAGAATAATATTCGCCTCTGAGATGTAGTGGAGAAGTAAAATTACTGAAAATTGGAAATGCTCCAGAAAAGTAAAAAAATACCTTCAAGTCCAGTACTTGAGTAAATGTACTTAGTTACTTAACACCACTGGAAAGCACGACGGCTTGCATAAGACCTGGCCGTGTAACCTTTCACGATTATGAGCAACTGCAGTAACCTACATAAATTATTACTGTCAAACTATGATGCCTTATGCTATGAGACATATTATGAAGGCTAACAGCAACTCTTATAGCATTGACTGCTTTATAATGCATAATTGAAGATATCTCCAATGTTTCAAACTGATCTCTATTAATTATGACAGATATACAGTCGTTTACCCATCATATGCCAAGCTTCTGTCAAAATCAATGCTAAGGTTCTGGCCTTGGAAATGATCAATGTAGCACCAAATCGAGTGCATTCATTTTTCATGGAAGAAGTACTCATATGTTTTACTTAAGTAAAAGTATCAATACTGCAATGTACAAATACTCTGTAGTATTGTAAAAGTCCGTAAAAGTCCGGAATAAAAAATGTACTTGAGTAAAAGTAAAAAAGTATTGGTATCAAAATGTACTTAAGAGTACCAAAAGTAGAAAGTACACATTATTAGACAGTATGTCCCATTTCACAAGTTTTCAAATGT
Organism: Gymnoscopelus braueri; assembly: GCF_963280865.1. Lineage (NCBI taxonomy): Eukaryota > Metazoa > Chordata > Actinopteri > Myctophiformes > Myctophidae > Gymnoscopelus > Gymnoscopelus braueri. The sequence goes on along the minus strand of NC_137623.1, from coordinate 28,159,907 downwards.
ATACAAATCTTTTAAAAATATATATTTTTAAACCCTCAAAATTGTACTTGAGTACATGTACTTCGTTACTTTCCACCACTGCTGCAGACACTGGTCTGTTCAGCCTTGGTTATTTGTATGCATCTAAGCATCTTAGTACCTGAGGAGGTGAAGTTCTGTGCGAGAATACAATGAAAAATGAATGCGCTCGATTTGGTGCTACATTCATTTCCAAGACAGAATCGTAGCATTGATTTTGACAGAAGCTTGGCAATGGGTAGCCTTGGATCATGACATTTCTTGTATCAAGGCTAGGCAATGGGCAAACCTAATTGCTTATTTTTATCTGCAGTAGAAAACTTTGATCGAAAATTCTATTTTCTTAGGGTTAGGCTGTCATGTAGAGTATACAATAAACACGACATAAATCTATAAACTGATTAAACTCAGCCATGTGTATTATGCTTTCTGCCCAGTGAGTCCAGCAACAGGTGCACTAGATTGAAGCAGTTCCTTTATGTGGCTTATAACATACAAAGCACAACACTGCCCTCTAGTGGCAGTTTAGTAAACATAAATATCAAGAGCTGATAACTTACCCTTCCATATTTTTGTGTCAGTCTTCTGTGAGGGCAAGAGAAGGAGCAACCAGCCAAACAAAATATATATGTTATTTTCAGTCCAACATCAGTTTCTTTCTCTGGTTATCACCACGTTAACATGAGGAAATTACACTTACGACAATGCTAAATTAAAAGATTAATGGGTGAGGCTTGTATGCTATACAGGATGACAATGTTTATACAGTATATTAGCTCACTAAGATATATGTTTTGTAGTCATTTTAAGCTGTGGCTATTTTAGAAAACCTGAAGACAACACACTTAGTCCTGATAGCAGCTATCAGCTATGTGTTGCATTAAATGTTGTACATTCACATAAAACAAAAAAGGTGTTGGAGAAACTACGGCTACACTTTTGTGCAGATATTACTTTCAGGCACAGGGGATAGACCGGAAAATAAATGTGTAAGATTATATTTATTATGCGTTTATTACAATATTACACCCCCCGAAAATCATAAACCCCAAAATAAGAAACAAAATATAAACAGTAAAATCCACATATATCACAGGGTGACTTTTCTGTAGCGGTTTGACATTTTCCAACACCTGAAAACCACAGGAATGAACATGAAGTTAATAAACAGGACTTAAATTACAGCAGAATAACTGCAATACGATTGGTTTTGTGTTTCCAGTTGGTTGTGTCATCATTCCACTATTAGTTCGGTCTACATTAGCCGAGTTCAGCATTGCACCCAGCATTTAGCCTAATTTAACCCATTAAGACCTGGAACGCATCTGTGTCACTTTAGATTTCTTTGGCCATTCAAAAATAGCAGATCTACAAGCTCATAGCCGCGCTATGAGCTTGTAGATTTGAAAAATCTTGAAAAAATAATTTTCAGATTTTTTTCAAAAAACTGTTATGATTTAGAAAACATTTTTAAGAATCGCCTCAGGTTTTAATGGGTTAAACTTCATTGCACGGCCGTGTGACAAAGTATAAATGGGCCTATAACCTTCTCCCTTTCAATTTTTCAACCAATTCAGCTTCACGCCGCTCAAATACTAGCAGAACTCAAAAGGGAATATAAAGGAATATAAAAGAAAATCAAAGAAAAAAGAAATAATGGACAAGTTGAGCATGGCCCATGATGAATGAGTGCTCTTGGAAAGGTAAAGGCATCAAACATAGATGCATCATGATTTGTCTTCACAACATACGATTTTCATTCAAATTTAAAAGAAGTTTTTAACTTCTGGACACCTTTTTTAATGGGACTACACCATGAATTTGAACTTTTTCTTATTTTTTGTGTGTTTTTGGTCTCCCCTACCTCTCTTCTATCCCCAAAAATACCCCTGTTTGAACACTCAGGCTTTCACAGCAAATCTGGGGTTTTCTGTAAATTGGTCTCAAAACAGGCCAAACTGATTTGGTCCCTGACGTGACGTCACGTCACGTCAGGGTACAATCCCTCCCATTTTTCAGTTCCAATTTTCTTTTTTTTTAATACTTTTTCCACACAGAACCAGGAGATAACATGCATACAAACTGGCTCAATAGCGCCCCGTGCCAAACAGGACAATGTGTTATTGCAGGTGAAAGTGCTTTATAAGCCAGAGAGAAGTTAGTTGGAATGAGTATATCTGAGGCTTGATTTAGGCTCAAACCTTTTGAAAAACGTTTGAGGGACATAAACAATACGATATTAAATATATTTTTTTAATTCATGGTGTAGTCCCTTTAAAACCTTTTGATAGATGTTTACAATGAATCTCTATCAACTGCCACATTATTTACTTTCCCATATCCCGAATGGACATTTACAGCATTTTTCTGTTTCCTTTTGTATAAACTCCACAGAAACTCTATAAACATTCTGATTAAACAAGGATTAGGTCATCTATTTAATGACCATGGGAAAATGGATCACAAGGAAACATTTTACCGAGTTACAGTGGGGTTATCTTAAATGCAGCGACACAAGCAGCAAATAGCACAGGAAAATCCCAGCTCCAAAATCCAATACCATACCATAGAGAAGACAGACAAAATACACAGAGAATGCCTGACATACCAGCCTATGGCAGCATAGTTACACTGGAGGTTATGACGGGCTGAGGCTGATGTTAGAGACACTTTGGTTAAGTCTTCATTGTACAGTAACACGTCATGAAAAACAAATCTGTTATCAAACAAGCTCAATCCAACCTGCATTAGCTACTGCATGAACTGCTGCCCTCCAACTCCAAAATAACACTTTGACCAAAGGGAAATATATTAAGCTGCCGCTAACAGCCCCGTGGCAAATCTCCTACATTCCATTCATTTCAAACTTCAGAGATGTATCAAAATTCCATGCTTCTCCCTGAAGCTTGACCTCTTAAATAGATCCAGGTAGTTTGGATGCTCTCTAACATACTGCATCGCGACAGTGCCAAATGGCTGTCACTTAGGCCACATCTCTCTATGGCAGAAGATTATCCCATGCAACAAATCGGGGTTAAAGTGTCAGTGGCTATACAACAATGTAAAATGAATAGGTGTACTGTAGGTGTACTGGGATGGCAGGGTTAGATTTGCTCCGGTCCAGACCTTTTTTTCCAATTCCACACCATTTCAAGACCCAGGAAATAACAGCATTCATTTCAGTCACTCTACAAGTTTGGGACAGGGAGCCTGTAATCTGTCAAATATGTGTCAATCTAAAGCAGCGACGGACAGAGCTCAGCAGATAAGGCCATCAGCACCATACAGACGGTCAATCTGGTTCCCCTTGTCTCTCCCTTATTGGTGTCCATCTCTCCCCCCATAAAAAGGAGAAAAGAAGAAGAAGGCAAAAATGGACTGATCGTGGTTTGCATTGAGCTATGCAGTGTTTTGGACCTTTGAAAGGAAGTGGATGAGGGCAACTTCATCGATCTGAACACACCCAAGTCTCTCTTCTCCCTCCTGGTATAGCTTGTTTGTTTGTGTCACTGATTCCCTTTGAGAACTGAGGCTGGTGGTGGTGTTGTCCTAGCTGGGAGTAAATCTCTGTGGTCTGTGGTTGTGAGGCGCACAGGCTTCTCTGTGTCATCTGCAATTGGGCTCATCAGATGACCACTTTTCTCTCTCTCTCCAAACAATACAAAGTAGAAAAACAACACACACACACACACACACACACACACACACGCACACACACAAAGACACAAACACGCACGCACAAAAACAAATGTCTGCTCTCACTCTTGCGTGACGAGAGCTAGGCTGGCAAAGATCACAAGAGGTTAAAACAGAGGAAGGCATCACTTGGAAAGGCAAAGTGGCGTTAAGGGACCGGTCTAAGGGTGCCTGCTCTCCGAGTGCATCTGAACGTGGCTGGTAGGGCCGTCTTGTTGACTGGTCGGAGCTGCAGGGCTCGGGGTGTAAGGCGGCGGGGCTTCACTTATACTGAGCGAGTCTCCTCCCTCAGAGAGAAGCAGGGGGGTGCAGCGAGAAGGGCGAGGCGCGTCGCTCTCATCACTCTGGGCACACTCACTGTATGGAGGAGGCTTCAGGTCCTCGGCTGTATGGAGAGACAGGGGAGACATCGACCGGTTTACAATGAGGGACAAAAGAATACAGCCAAGTCATGCAGCGCTTATGCTTTAGTGCCTCTGCGATCTGAGGTGATGGATCAATTCTTGAGCATAAAACTCTCACACGTAACATACTTGCTGAGAATTACAATAACTATGTACGTGCCAAGATCAGAAAAGAAAAAGAAAAAAGGGCACTGACAGAGATGAGAACCACTTAAGACTTGCGTCACAGTTGAACTGTCACCACCTCCATCGTTCAGTAACCACATCCTGGTGTTACTGCAACCACTGAAGGAGATTTAACTGGCTGCACAAGGGGACACTTATAAGACACGCGGACTTAAAATAGAGCCACCGCAAATGTGCAGAGTAACACGTTGCATACACAAGGTGGACTAATGAGACGGATCCAAAGACTCAGCAAATGGCCTTGGACAGAATGGGCCCCTGCAACACAAGTTGCAAGTCGATGACGTCGGGCAGAAACCTTGTGTCTGCTTTTTCATAAATTAATGCCCTACTTCGTCAAGACTACCGTGTGACACAAAAGTGCCAAAAATAGCCCTTTAGAGTGAAAGTTGTCTACGTTTGACTGTGGGTTTTATAGTAGTAGTAGTTTAGTAGTGAAAAGTATTAACAAGAGCTTGTGAATAAATAATATTGATCCATTGGAACACAGGTTCCTTTCCCCATTCCTTAATATGTTTTGAACATACAAGGTTTCAGTCCCGACAGCTAAAAAGTTAAATAACGCCCCAAAAAAACAAAAAAACAAAAGTCCTTCGTCCTTGGAGATTTGAGGAAGGTCACCTACAGTAAGGGGCGACCTTGCTCATTTCCTTCTCCCTTCTTGGAACACTGCTCTAAATAGACAAGAGCATCAGTGTGTTTAGGGGGATTAAATAAAAAAGAAAGACCAGTGAAGAGGAAAAACTTGGCAAGCTGTAACTGAGAGCTTGCCAAGTTGTGGTATTACGCCTGGAGGAGGGGCGTGGGCCACTCTTAACACGTCTGAAGATGCTGCCGTTTTGTGTGTCTCAGTCTAATGTTGCTTCTGGGCTCTGGCTACGTTTACAACATGGCTAAGTCTACAACGTCCCCGGGGGAGAAGGGTGAAGTGGTTTCATGCCAGATTAGGTCTTTAGCTATACAGTACAAGCACACTGCGCAGAGTGGATCAAAAGAAAAACAAAATGAATTGAAACAATGTAATGTTTAAAATGTGCAGAATGACAGCAAGGGAAGGAGATGATGATGATGGTGAGTCTGAAGCTAGATTTATGCTTCAACGACACAAAGTGAGACAAAGTCTGTTGACACTTTCTTTTTAAATCCATTGAAAATAGGGGGCGGCAAGTATGACGATGCAGTCGAGGTTCAGTGATCGATGGAATCTATCGGTGCCTGGGGTAAATAGGGCTTCAACTGCATGCTGTGGTGCTTCAGTTACTTAATCCCATTTGTCTCTTATGCAAAGTATTTCATATTCGAGCATTCTCAGAGCTCCATTTTATAACCATTTCCTGTGGAAAGTTCCTTGCAGACTAGTCTCCGGTAGCCAGACAACTATTCCACAATCTCTGAATGGTATATAGAGTCTGGAACTACACCTCCCGAAATCCATTTGAAAATTGTGGGAGGCAACAGTCTGGCCACGCGAGACTACTTGCAGACACAAACTAATGAATGCTCCATGGCGGTCCGCTTGGGGTCCACCATAATGTCTGAGCTGCCTAGCAATGGGCATGAAAAGCCAAATAGTCAAGTATCTAATGTGGAACAGGTACAAGTTCACCGTTACACAGTTGTAAGCACCAAAAAAGTTGTGGTATTGATTACGAGGTTGTGAGGTCCTCAGCAATGATTTGTGTCTATTCGGCGAGGATTATTTACAACGCAGCGGGGACCAAGCAAAGCCAAATTAACCATTTCCTGAATGAGTCATGCATTTCACGTGATGGAAGGCGTTGCTACGCGTTTCCTGAAGATACCCTGCTATCTCGGTTCCAGCCGAGTTTTCCACTGCAGAGCAGGTGGTCAACTAATACGTACTGTACATGCCTATCCCCAATGGTACCAGATCATGGTTGCTCTCTCTAGTGTTGCGGCTGTGGCTGTCACTCACTTTGGAGATGTAGTTCGACATGTATTGAAGGCAATGTCTCTTTGACTATCTTAAATACCAATCCCAGTGATATTTGCTTAACCCCGTCTTCTACCCTGAGCCATCCCAAACTAGCAAAGTGTGTTGGCATTATGTGGGTCGTGGGTTTAAGGCAGAGAAGTGGTCGTATCAGTTGATTATATAACAGGCTGATTTGAAACATCTGGGGCAGAGGTTCTTCCTTTGCCTACTGGGAGTGTGCATGCAAAGTTTCATGCCGATCAGTCCAGCAGTGACCAAAATTAGCTGTTTACAGATGGACAGACTCACAGGACCGAAAACATGATCCCTCGCCTCGTCGTCCGTTCCGGCCTGGCGTGGATGGAAAGAAAAACAGGCAATGCCCATCCCTAGCACAATCTTGGCAGACATCTGTCTGTGTGCTTTTAGTGAACTATGAACAGGTGAATTGTTCCATCTTGTTGATCTATCTCACACCTGGGGCTCAACACATGCCTTGGTTACATACTCTGCATACAAAACATATCTTATGTGATTTCGTTCTTCTCATGATTACGTAAATAATAACCACCGTCAAGTGCCGACTGTTGAAATCGTGGGATCATTGGGGATGACAGGGAAGTCAATGAGTGATCGCTCCTCTCCTAGTTGAAAAAACACGTCAAGTTTGACGAGCAAACTTTCTCACTAAAGCATAAATCCGGCTTTAGCCCACTGTCACGGTGCCGTCCCTGATCAAAATTCAAACATAAGCTGCAGGGTGGAAGTTTCATTATGATTTGTGATTGCTGTCTCAAATAGGTCATTATAACCATATCCTGACTCGAAAAGGAGAACAAAGGGCACTGTGTGTGTGTGTGAGAGAGAGAGTGTGTGTTTCCAAAAAGAGAAGGAAACGGTGGGTGCTTGGCGTTAACTGTCGGTTGGTGGTAACGGTGTTAATGTGTTTGCAATGTGTTACCTCCAGAGACTGCCTCGTATGGCGGAGGCATGTCCAGGTGAGAGAATGGCTCAGCTGGTGGCAGGGAGGTGGAGGGTTCTTCTATTGACCCATCATCCTGGACACCATACCAACTAGGCCAGATGGATGTTTGCTACAGAAAGAGAGGGAGAGAGAGAGGCAGAGACAATGATTTATACACGCAGAAGCAAAAAGAGGAAGATTATTAAGGGGATGCACACAGACACATTACAACATTACATACAAACACACGTAGGGGTGCTGGGTGCAACAGTTACTAATCGAACTGATCGATCTAATCGATTATAAGAATAATCTTTATTCTATACATTCATAAAATAATTGGTTAATAATATATACCTATTTTGGGCGTGTCATTATAGGCAAAAGGTTTCAAATAATTAAACATTCATAAGTGCAAATAGCCGAGCTACAAGCTCGGAACGCTTCGCATTGGAACACGTTGTGATCTTGTAGATCTGCTATTTTCACTACTTTTTCACGACACTGTTGTGCGACGAAGTATAAACCAACGCTTAAGTGGTTAATCAATGAATTGATATACATTACAATTATGACCAAATTAAGAAGAAAAAAATAAGAAAAGAAAAACCCTCTCCTCGATAGTCGCAGCCCTACACACATGCACATTAAAGTAATGCGTGCACATACCACATAATGCACATATTTGCGCGTGCAAAGCAAAGTAGATGCTTTCACAGCCGCAAAAGATCACAAGACAGTTAGTGGGACAGTTGGTCAGGTTTTACTGCAGTCTCACACATGGGAGTCATGGTAACATGGTGACTTGTTCCTCCAGCACGCTTTGCTCTCAACTCTTTGCTATTATAGGCCAAGGGTTTTCAACCCAAGGTCCATTATTTATTTGGCATTTGAGCCACGGACCACCATTTTATGAGATTTAGCCTCTCAGACCCAAGACTTAATATTTTGTTATCGTTGGATAAGATACTGTCCACAATTCCATGCTGTATTGATGTTGGTACCATAGGAGAGATAACAGGCAAACGTTGATCAAAATAACATTTCTTTTATTAAGTAAATGCAGATGTTCAACAATAATTTAACTCTTGAGAGCACAAAATCATTTTACGCTCTCAAGAGTAAAAGATCTATGATAAGGGTCCATTTGGTTTCCAACTCTCCATCATTTAGCTGGGGACCACCTGGATCCCCCTCAAGGACCACTGGTGGTCCCCGGACCACTGGCTGAGAACCACTGCTATAGGCCAAGATCAACAAGCACAATGACAATGGAACCATACAGAACTAAATTATACCTAAGTAAATAGCAGGGCTATATCCCTGATGGACAACAGGGCTTTGATAAGAGCCAGGCCGATACATCTGTTTGGCCGCTACGTCAGCCATCATTCTTTGACGACATAGGTATCAACAATTATGCTCATAACAAATGCATTGCGACGTGAGGTTGTAGATCGGCAATTTTTTATAGGGCTTATGTGGTTAAATAACAGTTTATTTGTGTATTTTATATTTACTTTTTTTTTTGCTTTGCTTTTTCATCAAATATTGGTCAAAGCATTGGTATTTGGTTGTCTAGCACTCTCCAAAATCGGGATTCTTGCTTTAATGTGGGTGCAGACAAATCAACTGACCATCAAAGATGAAAGATGAAAAACGGCCACAATGACAGAAAGCTAAAAAGCATGAATTTGGTCAAAAGTTAAAAGGCAAACGTTTTCACGTTGTTCTTTGTTTTAATTAAACTGAAATGGGAAGTCCCTTGACAGAGGTTCATTTCCACGGCTTCCTTGGTATTTGATTTGGTATCAAAAAAAGAGGAAAAAATAACCGATAAAAAAAAGAAAGGGACTTTACAAAACACAAGACCATTCTTCATGTGCTACCAAGGCAACTGTGTGGGCAGAACCAAATAAAGTTGAGGCCTAATAATCAATGTATCAATTTCATCTCTCTCTGGGGCCCACGTGTATCACACTTTTCAGATTACGAAGTGCTCATCTGAGATCAACTTGTCTTTTCGTGTAACCATGTAGAAGGTCAAAGAGGCTTTGTTGAGTGATACTACCTCAACTCTAACTTCCACTAATTGATTCACAAGACTGGAGAGGGACTAAAGAGAGACAGTGAGAGGTTAGGGAGGGAGGGAGAGAGAGAGCGTTTCTCCAGGGAACTATCAGGGCACCAGGTTATTGACGACCAGGGGGACCTCCCTGCTGCAAATTCCATTAAAATCTAAACAGGGAACATTACACACAGTCAAGGAGGAAAGGCAGAGGAGACGAGAGGAGAGAGGAAGAGAAGCTTGTAGGGCGATTCTGAAGCCAACAATATGCAAATCAAGGCGGCAGACATGCCCAAAACGAGGCCAGGCGAGCGAGTGCCTGCACCAAGCAGTTGATGGCCTTGCACATCGTCTGCATAATAATCAAGAGTGGGTTATCACCCGTTTCGTTTAGTTTGCAGGCTGGATAGCTATATAATGTAAACAGAATGGCGGCATGTAGGGATGTACAATACAGACATTTTGGCCGATATCCCATAACTGATTAATACCTTTATACAGTAAGTAACTGTCATTCTGCATGCAGTTGCAGACTTCTAAACAACATTTCATTCTTATTACCTGATTTATTAGACCTACTGATGGACATATTAGTTCAAACAACTTAAACGTTGTAAAAATGTAACACACACCAGTACTTACATTTTTTCCAACTTGTTTGTTTTTATTTGTTCTACAGGTAGACCCTCTTGAAAGATTCCCCAGAAAACACAGATTTAATCTGCTGCCTTCAATCATCACAATAGGCTTTTTCTGCTTCACATACAATCATATTACAAAATAAATAGCAGCTAAAAATATCAGGATTGTTTTCCGATACTAGTTTTACATAAATTGCATTATTTAGGTCGATATCAGCCGATACGATCACGGATTAATTGTGCATCCCCAGCTGCAAGTGGATGCCTGTTACTTTGCATATGGTTGGATTTGGAAGACAATACACCGGAAGACAAAGACTGAAAGCAAGAGGAATGAGAAGAATGTGAGGGGGAAGTCAGCAGGATTGATAAGAGACTAAAGAGTAGGGGGACGTGCGTGCGGGAAGGAGGTGAGTCAATTACAGGACTCCTGTGGCCAGCAACAGGTCATTAAACCTGGGCAGGGTGTGGCTGAGGAGAACAGCAAGATGCACTACTGGACTGTGAAATGTTTTCAATTTTATTTAGTTACCTTTTGCGGTTGTTTACATCTACATAAATTCGGGTTGAAAAGAAAGCGTGATGAGGCTGTGTTTAGACATTTTTTGCCTTCTAATTTCAAACACTAATCTATAAAAAGGACATGGTGAACCACACAGGACACAACCACTCACGTTATAGTGGGGTCTTGAACTAAGAGCCCGAGACAGAAATCTCCTCATTACGGCTTCATTTATTATTCTAAGATTGGGGTATTTCCTGTTGCACAAGAATTCCATGCTATGCTAAAAATAAATTTGGCCTTAGGTCTCTCTGTCAAACAAACAAAGAGGAAAAAACACTAAAAGCTGGAACAGGGTAAGGGTTAATTAAGCATTTTCTTAAACTTGCCTTTAAGGTTTATGTTCTGGGGGGGGGGGGGGGCATCGGGCCTGCATCGTTTATTATCATCTCTAATCACATTGTTATACGTCTACAATTGGCCAGTTCACTATCTTAATCATTCCTTAAAATTGGACAACAGGTCAGAGATAGGCGTTTTCTGTGATCTCAAAGGCCCAAGAATTCAAAACTTCGAACCCCAATCTGTGTAGATCAGATTTGGATTTTGGGTAGCTAAACAAAACAATATGTGATCACACAATTTGATATCTAATCTGTGATTGTCGAATTATTATTATATCAATAAGAAATATAATATCTTTAAACACCCAAAATACAAATCTGATCCACTCGGATGGTGATTAAACGTTTTCGACTCTTGGGCCCGAAGCATTTTGAAGAGGGTTAGGAGTCATGGAGATTGCTTCCAGGTGTATCAGAGAGCGGGCAGCAAAACAATGTCAGCATTAAGGAATGGTTCCTGTGGCGAGTTCAGCCAGTCACCAACCAGCATGCTTCAACCATGTTGGTTGGTGACTGGCTGAGCTCACCACACACCAACACTGTCCACACTGCGGTGAGGAGTCGAGACTCATCAGTAATAATAACAACATTTATCAACTCCAGCTCCTCTAAAGCATTGGTTCTTGCAAGTGGGGTCCTTGGGGGGGGGGGGGGGGCTACCAGGGGTTCCCCAGCTAAATGACTTACAATTAGTTACTAAATTAGCGTCACAATCATTTTAACCACTTTAACCATATGATATACTTTGGATATTCAAAAAGATATACAAGCTCATAGTGCGGCACCGAGTGCCACGCTATGAGCTTGTAGAGCTGCACATTTTTTTAAATCGTGAACATTTGTGCAAATCTTTGAAATATATATATATTTTTAAGCAAACATGTTTAACTCAAATCTTTGCTTCTTGGGGGTCACTGTCACAAAATATGAGATGGGGGTCCACAACCAAATATGTATCATTTTGTGGGTCCTTCACATGAAAATGTTTGAGAACCACTGCTCTAAAGGAAAATAAATAAAAGGGCCTGTACTCTAAAGCTTCTTTCAATGAAAAAAATATGAAACAATGATTATAATTATTGATAAACTTCTAACACCTATAATAAAAAGATTTAGGCATCCCAATGTATTTCAGTCATACAACAGGAGTTTTAAACCTAACAGCAGGGCTGCAAATATCCTGAAAAGTAAACATTCACATGTCATAAATCAAATGTCTGTGATCAAACAAGAATTCTGAGAGTCAGCCAGGGGAGTGCCGTAAACTACACCCAATCTCACGCAGATGATCCAAAGATTGGATCATTGCATCACAGCATGTGCAAAAGGAGCAGAATGGATTGACTAAATAACAAGTGCTACTACTGCAGTGACAGCCGGGAGTTCACACTCAAATGAGCAAAAGAAAAGAGGAACGTGTAGGCCTACTACACCGGTCCAACTATCTGTGTGTTTACTGACCCTGCTGGCACAAAAACTTTCACACCCCTGGGTGAAATTTGACAAACTTACTTGATACCACTCCAGTTAAACAAAGCCTCTTTTGCACATTCACCATAACTCCCTCACTGAGAAGCACGTCGACTCAGAAACTCATGACTTGAGCAATGGCGCAGATGTCAGAAGGGTCAACAACTCAAAACAAAAATGTAATGCGCAACCAGAATGTGCCCACAGGCATGTACACCTACAAACATGCCCTGGCTGTACCTGACTACAGCCCACACACGCTTGTTTCAGTAATAAACCCATGAACCTTAACTAGATGCAGATCAGTCATTCCATTCCAAGTGAAAGTGAGTCATCAAAAAACGTTCTCAAAAGAGGAAGCGAGAAACTTCACAGAACATGCAACAGGCATTTCCCTAATTTTTTACACTTACGCTCTGTCTCTCACACATTTGGTGGAGGTAGGCCCTTCCTCCAACAATGACTATCTGAGCATTGCGTGGGTTGCTCAGGTACGCTGCCAGTTGCCTCTGTCTCGACCGGTACCAGCAGACATAGAAGAATATCTTGATGATAATGAATATGATGACCACTCTAAAACAAAAAGAAGCAGAGAGAGAGCGAGGGTGAGGGCCGGGGGTTGGGTAACGGGAACAGTCGGCGCCGGGAGAAAACTACGCACCATTGAAAATATATATTTAGTTATTTAACCTTTTTTTTTATGAACGAGAGACCAAATGCATATAATATTACATTTAAGGCGCGATGCCGATATTTCTACAAAATGCTACAAAACATGTGATAGCCAGTCATTTAGGGGATAAACAAGAAGTTATGGGTAAATATGTGTCTGACAATGATGTACCATGCTCAAATCATGTATACTTAACTTCTGACACATTTCCAAAGATTACACTTATTGATTTTTCTTTCAAAAAAAAAGAAGCCAATTAACGTTTAGGTGCACTGGACCTGTATTCAAGGGGTGGGCTTCCTCTGTCTGATACAAAGTCCACTTAAACCATTAAGACCGGGAACGCATCTGTCATTTTAGATTTGAACCACTTTAACCATTATTTTATACTTTGGGCTATTCAAAAATAGCAGATATACAAGCTCATAGCGCGGAGCTTGTAGATCTGCTATTTTTGAAAATCATGAAAATGTGTGCATATATATATATATTTTTTAAGCAAACATTTGTAACTCAAATCTTTGCTTCTGGGGATCCCTGGAACTAAATAATTTTAGATAGGGTTCCGCGGTCAAATGCATATCATTTTGGGGGTCCTTGACATGAAAAGGTTTGAGAACCACTGATATTATAGCAACATAAGTGTTTCAGAAAACTGTTAGGATTTAGAAGACATTCGTAGAATCCCCAGAAGCTAATATTTGAGGTTAAAAATATTTGCTTAAATTTTTTTTTCACACGATTAAATAAATAGCAGATCTACTACAAGCTTGAGCTTCTAGATCTGCTATTTTTGAATAGCCCAAAGTATAGAATAATGGTTATAGCAAAAAAAATCTAAAATGACACAGTATGCGTTCCCAGATTGAATGGGTTAAAAATGTGAGAGGATAAATTCTTATTGCGCAACAATACTTACATGTACCAGTACAGCTCCATGCTTGCGAGATCCCAATCACTGAACACTGGGGCTCATAGTCAGCCAGCAACTTATCCCTGTAGAGGGATCAAAAGTAGTTCTGACAAAAGGTGCTTTCCAGGAAACTAGTTACAATACCAACTGAGTTACTTTAATATCACATTATTAAAGTAAATTAAAGTAACATAATACAGTAACACATCTCACCTTAATAAAACCAAACCATCACTGATCAGATAGGCTTAAAGTTAGTGTCTGAGTAACTACTAAGTTACATAGCAAGTAACTACTAAGTTACATAGCAAGAGGTTTTTAAGGTTGAGTAACTACTAAGTTACATAGCAAGAGGTTTTTAAGGTTAGAACAGTGGTGGAAAGTAACTAAGTAGGTTTACTCAAGTACTGTACTGTGGAGCATTTCACATTTTCAATACTTTTACTCCACTAAGCACATCTCAGAGGCAAATATTGTTACTCCACTACAATTTTCTGAAAACTTTAGTTACTAGTTACTTTGTAGATTTTGATTATTATTACAAAACGTATATTAACCACTTAGGCCCTATATATATCATCTATTTATATTGAAAATAGACGATCTACATGCTCACAATGCCTCAAAATATTTTTATACATTTGAAAACTTGTGAAATGGGACATTCTGCATAATGAGTATTTCTACTTTTGGTACTTTAAGTACATTTTGATACCAATACTTACAATACTAAGTACATTTTTAATGCCGGACTTTTACTTGTACCAGAGTATTTATACCTTGCAGTATTGATACTTTTACTCGAGTACTTTTCCCACCACTTAAAAGTAGTTTTGACAGAAGGTGTTTTCCGGAAACCATGTACAATACCAATGGAGTTACTTTAATGTCACATTACCATATTATAACTACTAAGTTAAATAGCAAGTGGAAACAACTGTTAAGATGACTTGTTTGCTAACAAAGTGGAGTTTTTTAAAGGTTAGAGAACAAACAAACTCACCTGAATTCAGGTAATGGAGTTACTTAAATATCACATTATTACATACACAGTCAATCATCTCAACTTAATAAAACAAACCATCACTGATCAGATAAGTTAAGAGTCTGTCTGTGTAACTACTAAAGTTACATAGCAAGTGGAAACAACTGTTAAGATAACTTTGTTTGCTTGTTTGTTTTTAAGGTTTAGAGAACTAAACAATTCAGCTGAATTCGTGGTTTTCGGGTCAACTTACCACCAGGGCGATGAGGCCGAGCACGCAGACCTGCTGATCAGACAACACTTGGAAGAAGGTGTCTCATTTCTCTTCTCTAGCTTCAGCTAGCTCTATGCTATGGCTTAGCACTAACCAGGCCACAACAACAACAAACACATCAATAACAACAACACATGGACGGACTTGGAAGACCCGAGTCCAAGCGTTACGATGTGTATTTCTAGTATACTATGATAATATATCATATGATAGTAGCGTTAAACTTGTCAGGTATAAACACAGTTAGCAGTAAACGGGTAAAAGCTGTTGTTCACTCACTACTCTTCAACGAGTCTCGTCCTGAGCTAACTAGCACGTAGCACACAGTGTTGCCAGATGTTGTGTGAGAGAAACAAGCAACCGGGTCTATGAAAACAAGCCCAAAAGAAGCGCCTTGGATCGCCTTTTTCCCCAAAAGCAAATATTTGAGTTAAAAAAGTTTTGTGAGCTTGTGGATCTGCTATTTTCCAAAAAAATATGTTTTAAAAAAACTGCAAAAACGTGGAATAATTTTGAAACATGATTCTAACAACATAGCTCCAGCTCGTCCATAGCGTTAAGAATGTTTTAGTTACTCCACTGCGCACCCTACAGATCTTGTCAATAGAAAAGTTCAATTGACCAGCTCTGAAGGGGGCGCAGTGGAGTAACTAAAAGGTTTTTCCTTTCGTTGAAATATTTTCTTTTCTGGCCAAAAAGTGTATTTTAGTGTAGACGTGAGGTGGGGGGCTTCGAGTGTTGCCACTAAGGAAAATAGGCTTTCAACATCTTAAAACCGTCTTTGTTTTGGTGAGTAGCGAAAGTGTATTTTTTACTTTTACTACAGACGAAGAACTCCTTCTAACGCTATACAAATCTTGTAAGAGAGTCCCTGGAACAAAATATTTTCAGATGGGGGTCGTCCAGGACAAATACATATTAATTTGGAGGTCCTTGACATGAAAATATTTTGAGAATCACTGGTTTCAACCATAATGAAAATAGAAAATAATAATACAAAAAAGCATTGGAAACAAGCCCAAATAAGCAACTACACTTTAGAAACAAGCCCAAATAAGCAACTACACTTTAGAAACAAGCCCAAATAAGCAACTACACTTTAGAAACAAGCCCAAAAAACCGCAACGGGTTCAACTACCAATATTTACAAGCCCAAAGTCGCTTATAATAAGCAGACCTGGCAACGCTGGTCCTTCTTCGCTGCACACTCACAATGCTGTACTGGCTCAAAAGTGGGCGGTGATCCTGTTACACCGCCAATGGTGACCCACCGAACACAGTGACCCCCAGCGTTCGCTTTGTTCCGGGGTCCGTCAACAAAAGCATGAATTCAATTCAGGATGAAATACATAATACAAATGTGAAGTAGAATTAAATAAACGCAACACAAAGACGCATCAAATGACGGTCAAAGTAGTAGCCTGGCTGGAAATGTCCATTTTAGAAACATTAAACACTACTAAATCATATTAGTGATGCGCAATATATGAATGTTTACTTGATATTTATGTGGATGTCAAGTTAACATCTAATTATCACATTGTTTTCCTATGGAAAATGTTTTCCTCATAAAACGAAACGAAAACAAATGGAAAGCCACATAATTCGATAGGTGGCCAATGTTTTTGTAACAACTGGAAAGTTGCGCATGGAAAACATGTGATGCAGTGTAGGTGAGAAGCCTCTACTGTCAAAATGGAGGTACTGCACTTAAATTATTACCAGAGTTATAGGTTATTACACATTTGTACTTAAATAAAAGTACCAATACTGCAATGTAGAAACACTCTGTTATAAGTAAAAGTCCGGAATTCAAAATTTACTTGAGTAAAAGTACAATAGCATTGTATCAAAATGTACTTAAAAGTACCAAAAGTAGTAAGTACTCATTATTCAGAATGTCCCATTTCACATTTTGAAAATAGCAGATCTACAAGCTTGTAGGCTATTTTCAAGTTGCCGAAATGTGGGCTGAAGTGGGTAATGTATGTTTTCTAATAATAATCAAAATGTACAAAGTAACTAGTAACTAAAGTTTTCAAATAATTGTAGTGGAGTAAATGTATAATATTTGCCTCTGAGATGTAGTGGAGTAGAAGTAAAAGTACAGAAAATTGGAAATACTCCAGTAAAGTAAAAAATACCACAAAATTTAACTTTAAGTACAGTATTTGAGTAAATGTATAGACTGTATAGATTACCCTTCCATTTTACACACAAACACACTATTAAAATTAACAGCTGCTATTTTCAGAGGGATTTTTTTTGCTGCTTTTGTATCATTGATACTACTATTGATACTCCATCGTGTGACAGTGTCACATGCCGAAAATAGCCGATCTACAAGCTTACTCTGAGCTTGTAGATATGCCATTTTGGGCGTTGAGTTGCATTTAACTTAAACACAATATAAGTAAATGATCAAGACACGGAAACATGCAAAGGAGCAATGACAACATCTTTGTGAAATCCAAGTTTGTTGTTGGTATTCAAATATGCACATAGCCAAAAATAATAGTCAAGAAACAAGATATTTCCCATTTATTACAATTGTAAAGCCTTGCCCAAGATTGGGGGTATGATGAAAACAAGTAAAAGTCACTATTTTCAGTGCAGTTGTGATTCTGGGCAAATGTATAGTGTAAGAAATCTTTCTCAAATTGGATACCAACAGCACAATACAATTTAAGATTTTGTTCACCAAAAAAATCACGTGCTTTACAAAAGGTCTGTCACCAAAGCATATTGTTCAAATACAGTCTGCAGGTTGCACAATCTTTCTCAGAAACCCCAAATCATTGCTTCTATTTAACCAAAGAAAATATGTGATCTATTTGGCAAGCCCGTCTTTTAGACACACATTATTTTATTGTTCAGACTCGGTCCCCACTAGTATTAGACTGTGAGTGTATTAGTACTGTAGCATTCAACAGAAAAAACATTTTGTCCCAACCATGTTATCTGTCAATCAATGCTCGATCAGCATACAATAAGTGTAAACAATGATTTGATCAGTGGAGCAGCACCCCAGACTGGTGGTTGTCCTTTCTCAATCATATCGGTTATCCTCTACGATGATGGTCCGTCTTGGGTAGGTCTCTACTTCCACAAATATGTAACGAAACACATACTTTCCCGTTTCAGGATCCTGCAAAGGACAAAAGTACATATTATATGACATACAGATGTTTTCATCCAAACCATCTTAGTTGCATAACTGTTAAGCTTTTGGACCCCGGTTTATATAAATAATCACCTCTTTTGATTCTGAATGAACAGTTCCTTTGCGGCCTGGTTCTGCACCCTCGATGTAAAACTTGAGTCTCATGTACTTCAGCCCGTCCTTCAGGTACTCCATATGACTACCACACACACACACACACACACACAAACACACACTTTATTATGGCATTGCACTTGCCATTCCCTGTTGCACGCTTCATAGAGCTGCCAGACTGGAATCACATAATTGGCACTGTTCCTTTTTAGACAGTAAAAGTAAAGTACAGAATACTATATATATATATTTTTTAACTTAAGTACATTATACTCAAGTAAATGTACTTTTGTTACTGTCCACCACTACAAATATGGACATGCCTGATGCCTCATATCTGACAATATAGCTGAACACTCTGATCAAAGCGACACATTGTCAGCACGATAACCCCGGCAACACGAGGCAAGCTGATAATAAACACGCCGAAAAGCAGAAGCGCTGCATTTTCTGCCATTGCCACTTTTTAGTGGGACTAAATTCTCAGTCAGAATCAAGCTGTCATATTAACGGCATTCTTACCTGACTTGCTGTCTCCTTCCTCTGCGGGTGGTCTCACCATAACACTTTATTGGCTCCCCAAATGCACCAATTACCTACAATTTAGAAAAGCTAAATATTATTAAGCTGTTCATATTTGTTTCACGACTTAATGGCCCCCATTTATCAAACTTGCGTCGACCCAAGAATGGGCATATTGTCATTTTAGCGCAATTCTCGGCTCGCCATTTATCAATCTGTCATCAATTTGAAGTGAGCATGGCCAACAATCAAATTTAAAAATGTTCACAGTTTCAGCTTGTGTCGAAGAATCTCACAGGCATCTAAACATACTATTCACTCGGAAATATATAACCTATGATCAGACATTACTGTACCTCTGGGTGTAACCTGACTAGGTCAAAAGCTTTCCCGTAGATTTTGTTTGGGCTTGATGAAGAGAACAGCTCCTGGAAGACCACATATAGCAACCCCCCTAAAAAAAGAGTGCAAGTACACAAGTATTTGATCAACATATGCCAATCTAGATGAGACCTCACAATGTATAACTCCTCATCTATTTCATGAGGCTACATGGATGGATGATAACCCCATATGTACTGTATGTGCTCATTGAAGGAAGTTTACACATGTTCATATCAGTGCTGCTGTGAATGCCGTCCCGTGACTCCAATCATGTACAGTGACATTGTGCACAACTAAATATATGTATTCTGCGTGCCAGCCCAGAACTTTTAAATGGTTATGATTACTAGATGACAAGAGCTGACCCCGGGCATTCACAGCAACACTAAACACGTGTACACTTACCATCAATGAGCACATGTGTATGGGGCACACAAATTCATAGGTGTCATTACAATTACACCGGACCAACTGCAACATACCTGTCAATTTGTGTGCCCCATTATACATATTATGCACCCATTGAAGGAAGTTTACAAGTGTTTTGTGTCTGAACATATTTGACTAAATAAACTAAAAGTTTTCCAGAACTTTCAAATGAATATGATTACAACTAGATGACAGGAGGCAGGAGCTGACCCCATGTTTTAATATTAATAATAATTAATTATGAATTAATAATTGTGTGAGTACACACAATGCTGCACAGGAAAATTACATTGAGTGTTCTATGGCTTATAGAATACATGCAATGTATGGAATATAAGCCCTTTCTAGGGCTAGGAATCAGGATGGATGCCAGCTTTCTTATGTCACCCCCCAACCACAAGGCATTTGCAGTCACCTGTTACTCCGAGTCCGATGAGTACCACTATCAAGTAGGTGAAATCTCTGCCTGCGTCCTTTACTGTCAGTGGGAGGGAGACAGATATAATTTATTAACTTCAGTTAAACATAATAATCTGACGTAATATGAACAGTGGTGTAAAGTAACTAAGTACATGTACTCAAGTACTGTCATCAAGTACAATTTTGAGTTATTCTTTATTTTCTTCAGTATTTACAATTTTCAATACTTTTTACTTCTACCCCACTACATCGCAGAGGAAAATATTGTACTTTTACTCCACCACAGTTATATGAAAACTTTAGTTATTTGTTACTTATAATTATTATTACAAAACACATTAACCACTTCAGCCTATATTTCGGCCATTTGAAAATAGTAGATCTACAAGCTCACAATCCGTTGCATCGCGACGCATTGTGAGCTTGTAGATCGGCTATTTTCTAAGATTTGTTTATACATTTTGATCTTGAAATGAGACATTCTGCACAAAGAGTACTTTTACTTTTGGTACTTAAAGTATATTTTGATACCAAAACTTTTGCACTTTTACTCAAGTAAATTTTGAATACAGGACTTTTACTTGTAACAGGGTACACAACATTGCAGCATTGATACTTTTACTTAAGTAATACATGCGAGTGCTTCTTCCATCACTGAATATGAAGTAGTGTTAGCACTGTCTGCGGCTAATCATTATATTATATGGCTGTACTGGGCTTCAGTGGTGTAAAAAGTACTCAAATGTTTTACTTAAGTAAAAGTATCAATACTGCAATGTAGACATACTCTGTTACAAGTAAAAGTCTGGAATCCCAAATTGACTTGAGTAAAAGTACAAAAGTAATGTCCCATTTCACAAGTTTTCAAATGTATTAAAATCTTTTGAAAATAGCAGATCTACAAGCTCACAGCTTGTAGATCTTGAGAGCTTAGATCTGCTATTTTCAAATGTCCGAAATGTATATAGGGCTGAATGTATGTTTTATAATAACAATCAAAATCTACAAAGTAACTAGTAACTACAATGTTCATATAATTGTAGTGGAGTAAAAAGTATAATATGTGCCTTTGAGATGTAGTGGGGGGTAGAAGTAAAAGTACTGAAAACTGGATATACTTCAGTAAAGTAAAAAATACCTCAAAACTGTACTTATAAGTACAGTACAGTACAGTACTTGAGTAAATGTACTTACTTTACACCACATGGGGCTTACCCTTTTGTGCAGCCGAAGGTTGTGGTGTTCCCCTTTGGTACTTGGAGATCTGTCCACCTTGTCTCTCTTCAGGTTTGAGTTTCTGTCTAGCCACAGAGTCGAGGCAAATGTCCCGTCTTTGTATATAATAAACATTGTTGCCTCCGGCAGACGAATAAGTACCATGTGTTTTTCTGAAGAAGACAATGCCTGATGATGACGATGATGTTGTTATCGATGCAGTTCTCTGAATAAACAGGCTGATCTGTGTGTGTCTGCATGTCTGTTGTAAATGTCGCTGCACGGCTTTTAATATCAAGGAATACGCCATGTCTCTCTGTCTGCTGCTAGCCTGGACACTGAGTTATATGTTGTCGCAATAAATGGTCAGTGAGCAATGTAACAGGGGTTTCAAAACAACGTCTCACCTACACACCGTACAATGTAACGATCTGTGCCATGAATGCGTTTTGATGAGAAGGAAATAACAATGTATTCATATATCCATGGATATAACCTGTCCTGCACGCTAATATTGTCTGCACAAGTCTTATCTTCAGCACAGCTTGCCTGCCTGCCTGTCCTCTGACTGAGACGCTCAATTATGTCGTCAGAACACAGAAGTAATCACACAAGGACCATGGGAAATTGAGTCCTTATAACATGGTGTCGTCACCAGTCTC
>NC_137623.1:28067864-28135364 GCF_963280865.1 Gymnoscopelus braueri | reverse complement strand
TAACATGACACCAAAGTAATAAGCAAAATGTGTGTTCAGCAGCTAAAATGTCTCTTATTTTTTATTTTGTTAACATTTTGTTTTACGTGAGAACGAGAAAAAAATATATATTAAAAAAAGATTCTTGTTTTCATTCCAAGAACAAATGTACATTAAAGGTATTTTATTTTTCTTAAAAGAGTTTCAGTCCAGTATTTCAAATTATCGGTGTCCCATGGCTTGTCAATCCTAGCCACTTGTGGAACACGGGTAAATGCACCTTTGTAATCCAAAGAAGAAGAAGAATGTATACGCAATACACCAAATGCTTTTTCTTTTTTTCTTTTGTTCCTCACCACAACACTCTATATGGGTAAAGTTGTTCACTGTAACAGTTCAGTCAAGATGCACAGGGAAGAGAAACGTTAGTTCCACAAGTTGTCAAACTTGGCAAGATGCAGAGGAATGATGCATCTGTCTGAAGTATCTGTAGAGAAATGAAAACACTATTACTTTAGGTTCAGTCTGGGCCCCCAAAATTGTTCTCATCTATTGCCTGGTCTTCTTGTGGGTGAATTGGCTCCGACGCACATTATCAATGAGGTGTCGACTCCCATCTACACAAGTAGACAGGTTTGTGTAGAAAGAGAGAGAGAGAGAGGAATGTATTGCTTTGCTTTCAACCATGAATTATTCATCATTACTGACATCCACGTTAGCACATAAGACAACATACAACACAAATCAGCACATTGTACACGTACAAAAGCAAAATATTTTATTTGATATCGGTAGGGTAAAGTGTGTGTGTGGACAGAAAAAGTGTAGGGAGTAATACAGGTAGCATGGAAGTAAATAATGTACACATACAATACATAAAGTAATGCACACACACATATGAGAAATACAGTAAAATGAACACAGCAAAGGAAATTGAAGGCAAAAGTTAGAGAGAGAGAGATGCCTAATTTATGCTCCGTCCTTTGTTGTCTGCCGAAAATAGGACATGTATAAGCTCACAACGCGTTGTGAACTTATAGATACATTATTTTGGGCACGCAACACCGTCATACAGTAAAGTGAGATAAAGCGAGAGCAGAGAGAGAGAGAGAGAGAGAGAGAGAGAGAGAGAGAGAAAGAGATAGCAAGAGAAATTCTTCTCGTCCACGTGTAACATTCAGTTTGTATTTTGGCTCTCCACAATGAAGGCTTTGTGAAATGCTAACTAAAACAACAGCTCCCTGGTTTGTATTAGTTGAGTGTGTTCACTATAGCCTACTGACTGTTAGTAGCCTACATTTCAGCACCAGATAAAACTTTTCATGGGCCGAAATGTGATAGTGATGGTTTGGACAAATAGTATTAAGGAATAATTCCTTATGTTTTAATCTACTGTATTTGGAGTATTTTAACCTGTTTGGAGTACTCCATGGGTGCAATTAACCTTATCAGGAGGACAGTTCAAATCATAACCGGTAAGTTGTAAGCCATTTCCAAATCCCATCTGGCACTTAAATAAACTAAAAACAAAGGATGTACAATTACAATTCTTATTTGGCTGAGGTTTGGAATTGATGATCTAAAGCAAGTCCACTACAATTTAATCATTTCCAGATATGGAGATATCTGGAAGTTACATACCGTAGGACACACTACTAAAGTACAAACGGAACACTGACTTCATGAGCCGATAAAACAAAGGCATTTAGTTTTTCTTATTTTATTTTTATTGTTACAAAGCATCAGTAAAATCTGCCCTGAAAGATATTTTGTGTATCTTTAAAAACTGACCTCCTTTCAGTTCGCCTTAGTATAAAAGTCTGTTTTAATACAAAGATTTTAAGCTTCTACGGTAGAAGAGATAGAGACAAACAGACTTCGAACAGACTTTGTGAAAGACAATAAATAAAATAAAACTACATTTGTCAAAAATGAATTTGCTTGTCAAAAAAGTCATTTAATAACCTTTGAAAGGGAATTTTATTTTGGTGAAAATGAAATGTTGAAGTTTAGTAGCGCCCTGCTTTTGTCTATTTACTTAGCTAAGCTACAGTACAGCATGCAATTAATACTGCAATATGATTTATCCGTGGCTTACCAAAGTGGTTTAAGTATTAGTGGATGCCTTTAAGTTCTCAATGTTAGTGGATTAATGTTTTGATGGATATAGTTGCACAGCATGCACAAGTCATACCTTGTATTGCCATAAAAAGTTATCAAATTTTGGTAATTCCAAAGATGTTCAATTTCGATGTGGGTTAGTAATTAGCTAATATTTATTTCCAATTAAAACTAATAAAACACATTCCTTTCCTAAATTTGACAAACTGCAAGTGTTAATAATTTGCAGCTGAAATCATTATGTGTACGCTATGTCAAAACGTCAACATGCATGCAAAGAAATTATACTGTAAATGTTAGTAGATGATTATGTTATTATTTATTTATTTGGATGGATCTGTGACAGTGAGAAACATATTTCTGGCTTAGGTCCAAAATGTAAAGTTCAGTT
This sequence comes from Gymnoscopelus braueri, assembly GCF_963280865.1. Taxonomy (NCBI): domain Eukaryota; kingdom Metazoa; phylum Chordata; class Actinopteri; order Myctophiformes; family Myctophidae; genus Gymnoscopelus; species Gymnoscopelus braueri. Next base: position 28,132,873 of record NC_137623.1, on the reverse strand, counting down.
ATAATGTTCATGTTAATATTCAAGTCCAGCTCATTCCAGTAAGACTAGAAAATCAGGCATGAATATGTCTGCTGAAAGTACATCAGCCTAACGGGTATTAAAAGTTTCAAAACATCCCTGGTCAAAATGTGTCACAGTCTGACAGCATTGCAGCTACAGTAATCATCTTCCCATCTAGTTCTTTTGTGATCATGTTTGCACGAGAACATATTCGTCACGCGTTCGTCAAAGTGTCCCTTCGTCACCATCAAACATCATGCTGGTGTATATCTCCGCTCCACATTTTCATATCTCATTGACGCCCGTTCGTATTGATCCAGGATTGCACTATTCTCAAGAAGTCTACATGATGGAGACAATGCAACATAATGTAGAAGAAAATAATCAGATAAACAGACAATTTCTCTCTCTCTCTCTCTCTCTCTCTCTCTCTCTTACACAAACATACAAATAGAAATACGCATACGCAAACACACACACACACACACACACACACACACACACACACACACACACACACACACACACACACACACACACACACACACACACACACACACACACACACACACACACGAAAAGCAGTTTCCACAATAAGACACAACACAATGAGTAACACCTCATGTGACTGCTCCATCATAATGCATGCATAAAGCTGCATTATTCATGATCATTTGTACCCTGTTACAATGTTTCAACTCATGATAAGACATTAAAGGATCTATCAGAATTCACCCCAACACAAAGTGTCACATTTTTGTTCTACAGTAGCCGCCTTATGGAAACATGAGCATGGAGCACACACATGGCATGTTACACTGTAACGGCATAAATAGAGACGTCACAATTAACCAAACATTCAAATAATAAATACAACGAGTGACACAATTCATGCAAAAAATACAGAGCCATCCTGCATACGTGTGTGCCATCAGTGATATCAAATGCAATCCTGGATAACCACAGGAGCTCAATCTAAGTACTATAATGTATTGGTGGAAGCTCAACCTAAGTTGTACTATAATGTATTGGTGAAGGTGCCATGTTGGAATGTGCAGTGAACATCCCATTGTCGTCACTTTAAGTAACAGTAGGAATTATTTTTGCTTTTCAGTCATATAGGTTTTGCCTTTGTGCTTTAAATAGAATTTAAGGTGTTTTGATACACATGACAGGTTGCTGTAGGCCTACTAACGGGGGGGAAAGTGAAAAGGTTAGACATAATTTATTTATTATTAACAGCGGGTTCAACTGAAGATGATTGGGAAAAGTCCATGCCAATGAATACACATTGAGTGATACGACGTATGCCCTCGATAGGAGAGGGCATAACTTGAGCATCACAGAGACTTCAAACAAACTTGCTAGGAGGGCAAGATGGCCGCAAGCAGGAAAACCATCTTGGTGAAAATGAACTATAAAAAAAGAAATTACCCAGGGCAAAAGTCACAGAAAGGGAAAAATAAATTACATAAAGGTATATACTGACTTCCATGGGCAAATGATGACTACACAACAACATATAAAGATGTTGATTGTTGGATAGGGGTGCTTACCTTGAGATTGTCTCTTAGACCCTAGTTGTGTTGTACTCTGATTCATGTTTGCTCAAAGAGCCAATGAGGCAGAACCTGAAATGTCAGGGCTCTTTCATTTAATGTCAAACTCCTTTTGCATAGAGGTCAGAATGCATTTAATGTGGCATATCAATAATACATTTCATTAGTGCTTTGCTTGCGCCTCTGTGAGTGTTTCATGCAGACCCTTCGTAGAAAATTAATAATCAACAGTCAAATACAATTAGGATAAAGCACATAAAAAGTGCATGCAGGAGAATACTGAATGCGTTTTCTCCAGAAATATATTTTGATACCTCAATATTCTTGTAAACACATACAATTACTTTTCAAGCGGTCAAGGTGCAGTTACAGAGTAAAATATGTTTGGTTTTTTTCCGAATAGAAAAATCTTGTTCATGCCAAAATATTGAACTATACTGAATGGAAATAATAATTTTCATGTTCACAGTTAAGAATATAAATGCATTTCAGCTCGTTGATCATTTGCATTCGTGTCAATAAAATCAGTAATCTCTAGGAATGTCAGGCACGGATACAAGCCCTTGTGCTAACAGTCAGCACGAGACTGCTTACAGAGTTAGCATCTGCTAGAAAGAGGTCTGCATTTGCTTTAAAGAGCTCTGACAAGCCTCCATGAACAGCAGAGTCTATAGCGGCACGCTATAAATCAATTAAACCTGGCAAGGAGTTTGTCATGTTCAAGGATGAGCATGCAAGAGGGGAGGGGGAGGGTTCTCAATATCATAATAATAGCCCTTTTTGAAATATTGCACATACAAAAAGTATGATAGGAAGAGGAGAGAGAACCAAGGTCAAAGTAAAAAACAACAACAACTAACTGTCATAATTGTAGCAAGGAAAAGACAAAGCTAAAATAAATGAGAGGGGGAAAAAAGAAAGAAAGTAAAGAATAAGCTAAAATAAGAGGAAACGACAAAGAGAGATGTCACCCTGCCCCAAAACTCCCGACATCCCCCATAGAAACCTCTAGGGCAGCTGTTCCTCCCTATCAGAAATCTATGGATACTGACCGCTGTACAGCCTTCTCGTGGCGCGACAGCCGGTGGCTGGTGGTGGGCACTTCGTCCAGGTCGTCATCCAGGTCGCATCCGTTGTCCGCCGCCTCCTGCGAGTAGCTGTGCTTCATGACCAGGATGCTGCGCCGGTTCCCGGTGGCCGGGAGCAAGGGCCGCACGGCCATGGACTGCTGCGTGGGCAGGTCTGTGAGCAGCGCGGCCGTGGCCGCGTCGCGCGCCGAGCACAAGTTCCCACGACTGCCGCGTCCCCCGCCGACGCCGCTGCGCCCGCCACCGAGCGACAGCTGCGACAGGTGGCCGGAGCCGGGGTTGGAGCCGCAGTGGTGGTCGTGGACGCAGTGGTGGTCGTGCGAGGAGGCGCGCCGCAGGGCGTGGTAGTTCTCAAAGTCCTCCGCCAGGTCCACCAGGTCCGCCGAGGCGGTGGCGGCGGTGGCGCTCCGCAGCGTGCACAGCTCGTAGTGGGGCGGCTCGAACACCTCCTGGAACATGGTGGGGTCGTAGTCCTCCCGCCGCAGGATGTACTTCTTGCGCGGCTGCTTGACCTGGACGATGACGGAGACGATGAGCAGGACGAGCACGATGCAGCACGTGACGCCGATGATGGTTCCATTTGTGCCGTTCAGGTTGTCCAGGATGTTGACGGTCCTCTTCTCTGTATAGAGGGGGAGGGGGAGGGGGATATGAGAGCGAGAGAGAGGGGGTACATGTAATAAAATATGGAAGATTACTATCCAGCTTCCGAGGATTGCCGTCGGAAACGGGAACCCATAAAACATTTGAAGGAGATCTGTTCGCCAAAGTTAAAAATCTAATCTTGAAAAAGAGGTTTACCTCAGACATTGCCTCACATATTGTAACCATGAGACATGAAAGCATTCCTAAGCAGATGGAGAAATCACAGCTCGCATGTAAAGATAATTCCTAGCACACGGTCATCGATCATGTACAAGATTTGCCAAGGGCAAGATTCTCATCAAACAGATGGACAAAAAGGTCAGTGCAAACATTAGCCTTAGCCTGTTTGTCACCGGGGAAATACAGAGAGCGGAGAAGACTAACAATGCACGTCTTACAATGCATTCCGTGGGGACGTCTGACATTTGAATATAGGGATTAACATGTAGAGCAGAGCTTTGGTGAGATGCCTTCCCACTAAACAGTTATGTTCAGAGGGGTAAAGGAAGAAATAGAACTTGACAGTTTGCCACTAATGAGGACAAATGTGGGCAATGCAGCAGCCCAATACATTAACAAAGGGGAGAGAAGGCATTACAAGTTAAGAGAGACGTAAACACAAGGCTGTTGCTTGCTGACTGCACATTTCCATGCTCTGCTCAGAGAGGATGGTGAAACAGTAGCTTGGGTTGGATGAGGAATAGGTCACGAGGATTAAATAAAGTGAAGTGACGCAATTTTTCATTTCAGGCACTTTGTAACATTTGCTTTGAAAAGTGCTCTTCACACAGAATAAATAAATGGAAGAAAGCTTATTACTAAAGCTTCGGAGAGTTACAAACATGCACGATACAGATGCATCTTCTTTACAACGCAACAGATTTAACCACTTTATAATAAGAAGCTGCCCTCTAGGGGTGGCAGGAACACGGCTACAGAGATGATGGGTTTTTGTAGGCCAAGATAGGAGCTATGCCATGGGGTCCCACTACAGATTCACCGTCGAATTTATGAATTGGGCTTTGAATAGAATAAGAAAAGTGCTGTAGCAAACAAAGGTTTATGGTATTAACAAATTTTGTTTAACAACAAAATCTTCACATAACACCACACCTTTGCAAAAAGGAATTCCCCCCACATACAGTAGGGAATTAATATAAGTTTAAAAAGCACATCATTACTTAAACATAATGTAACAGATGTAATTACAACAGATGTAATTGATGTCATTGGGGAGACCATTTCTGAAACTCCCTTAGGCCTCTGTTAACCACAGACCTTATTTACAACCCATTTTGGGCGGGAAGCCCTATTTGTAACCTTACTTTTCAGGACAGGAACCCCTATTGGGGTTCTTGTTGCTATGTACAGTATATAGCAACATACATTTGTTGTAATATTTGAATAAATATTTGAGGTTTTTCAGAAAGAAGTTTTTAGAATCGGCCTAAGGTCTAAATGGGTTTAAAAAAATGATAAGAAATATGTGAGAGAACCTGTTATAAACCCACTTAGCACTCTGTTCAATTCCAAAGTGTTCTTAGCTGCTCGCGTGAGAAAATGTTAAAGACAGCGTAACCTTGAAGAACTGCAAACCCCACAAACCCCTGTTTGGTTGCTACTATATATGTCTATATATTGAATACCAAGGACCCCAATGGAAACAAGACCGCGAGGACTTTTTTGGGCGGAACTTTTAGTCAAAGTATTATAAATGTAATTGTGCTGTTTACATTTATTGCCTAATAAAATATTCAATCAATCAATCAAAACAACCAGTAGGCCCACAGTTAAGGTCCTTACACACCGGCGAATATGCGAATATACGCAAAATTCGGACTCTTTCCGAATAATTAAAAGACGCTTTTTCGCTTCGCGAAACTGATGTGGACGCTTGCATTGACTTTATAAGGTTTAAAAAAAAAACATATTTATTCGCATGAAGAATTCGCCCCGGTGTGTAAGGACCTTTAGACATTACAAACACTTTGCAATGATTGACCTTGGAGCCATAATAGAGTAACAGCATGGATCTAAACACATTCACTGTGAAGAATGTGGCAGGACTGGCAAGGTCAAGGAACCACTGATTGATTAACAAGAATTGGACTGCCCTGCGCAGTCCACAGCAGAAATGAATTAGCACCCAACTCACCTGGATATTGACGGGATATATCTATGTATAACTGTAGGGAATCACTGAAAAGACGATATGTTATTGGAAAACTGTAGTTGAACTATGGATCTACCGCTATAAGCACTTCTGGGATTGGTCTCTGGATCAACGTACTGATCCGGGTGATTTGAAATTCTGTGCCAGAGAGGATGATCAAAGCACAGCAGAAATTGATGAATTGACAGGCTCTCTGGTGTCAGAGACCTCAGCTGGCTATAAGCTGCAGGAACACAGTACAAAAAAAGTTTTAAAAATGAGAGTTCAATGAATCTACAAAACCAGTTTCAGATGAATGAATATACTGTGATTCCAGGATTTGAGCTACAGGGGACGGCAGTGGCTCAGGGGTGGAGTGGCCGGGTAGAGTGAACTGGAAACCGCAAGGTTCCCAGTTCGATTCCCGGGCTGGGGGGCTCCCCCAGAGTTAGTGTCGAAGTGTCCTTGAGCAAGACGCTGAAGGATTGCCTTGCATGGTTTCCCTCCGCCATCGGTGTATGTATGGGTAATGCACAATCTATGTAAAGCGCTTTGGATAAAAGCGCAATATAAATGCACCATTTATGGGATCACTCACCTTTGCAGTGGTTTTCGTCCCAGGGGTAGACACAGTTCTGCATGCCGTTACAGACCAGTGTGTTGTTGATGCACATGTTACTGTGGCAGAAGAACGTATTTGCTTCACATGGAGCTGGGATAGGAGAGAGGGAGAGAGAGAGAGAGAGGGGGGGGGGGTGAACATTGTAAATACTCAAGTAAAGTAAAAAAATACCTCAACACTTTACTTAAAAACAGTACTTCAGTAAATGTACTTAGTTACTTTACACCATTGGCAATAAGTATCACAGTGACAGAGGTCATTTTGTACACATGGTGGCTAAGGACGCCAACATGGCGTCCCATATTCCCATATAAAGCAACTTTGAATACTTAGAAATATATACATAAAATCTGAGGTAACCGCTGTAATTCAATATATTTAAAGCATCCATCTATCCATCCATCCATCTTCAACCGCTTACAAGGAGCAACAGTTCCAGCAGAGAGCTCCAGACTTCCCTTTTCCATTTAAAGCACTACTCTCAAATAGTCAATAAGAGTGCTTTGTAAAATAAATAAACACGCCAATCTAGAATGAAAGGCACGTGCATATAGAGTAGATAGTAGAATCAGATGTCTTTTGGGCATGATTGATATCAGCATATCGGCCTTCCTGTTCTCCAAAATATCGGAATCGGTATCGGCTTTGCAGAATCCATATCGGACGACCTCTGCATTGTGTCTTGCCTTTCTGTGACGCCGGCCATAAAAGTGAGACATGTCAGGGCAGAGGCGACCATCAGGAAGACAAGCCATTAAAAATCACCATAATAATGTAAAGGGCTACATCATCAGATGGCTAATTAAAAGCCAAGGTGCCCTTCAAAGCCATCTAGCTCTTAATGGCCAATCGTACTAATGCATTAGCTGACCAACTGACCAATCCACTGCCCGCCCGCTGTCAGTCACGGAGAATTTCTGTGCAGTGACAAACTATAGCTCTGATGAGTCGCTCATGGAAAGTATGAGTCTGAGGCAACACCTACAAAGCAACAACTTATTATGCTGCTAAGTGATGAGTGTAATGGATGGCGGTACTTAGGAGCGGAATATTTAGCAGTGGAGTGTCCTCCCCTGTCTCATCAACATTCTTTATCTCCATTGGACTTGCTCACTCATCCTCTCTCTAGTTGTTCTCTCTCTCTCTCTCTCTCTCTCTCTCTCAGTCACGACTCGCACGCACGCACGCACGCACGCACGCACGCACGCACGCACGCACGCACGCACGCACGCACGCACGCACGCACACACGCACACACACACACACACACACACACACACACACACACACACACACACACACACACACACACACACACACACACACACACACACACACACACACGCACACGCACACACACTATGCACGCATAGAGGGAGCATGCACTGGGTATTGAACAGCATGCCAGAGGTACGTAGGTAGGCATTTGACAGTGTCACCACAGTGACGTACTGTACAGCTGTTTTCTTTCCGGTACGCACCCCAGGTGAATAATAACTGGTCAAATTGCAGTGACTTATCTAGTGTGTTTAGTGTCTCTGTCCCTATCACTTCCTGTCTGGACATTTACACATTTTCCCAGGTCACGATGCCCCTCGTTGTCCCCGATATCAGAGGATATGCCCCCTCGCTCTTCTCACACTCTATTCCTCTCAGCGTCACAATACAGCAGTAGACGGTTCCAATAGTAGCCAGCAGAGGGAGCTCCGAGCCTCCAAGTCACCATCAGACTCCCCCCCTCTCTTCCGCACAACCACAGGGCGAGACCAGACATTATTAAGAGCCCGATCCACATTAATCTCCTGCGAAATTAATTTCAAGACATTTTGTAATAAAAGTGCCCTTTTTCTTTGCCCACACAGAAGCAACCCCGCTCCCTGACTGCTGGGAGCATAAATTAACTCTCTAAATGAGTGGCTGATGAAAAAGTCTGTGTGTGTCTGTGTCAAGAGGAGAGAGCCTTAATTCTCCAGTCACCCAGTAGGAACACAGATACATCACAGTTATTATGTTCTCAAGCAGCCCGCTGAGGATTCCTGTCTTCTTCGTTCTGATTCTTTTTTTTTGGTAGTCATGGTGGAAAACCACATCTCAACAATTTGGAAGGGTACTTGAACTCTGTTATTCATTACTGATCAGCAGTTTGATTTAGAACAGCTAATTCAATTTAAGAAACAAACACCAACCAAACATGTTAATCACTTACTGTGCTAATTTGGCACTGCCTGATGTGGTCTGACCATTTTCAGCTTTATGATTACATTGTTTCCAAAAAGCCTTCCATAAGCAATTTACAGAGTTACTTTACTAAAGCTAGGACGAGTTAAACTGTGCGAAATCATATGTACTTGCTCCCTTCCTACGTCACTCATTCATCTGTCCATATTAACAGTGTATTACAATTTAGACGCGAGAACACGAGGTAATACATCAAATTCATAGAAATTATTAATCTAAGATCATAGGTAAACCAAGAATCAGTCTAAACAGTATAATATCAAAAAAGATCAATAATCTGTACATTGAAACTATACACACTATAGGATGCTGTCTACATAACATGCCATCTAGATGACATTTTAGCCTTTGCATAAGCCTGCAAGGTCGTCAAGGCTAGGGCAAGTGCTACGGGTTAAGGTGGAGTCTGAAGAGGTGAGTCTTCAGATTACGGCGGAAGATTGGAAGTGAGTCTGCAGTTCTGACTGCAATGGGGAGTTTGTTCCACAGTTTGGGAGCCAGAAGGGAGAAGAGTCTGGGACGTGTGGAGTGCATACATTCATTTTAACTGTGTGTTGTCGGTGTACCATTAGAAAATTCCGACTAATAAACAAGACAACAAGTGTGTGTGCAGACGTGGCATAATCAGAACCACACCCTACTAACGTTCCATATGTTGCGAGGCATTAGCATTCTGCATTGCTGCTGAGAGCCCCCGTGCATACTGTAGAGTGTAGAGCATTGGTTCTCAAAGTGGGGTCCGGGGACCCCCAGGGGTCCTATGAGGGGTTCCAGGGGGTCCCCAGCAAAATGTGTTAATATGGCGTCACAATCATTTTAACCACTTTAACCTTTTATACTTTGGCCATTAAAAAATAGCAGATCTACAAGCTCGTAGCGCGGCATCGAGTGTCGCGCTACGAGCTTGTAGATCTGCTATTTTTGAAAAATCTCGAAAATGTGCGCAAATCTTTAAATCTTCTTTTTAAAAGGTGAAAACTTTGAACTCAAATCATCGCTTCTGGGGTTCCTGGAACAACATATTTTGAGATGGGGGTCCGCGGCCAAATTCATATCATTTTGGGGGTCCTTGACATGAAACAGTTTGAGAACCACTGCTGTACAAAAGTCTTCGCAGAGCCGTATAAGCAGACCTGACATGTGTAGGGCAGCCAGGGTGGCATTTCCATAGGTTGTCTCTTCATGAGGCGTAGCCAGCGATGCTGACAGCTGAGACGTCACTCATGTGCATTTATCACCACAGGCCTAATTGCTCCTTGGGTAATGATAGGCCTATCTCTTTCTAAATGTGTCGTGTCCACAAAATCTAAAAGGCTTGTGATGACGTATAGCGCTGCCTGAAGACCAGGAGCCTGGTAGCCTGGGATCAATAACATTTTTGGGTTTCTGATCCGGTCGGAGCAGAAATAACTTTACGTCATCATTATGTCATCGGGTGGCCGGAACCAGTGACCGGAACCACCGGTGCCGTGCATCTCCAAAATGATTCCCCTAGTTTAAAACTTGTTTAGTTTGGTATAATCGTTTCGATTCTTTTGGTATAATAATGGTTTGGTATGTCCAACTCGTTAGCGCGACTAGCGAGACTAAACAAATTGATTCATGCCGACCGGAAACAACCACCGGACCCACGATTGGTTGTTTTGTGGTTTAAAAAGATTTCTTTAGAGTTAGATTTACAAACTAGGGAAATATTCAGGTTGGGGAAAGTTAGGATATTTTCAACGTGATCCAAATATTTTTTTAAGTCCTCACAAGTATAGTAAAACAAACGTGTGCGTTGTGTGTGCGTGCGTGTGTGTGTGTGTGTGTGCCATCACTAAGGATCAAAGTGTGTACCATCGGTTCAGGACTCAAAGGCTTCCCTATAAGCTGCGGGTCTCGTTGCAGATCAGTGCTGCCAGTGCCATTTGAACGGCTTAAGGCTGGATTGTGAACGGGAGCTCTACAGAAGACGTGAGCCTATAGCCAGTAGCTTGTGAATACTTTGCTTGGGTGTACACCTGGGTGTTTATTGTTGACAGGGCTGGTGCAGTGCTGCTAAGCATTTGTGACTGCCATGCCGCTGCAAAGGCATAGAGGGTCTACTAGCCAGGGATCGCCTGATCGCTTCAACGCATACCGAAACTAGCCCGACCTACAGGCTCACGACTTGTGTGAGCTTGTAGGTCTGCTATTTTCCGACGCGTGACACTGTCGTGCGACGGAGCATAACTCAGGCTTTTGGCAGCAGCGTTGCCCAGGCAACGGCACGTCCTGGCTCGGCTCGGCGAAGTGGCCTCACAAAGGGGACACTGACTTCAACACAAATGAGTGCACCGCTGATGTCACCTCAAGTGACTAGGCTGGATGTACGCCTCCACCCCCCGCCCCCCAAACACACACACACACACACACACACACACACACACACACACACACACACACACACACACACACACACACACACACACACACACACACACACACACACACACACACACACACACACACATTTTTTTGCATTTCTTTGCCATTTTTAATACCTAAAGCCCAAGTATAAAGTGTAATCAATGCTCCTTATGACGTCCAAACCTTTTCTTGGAAAGGGAGGTGAGATAACGACATTTCAACACCATTCAGAACTTCTGGGACGGTCCGACACCCCCAGATGTCCTGACTGTCCGAACTAGTTTGGAAAGACCGTCTCTCGAAATTCCATTCAGATTGGCTATGATTGCCTTCCAAAGTTTGTGGGAGTGGCCTATCCTTCCTATATTAAAATTGGCGGGTGGGTGGGCCGGCCACATAACCATAAACAAACCCGATATGCCCATATATAGGCATACAGCGGCCCGTCACTATGACTCAGACATAACCATAAACAAACCTGATACACCCATATATAGGCATATATGGAGATCAGGTTGGTGTTGGCTGGACCGCACTCTTGCATTGCAAAAAGTTACAAAATGGCCCCTGTTGTTGGACATATGTGAATCCTTTCTTTTTCACTAAATTTACAAATGACCTTGTGAATCATTTGACAATGACTGTCAAACAGCTTCCTTGCATCCTGGTGGCTGCAAACCCACGACTTACACAGCCCTCGCTAGGCCATCCAACCTGCGGAGCACCCTTTTGTAGTTGTAGCTATTATCACTATTAATGCATACAAACGACTCAACTGTTGTTATAGGAAGCATGTCTTCAACAACGACCTTGAAATAAGTCTGTTTAGTTATGCCTGGCTTATAGACTGAAGAACTTGTGATTGTGTGCGTGCATGCGTATGTTCGTGTGTGTGTGTGTGTGTGTGTGTGTGTGTGTGTGTGTGTGTGTGTGTGTGTGTGTGTGTGTGTGTGTGTGTGTGTGTGTGTGTGTGTGTGTGTGTGTGTGTGTGTGTGTGTGTGTGTGCGCGCGCGCGCGCGTGCGTGTGTGTGAATGTATTTGGGAAAGAAATTTGGTACCCTACTGGTTACAGCAAAAAGTGGTGTAGTTACAGTAACATGTTACTTAATAACGTGTTACTTCATACATACTAAATTCTAACATATTCAGGTTAATCAACTTCATTTGCTCTCAACCTCTACTCCATTCATTCAAGTAGCGGTACAAAGAGTGCCTTGTGCAAGCCTCGGTCCTCCATCAATGGGATCTCAGTGAATGAAAGAGCGAGGGGGATTAAGAATGTATGTATCTCTCATTTTGATTTTGTCTCTCTCCCTCACACACTATTCCTTTTGATATCTGGAGCTATGAAGTGGACGGGGTTGTTGGGGGAAATAACTATGTAGTCTATAGCCGCTGTCGGGCAGAAACCATAATGCCCTATTTTATACTTTGTGATATGACAGTGTCGCGCAAAAAGTAGTGAAAATAGATTCATGTGTTGAGCTGCTTCTGCTTGAAAATGTCTAAAATGACTTGCCCAAACTAGGGCAAGGTTGAAAGTGGTTAAGTCTGTCTGTGGGTTTTATAAATATTTAACCAATGAAAAGTATTAACAAGAGCTTGTGACTAAAGGATTTCGCCTGACATGGACGATATAAACCTCCAGTGAGGTCGAGGCATAGAAGTTACATTGTGGAGTTTAATAGTCTCAGTAAAACCCACCTCCGCTGTGGTATCACATAGCTAGGCTGGCTAATGCTTGCACAAATACCCCCCTCTGCCCAACCCAGAGGTTGATATTCTTTGTAATGGCAAAAGCAACTGTCTCGCTAGCTGGAAGCAGTTTTAAACGGTCGTAAAATTAAATAAGGAGCTCTGACCACACAATTTCCTGAGGACGGCGTCCGATATTCCACACCATAAACTTGGCTGCTTATAACCTGACTGTAATTTCAGCCCCTTTTAACGGCCAGCACTAAAAAGGCCACTCGAAATCTTGGACTATTTTCATTTTTGGCTTGTGATAAACCATGATGGGATGGCAAGAACGGCGGTCTGATGCACTCGCTAGACAAAACAATGTCAATGTAGCCAGTCGGTACCCTTTGGCTAGGAGGGTCATATATTAATAAACAGCGTGTAGGAGTGGAGCACTCACTAGTCACTACGTCAGTCAGACATCCTTCCTCAATTCTTGTGCTTCTCTATGGGTGCGGACTAAACTAATATGTGCAAGTTCAAATGACACTTGACCTTTTGTATGTCTGCTTGTTCGGGCAGTGCCTTATGTTCTTGTTAGGAGGCTAAAAGGGCCTTATAGTATGTCCTTGCTAGGTAGTGAAAAGGGCCTTATGTTCTTGTTAGGCGGTGAAAAGGGCCTTATGTTCTTGTTAGGCGGTGAAAAGGACCTTATGTTCTTGTTAGGAGGCAATAAAGGGCTTTATGTTGTTGTTAGGAGGTGAAAAGGGCTTTACATTGTTGTTAGGTGGTGAAAAGAGCCTTACGTTCGTGGTAGGTTGTGAAAAGGATGCGAAATCGGCTCTTGCGGCTCGCCTCGTCAGCCCACATGCGGATGACGCCCAGCGTGGAAACCAGCATGATGTCGTTGGCCACCGTGGAGCAGAATTTGCTTTTCAGGTCCTCTACCGAACTGAGGTAAAAGAGAGGAGGAATAATAGTAGAGAAAAACAAAATAAAGGGGAACCAAATAGAGGAGAGGAGAACAAAAGAGAGGACAGGAACAGAGAGGGGAGAATAAACAATGGAAAGGAGAGAAAATAGAGAGGAACAGGACAATACATGGAAAATAGATGGTGCTAATCAAGATCAAAGCGATCATCTTATAAATGTCAAAAGACACACCTGCCGCCATCATAAACAGCAACGAAGTTACGCTTGCACTCGTTCGAATTCGCCATCTCGTAGTCAAGGAAACGAAGGTAGATCTGCAAAGGGAAAAGGTAGGAAGCGGTTAAGCCAACATAATTGAATCTAAAATACTGTAGTTAACGGTGTAACATGAAGAATATACTGTAAGAGGGACAGGGGAGAGAGAGATATTTTAATTAATTAATAAATTAAATCTTTGCTCCTCCTCCTGATCCAGTAGTAGCATGAATTGAAAATAGGTCAATACAACCAGTAGAAATAAGACTGGCAGACACTACAGATTGTAAAGTCATTACATACGCATATCGAATGAGGACTCCGGTAATGACTCTTAGCTTTAAACTCACCATCCAGTCTGTGCAAATGAAACATTAAGAAACACCTACAAAACCTCTTTACACTTGGATAATAGGCAACCTCCAACACTCCTATGCATCACCAGAAACACCCTCATGTAACTACATATTATAGAGAGACATTTCCAAATTGAAATAATGAATTTCCTTCTCATTAAAACATCATTAAGCTTTTAAACTGTGATACAGAGAAAGTGTTTGCCACCTTAGTTTCCTAACCTTGGTGGGTAAGATATCCACCTCACTTTCCATAATGAGCCGTTTTACAGCAATGAGCTACTCTTGGTGACACTAACACCTCCTGACTGGCCCTGCATCACGCCCTGCCATTCGTTCATTGCCAGCTCGCCCAATCACAGCTCCGGTTCTGGTCGGCTGCGCATGGCGACGCTCACCATCATTGCAGTTAATGAGTGGACTGCTCCCAAACCGTGACAGGGAAATGTGATGCCCAAAATGCTTAAGACAAATGCCTGTAAATTGGAGCACGCGCTAATGGACCTTGCAATGTCAGCGCAGTCTCAGCAACATGACAAGTCAAATGGATTTGCAGTCCGGAAAACAAGACAGGCACCTCTCTTGTGGTCTCAAATAGGTGTCCATGATCTTCCCGACTAGAAAGTTGTCAAATTCCACAACTGTTTGGAATGATTGACTTTGTCGTATAAGGGCAAGGGTTCCTGTATCCTGTATCTTTTATGATAATGAAATCAAATGAGATGAGATGCAGTGCAAGGTCACTTCAATGGTGGTAGGCCACATGTGTTCTATACAGTGTGGTATAAGTACTTCAATATGAATGAATAAGTGCTACGGCTGTATATATTATTTATTTTGAAGTATTGTATCTCAGAAATTATACTGTTGATCTGCCATTATCCATACTACCCTAGTACATTATGTTGTTTATTGGGGTCATCATGCCAGAACTGTAGCATTTGAGCAATTCATCGGTAGATATTAAGGGTTTCTATTCTTTTATGTCTGGTCTTACTTTTTCAAGTTTTACTGGGCGCCAGTTCCAGACATACAACATTTGGCAGGGGTCTGGGGGGAAAAAGCACATGCTTCCACTTGATTAAAAGAAAATGTGAACAATTGGAGATACAAGGAGTTTACAAGGACAGACGCAAACCGCGCTTTATGAATAAATATGTTTCCTGCTGCTCATTCCAATTCATAACCTGTATCTGTACTCCCCATGCAACAGCTTGGGGTTTGTCCTTCACAGGTCTGCCATTCTGGACGGCTCCAGCGAGAATCCTCCAGATTTACAGCCTCCATCAGGGGAGGTTAAATAGTATGGGCGTGTCTGTGGCTTTCTTGCATACAGGGACAGCCAAATGATCATCTGTGAGCTTCAGCCATACTATCGACCAAACCTCCTCCAGAGTGGGGAGATAATAATGGAAATGCTGCACTCCTCATCCAATCTATTTATTGGCTGGCATAAAACAGCACGCGAGGGAATAGAAGTACAGATGTGGTCTCTGTATGAGGGCTACTTTTAGCCTCCTTCAATGCTGCAAAGTTGCTCCCCCCCATGAAGAATTGTTTGAGAAAACCTAAAGAAATCATGCAGGACAGACACAAGGCACAGAGGAATGCTGCAGGCATTTTTGTGTTCTAAATAAATGTTCAATTGTAGTACTGCAGTTTGACATGAAATAATCAGAGAATAATGCTGACTCACACTTTGCCATTACATAATTATATGTGGTAAAAAAAAGAAAAGAGAGAAAGAACGTTCAAAGGTTGGAAACCATACAAGTGACATTGTATTGCACAACCCTTTGAGCTTTAAAGGTAGGGTAAGTGATTTACTTTTGTTAAAATAAGTGTTACATAGCTCTATATTCTGATAGTACTCATTGCTATAGAGTGTTTGTTCAGTAAAAGGAGTCTCCCATGTCTCTCCAGCTCTTTATTTAACAGAAAATGTATTTTCAGTGCTCTCTCTCCTGATTGGCTTAAATGTTGTCACCTACCTGAAAATGTACTATATTCTGTTGACTAAAGAGCTGGAGAGACGCCTGAGACCGAACAAACGCTCTGTAGCAATGATTACTATCAGAATATAGTACTTTAACCATTTTAACAAAAAAAAATGTTTACCCAAAAATATCACTTACCCTACCTTTAACTGATGGCCCACCCCAAAAAAATCTAATAGTTTGAATACAGTTTGTATACAGTACCCATGTTGTGTGACTCTCAAAACAACAACCACCATGACTCTCAGTCATTACTGTACACGGCTCATGGGACATTAGCATAGTTTTGCTTAGGGCCTGTGGGAGGTAAGGACCAGCTCTGCACCTAGTTATCAACAGCAACAACTGCCCCCCTGAGAGATTTGTCAGGAGCCGCCTCTGCACTCCACATGTCCCCCTCGCTTCTTTGTATGTATGACACCTACATATACAGTGTTTCTGAATGTCACCCACGCTCAGAGGACTGGGCTCTGAATGCCCCCGACAGTGTTCTTTCTCACAAAGAAAGAACATCCACATTGAGTGACTACACAAAGCAAAGGGAACAGAGAAAGAAATGGGACCGACTTATCGAAATGTGACTCACAGGACCATGCACTGAATACACCTGAAATAACATAAAGACACCGACAATTTTTCAAAATAAAGTTTAATCGGTGCCGCAAGACTGAAGTTTCAACAGCAAGTGTCTTCTTCAGACTTTAAAGAAGACGCTTGATGTGGTGTCGAAACATCAGTCTTGCTGTTTGCACCTATTAAACTTTATTAAAACATTTGGACCGTTTACTCTAGGCTTTTCCCTTCTGAAACCACTGTGGTCCTTGTCTGAGAGGGCAAGGACACTGAAGGTGGGATTTAGCGCGTGATCTATCTCAAGTGTGAATTTATTATTGATTTTATATTTCTGTATGTCTCTGCATCCTCACAAGATGGCACCACCTGTCCATTGAATTCAATGGATGGGGGCCACCATGTTGTGAGGTGCTGCACCTTCTTGATACAGTCTCCACATACCAGATACACACACCAACGCACATACATACAGTATGTATAAAGAACAGCTGCAAAGCTGAAAGCCTGCAACAGTCCGAATTAAATAAAAGTCTCAAGGTGCACTGCCCAACAATATCATGAAAACAAGATAACAGCCAGCAATCAATGAATGTCCTTTATTGTACCACACCCAGACAGACCAACCTAATTGGTCTTCCTCAGCGTTGCGTCAAGAAAACAGGAAGTGAGGTTTAAGTAGTGTAGTGTAAGACCAAGTGAATACAAGTGCATACTGTCATCCCCTTGAAAACTAACAATGATTTCTACATTATTAAATAGGTACCAGGGAAGGACTATTACTATGTGAATTACAATGCAAAAGAGATAATTCAACATAAAAATGCAAATTGTAGGATCCCCATTGGCAAAATATATGAACTAGCCAATGACAGTGAAAAACTAGTGTGCAGATAGCCTCATAAAACCAAAAACCAAGGCAATGGATCAGGTAGATACAATCATGACTGTGTGAGCCGAGAGTATTGGCTCCACTACGAAGCAGGACGCCTCCTCATTGATTCTGCAGACCCCAATAATGATGCAGAATCCATCACTGACTGGACAAGAACACATTCCTGCAGTAGCTAAAAGTTGACTGTGTGTCACAATGAGGGTCCAATATTTTATTTTGACCCATTTAGACCTGGAAAGCCTATACGTTGTTATACCTTTCAATCCAGGAAAGCATCTGTGTCATTTTAGTTGTTACAATATATCGTCACTGTTCGGCAGAATTGTATATAGCAGGGGTTTTCAGCGTTTTTTAGGAGAAGGACCCCTTAGCTGAGACAGAGATGAAGCAGAGAGACCCCCACTACATATTATGTAAAATTGTGTTGCAGAATAGGAATGCTAGGGTTCAAGTAAAAAGAAAAGTTCCTATAACACAAAAGTTTGGCTCCTCCCTTTAGTAACTCTGAGGACCCCCTAGGGATCCCGGACCACCTGTTGGTATATACTAGCAACCGGGCTATGATATACTGTATGTCCGAATATTGTCTATATTGTATCATCTTTATCGGCTGTGTTATCTGTTGTGGCTTGCCTGTAATTGCCTTCCAAAATGAGTGGGAGAGGCCTATTTCTTTTCTACAAAAACAACCCCAAATTGGAATCGCATGTTAGGGGCCTCTATAGAGTGTATCTCCTAAAGTGCTTTCAGTTCTTCCCATAGGACGAGCCACAAATGTGAATTTTTTTAAATAATTTATTTGAAAAGAACTGGACATACAGTAAGTGTCTTATGGGATATCCAACACTGCCAAGAAACTGCCATAAAACAAGATAGTCCTAAGCGGCCATTTTTCCTATATCTAATTTCTTCCCGTTTTGCCTCTTCCTCCTAATCTCCGTTACTGCCCTCTCAGGATACAAAAAAAGTGTTAATGTCACACTCCATTACTGTAGATAAAGTATAGGGTAAGTGATATTTTTAGTTTTTTTGTTAAAAGGTTAAAGACTATATTCTGAGTAATCATTGCTAAAAAGTGTTTGTTCAATAACAGGAGTGTCCCCGTCTCTCCAGCTTTAATAAACAGAAAATACATTTTCAGGTGGGTTGCAAAATGTCAGACCATTTATCAGTGTTTCAGTTGCAATTTTGTCTCTATTTCTTGGCGTCATCACTTCCAATTGCACTTATTTAATCTGAATCTAGTCTGAGTTCTCTATCCTGATTGGATACAATTGGTAAACCAACCTGAAAATGCATTTTCTGTATAATAAAGAGCTGGAGAGACACGGAGACTCCTGTTACTGAACAAACACTCTATAGCAACGAGTACTATCAGTATATAGAGCTATTTAACACCTATTTTAACCAAAGAAAATCACTTACCCTACCTTTAAATTAACGCACAATGCACCAAAGTGTCGACCCTATACTGTATGTTTGCCCTTATGATATTTTACAAAACAGTATATTCCTCCCTTATCTCCCTCGCTCTCCTTCACTGTCACCCTCATCTCCCCTCTTTCTCTCCTTCCAACTCCTCCTCTCCTGTGTTGGAGCAGTAAAGTGTAATTAGAGCCCCAGGTATAACATGCCATTATCTCCCTGCTGTTCTGGCACACTGGGTACAGTGCAGCACTGCATCAGCAGTACTGCCCTGCGCACACTAACACACACACACACACACACACACACACACACACACACACACACACACACACACACACACACACACACACACACACACACACACACACACACACACACACACACACACACACACACACACACACAGGCACCTTCTGTGTCTTTGCAACTGCTTTCATGCAGGCGTGTGTGTGTGTGTGTGTGTGTGTGTGTGTGTGTGTGTGTGTGTGTGTGTGTGTGTGTGTGTGTGTGTGTGTGTGTGTGTGTGTGTGTGTGTGTGTGTGTGTGTGTGTGTGTGTGTGTGTGTGTGTGTGTGTGTGTGTGTGTGTGTGTGTGTGCCCAAGTGAAAGAGAAGAACAAAGAGAAATTGGGGATGAAAGTAATTGTTTATCAAAAAACTCTGTCTGCTGTGTGGTGGGTGAAGAGTGAGGCTAGATTTGTACAAAGATTGTCTGTCTGTCTGTCTGTCTGTCTGTGCCAATGACACAGATTTACTGGGCTAGTAAAATACATCACTCTGCCAGCCTCAGTCGTTCTCCCTCTGCCATACGGCGAGGCAAGTTTATTCGCGTTGTTTATTAGCACCTTTCAATAATACGGTAATTCAAAGTGCTTTACACAAAACGTTAAGAGCATTTACACCAAGTGCAAAAGAAACACATTACTGTACAAAAGGACAATAATGCAATTGTAAATACACAAGTCTCTCAAGCCAGACAATTCTTCCGCAATCTTTGAATGCTACAGAGAGTCTGTAACACTGCCCCGCAAAAGATGCTCACAGAGTACAATACAATTACAGTGCAGCACAAGAAAGGACTCAAAAGCCTCAAAGGTACAGTGGCAAAAGATAGCTGTGATTTAAAAGAACTGAGGACAGGGTGTGCAGGCATGCAGGCATGACTGCACACCCGTACGTGCACACACAAACATAGAAGCACAACTATATGCGCGCGAACACATGCACACACACGGTCCCGTTCTCGATGTGACTTATGCCCCTCTTTGGGACCGTAGCTCTGCTCCTCTGGCAGACTAATCCACTCCACTTAGATGGATTGAGGAATCAATGCGGCCCTATTGAATACACCATAACATTTAAGAGAGGCCAAAGCCCTCCCTAAAACCCCTTCCTTTGTAACACCTCTCCTTCTCCTATGTTGATGAATTGAATGCATAGGACCACAATGGAAACAAGTCCCTGCAGAACTTTTTTTGTGTTATCCTTTTAGCTCAAATGTCTTGACCGTACCTGGTGCAGTTTACATTTCTGTCTAATTAAGTATTCGATCAATCAATCAATTCTGATGGCCGCAGGGACTCGGGAATGACATCATAGGCCTTCAGTTCAAGACGCTTGAGTTTATTTGACAACTTTCAACCTGGCGTCCCTATTTTGGGCTTGTTATTATAGGCAAAAATTGTCAATCATTTTCAGATATTTTCAGAAAATTTTTATATTTGCGAAAATCGCTGATCTACAAGCTGTGAACTTGTAGATGGCTATTATCGTGGCACCATCGTATACGATGAAGTCGAATACAGGGTTTAAGTGGTTAATGTTTGAAGCAGAGGTTGTCACAAACGAGATACAAGGACATTCTGAACATACTGGAGATTTGCAGTCTGGGAGAATAGTAATAGTAACACACAGACCAATTGCTCTGGCCATTAATGTAATTTAGCACAAATATTTTCAGCCAGTCATGTCTGCAAGCAGCTATAGGGCTACAGCCACATGAGGCAGTCATTACCTGTATTACAAAACAATGTGTTTGTAGCGTGCATTTACAAATGTATACATCCATGCATGGACATGTGGACCTGTGTGCGTGTGTGCGTGCGTGCGTGAGTGTGTGCGTGTGTGTGTTATATGAATGAAATCCCCTATTACAGTGGGTTTCAACCCTTTCATATCAAGGTCCATTATTTATTCGGCATTTGAGCCACACGGACAACTGTTTGATGAGATTTAGCCTCTCAGACCCCAAGACTTTGTTATCGCTGGTTAAGATTTTGTCCACAATTCCATGCTGTATTGATGTTGGTACCATAGGAGAGATAACGGGCAAACATAACAACAATTCTTCTATATTCTCTAATTGTGTAGACTTCTTGTAAATTAAGTAACGCAGATGTTTAACAATAAAATGAAACCAAATGAACCCGCATGGGTCCATTTGGTTTAATGCTACACTCTCAAGAGGATCTATACGGGTCCATTTGGTTACCGACTCTCCATCATTTAGCTGGGGACCACCTGGAACCCCCTCAAGGACCACTGGTGGTCCCCGGACCACTGATTGAGAACCACTGCCCCATTACATCTCTTTCAAGATGTTGCAAACCTAAGCAGCACTTTGCATCAGTTATGTTCCTGAACCTGGACAAGGCAGATCACTATGCGGTGGCCACACCGGCACTAAAGACAGAGAGATGGATACGGTCTTGTTACGTTAAAAGCCCCATGCATTAGCGAAACAAATAAGAGGCACAGTTAAGCTGTCACTACAGGGTGCCTTATCTCACTCCCAGGAGCACTGGTGCAATCTAGGCAGTCAGAGGAATGAGCCACACTAATGAGAAAACATAAGTCAATATGGTGTCTGTATCTGCAACCAATTTGTCTGATAAGACCGTGGTTCTCAAACTTTTCCATGTCATTTGGCCAGCGGACCGCCAATCCGAAAATGTTTTGCGCCAGGGACGCCTATACAAGATTTGTGTTGTTGAAATGTTTCAAACATTATTCCACATTATTCCAAGATTTGTTTGAAAATGGCAGATCAACAAAAAATGTGATGATAAAATAACAGATCTTAAAATAACCAATCTACAAGCTCACAAGGTGTCTACGATGCAACACATTGTGACCGCGTAAATTGGCTATTTTCAAATATCCGGGTTATAGTGGTTACCCAGATTTTTATGCTATATTATCCTTGGACTTTAGGAGGTGTTGAAAGAGTTGATCTCCTGTTGCTGTAGCAGCAGATGAGACACATCTGGGTTTTTTTCCCGCCAAATTTTTAACCAGTTCAGAGTGTTTCCACCGGAAATGAATTACACATCTTTTCAAATGGGGGTCCGCGGGCTAATAAGTGTCAATTTGGGGGTCCTTAACTTGAAAACGTTTGAGAACCACTGCTGTAAAGCACCACGGTTCCAAGGATCTAGAACGGAACCGTTTCTAGAACCAAAGTCCTTTTGGTGGAAAAGGGACCACTAGTCTCTCAAGCCAGACAATTCTTCCACAACTCTGCCTTGCAGTCATACACAGGAAGTTGTCATCTATTTGTCATTTCCATTCACAGGTTTCCAGTAGGGACTCATTTACTTGACATCCTGACATCCGCCTTGTTTCCCTACACATTTTCAGTGCTTTCGATGTACAGACTGTTAGGCGGAAGCATTTCAAACAATCGTTTAGCTTGTTTCTTCTTAACCGTAAACAATGGCATATAGTGTTTCTATCGTTAATTATTCGGGGCAATGTGATCTAGTCGTAGCAAAAACTACCACTATCACGGGTGCAACACGAGCTGTACCAATCAGAGATGTCACTGCTACACTTTAGGATTGTGGGTACAGTAGTATTTCTCTATGACATCACAAATATGATTGATTGATGTACTTTATTTAGTAAGACATGAGAAACAGTACATGGAAGTACAATTCACAATACAAGGTCTACTAAATTGGATAACTCGTAAAGCACTAAGCTTGTTTAAAATGAGTTCCCACTCACACAAATCATGATATAACAAAATGTTTTTGTTGATTTCCTATCGTTTCGAGGCTCATGGTAAGTCTATGCAGAAAATTACCTCACTGTTGAGCTATATACAGGTGCATGCACGTGCACACATAGACATGAAAGGGGGCTTCAGCCCCTGCCCTTTTACCCGTCGGTAAAAAAGTGCCCTCTCCAGACAGATTTTTTTTTTTTTTTTTTTTTTTACCCAAAAATATATTTCAACTGCCCCTTGCGGCCTATCGGTAAAGCTGACGGAAATGTCAGTGGATGTGTTGGATGCAACTCAAAGTGAACTTTCCTCAGGTATCTAGTTTGTCACCGTACGACCTTCCTAGCCTGTGTTATTAAAGAAAAACGGGCGACAAATGACCAAAACTCAATCGAAAATCGCGATCGAAAACCGGCGAAAGTGGCCGTTTTCAAGTTGTTTTGGCCATTATCTCTGGAACAGTCCAATCTGCTCAGTTCAAAGCTTGTTGAGTGCGTGACTTTGAGGACATTAAGCACGTTATGATACTGTTTCGGGTTTTTGGGCCTAAAAGTATGGTAATTGTTCGTAAAGTCCAATAGGTGCCCTTGAGAAATTCCAGCCCCTGCCTCTCCAAATCCTTCTGCACGTCCCTGTATAGGTGTGCCTTGAAATGCTGACCCTTTGGTGTGCCTTGGGCACAAAAAGCTTGAAAACACTGTGATAAGACAGATGAGGCACATAGTTTGTCATAGCCTATTTTTTCTTAGGGTTTTATTCCTGCTGCTGCAAATAATGTTGAAGTTTAATGAGAACTAATTTTGTTTGTTTTTATTTCATGTTGTGAATGCCAGCCAGACACCTGGCCAGAACCTTTTGGTAGAATACTAGTGTCGCACATCTTTTCACCATTAAATAATTAGAAAATGGCGCAGTTATAGATAATAAATGGGTAAAAATCTGGGCATCGCCCCCAATGTTTCAAGATGCTAACAACGCCTCTGACTGGCAGAAGAACACAAATCTGTGTTGTTGTAGACCTCAGGGTCATACAACATGGCAACACTATTTCATCAGCAGTAAATCCCCCCCCCCTCTCTCTCTTTCTTTCTCTCTCGCTCTATCATTCCATCCCTCTTGTCCTCTTTGCAATAGCCTGCTGATTAAAAAAAAGGCCCGACGCCAAATAAACCTTTCTTTGGTGGAGGAACAAGCCCACACAAGCATGTATGCACATGCGCACGCGCATGCGCGTGCACACACACACACACGCACGCACGCACGCACGCACGCACGCACGCACGCGCAAAACGCCATAGATAATGAACACAACATCATTCAACTACAAATTGGGATGCCTCTATTAGAGAGCACCTCCAAAACTTTCACTTGCGTTGACTGCAAATGTGTCCACCAGGGGGTGCTGAAAAAAAACCAACTCAAACTTGGGCTGTCTGTCTGTCTATCTGTCTGTGTACTGTACAGTATGTGATGTCTGTCTGTCTGTGTTTATGTCTGTGCCACTAACCTTGGAGCGTGGAGGAGCACGGATGTACCATTTACAGTCCACAGCCTCCAAGGCACTGGCCTTTCCATCTCTGGTGATCTGATGAGACTCAATAATTCCCTCTGGTCCAGCTAGGTCGTACTGACACACTGGAACAGACACACACACACACACACGCACACGCACACACACACACACACACACACACACACACACACACACACACACACATTAAACATCTCAAGAAATACACAAACAATGCAATGCACTTGTAGCAGTGATAAGGCATGTGAGACAGAGAAACAGGTGTAGAAAGAGAGGGAGAGTCAGGAGACAGACAGACAGACAGACAGACAGACAGACAGACAGACAGACAGACAGACAGACAGACAGACAGACAGACAGACAGACAGACAGACAGACAGACAGACAGACAAGATGGGGGGTATACCTACAGGGCAGAGGTGGGGGAACTCCCATGTCTGCAAAGTCTGGATCTGAGGAGAGATGAAGGGAGAGAGATAGAGAGAGAGAGAGAGAGAGAGAGAGAGAGAGAGAGAGAGAGAGAGAGAGAGAGAGAGAGAGAGAGAGAGAGAGAGAGAGAGAGAGAGAGAGAGAGAGAGAGAGATTTTAATACACAACTATGTAATATGGCTCTTGTAATGTATTTGGAAAGTTCCTGCAAAGAAAATGTGAAATGGCTGCTGTCATTAGTGCTGTTTGCCTGTAGACAAATGCTAAGTTTGTTATTTAGATTGCACGTTTTTTTAGACAGATGCTAGATTTAATGTTTACCTGATGATATCACAGTTAATTTGTAGCACTAAATTGTTTTCTCTGCACTGCGTTCATGTCATTTACTCTGAATCTTCTACTTTGTAAGTCACTCTGTACAACACTAGTCTGTTAAATGCCTAGATTGCAAATAGTAGTTACTCAATTATTAGTTAGCTGAGAGAATACTGTTCTGGTGACATTTCCATGGCCAATAATAGAATACCCCTGGAAACATTATAGAAAGTGTGCAGATTCTATTTATACGTCAATGTCAATGTGGTCGTTAATTCCCCTTGTACTTGTAGTCCCTTCCCCTAATGACTGGTTCGTTAGGGAGGGTGTAGGTGAGCGCGTATCACCTCTGATACACGTGTCAGTGCTGGTCCGCCTCTTTTCACCTGACAGTGAGGAGTTTCAAGAGTGTGTAACGCAGCGTTTCTCAAACTATTTTGTGCCAAGGACCCCCAAAATTGATATATATTTGGCCACGGACCCCCATCTGAAAATATGTTGTGCCAGGGACCTCCGAAATAGAAGATTTGTGTTAAAATATAAAAGAATATTCAACATTCTTCACAATACTTTTTTTTTCAGAAATAGCAGAAATAGCAGATCTGTGAGCTTGAATATCTGCTGTTTTTGAATAGCCAACGTTTAAATGGATTAAGTGGTTAAAAAGTTTGGGATGCTGTATTAACACATTCATCTGGGGACCACCTGGAACCCCATCAAGGACCCCTGGGGGTCTCCGGACCCCCACTTTGAGAACCACTGGTGTAACGGATGCGGAGGAACCGTGCTATTCCTTCCAGTGCGGCTCCCCACTGAACAGGTGCCCTGACCAACCCCTAGGAGTCGTTGGTGCAGTGCCAGTGACACAGATCACCATTACTGCCCGGCTTCCCTCCCACCATGGCCAATTCGAACCCCTAGACCAGTGATATTCAACTGGCGGCCCGCGGGGCCACATCCGGCCCCAGCAGAGCTTTCATTTGGCCCCTGGAACACATTCCATATTCCAGTGTAATAATAAATCCAATAGCAAAATTATTATTGGATGGTTGGTTGTACAGGATGACCATTTTGAATGTTTTTCATAACCGTTAATCAAAACTTGTTAATGGTTAATCAACCATTAATGGTTAATCAACCATTAATCAACCATTAACCGATAAGAATAAAATGTATACTAGGCTACTATTTAGACTGGAGGAATGTTAGTGACTCACTACATTTGCAGTCAAGACACTGCTACAGGAAACCAAATGTGGGTAAATGTAATCTTTGGTGAGTAAATTATGGAGACCACCCACCACCATGGGCGGTATGTATTTCCTAATATACTACTGTAGATCTGCTGTGCTGCATGTTGTCTGGGGTAACTAGATTAGGCAGGGGGCTACAGCTATAAAAGGACTTGAAGTTGGTGGCCACAAGACCATGACCAAAAGAAAAATTGTTCATAGTTAACCGTTTAACCGTAAACCGTTAAGAAGTGTAGGTAGACAGATGATGCTAACAGCAGAATCTGTCAATACCACTGCCGTAAACATGTACTGTCGTTGTTAGTAGGAATAAACACAGAAGCACCCGGGAGGAAGTGGACAAAGAAAGGGGAGGAGCCAAACCAAGTTCCTGTTTCTACACAAAAAAGGAGGTGGTGACCCCAGAGGCTAAAACAAAAGGGGAAAAAACTAAATTTATTTACGTTTTACGTTTTTCTGCGATTGTAGCTGTCAAGCAGCCATGTTACAAATTGCAGCAACTGCTTCATGATTTCTGCCCAATTCTGCCTTACACGTTAAACATGGAGAAATAAATAGCGGTGTATAAAAACCATAGTAAAGGTACAGATATCTTACTTGAAAGATATTTTACGCCAGTAAAACTCATCACCCATAAGAAAATCACTTGAATCAAAATGTTTCAAGCAGCTCACTTAAGAAAATACCTTTTCATGGTACAAAGAAACAAAACAGCCAGACATTTTTACTTCTCATTATTTCAGAATAATGTAGCTTTCAAGTAGTTCAGCTTGACATTACACTATCATGTCATTACAGTATGATTCATTCTTCCTCAATAGCGTCATGAGCTGAATGATGGTCTGAACTGATCATTAGATCATTATTAGAGCTTGTGCCCTTATCAGTCGGATGCTCAAAACCATTTAAAAATGTACCTTCACCTTGCCAGCCTGCTTCCACTTTTCTTCTCACAAAGACGCTTCCAGGTCAGGGACACACTGACATATCTACTTCCTATTTTCTCAATATCCCAATCAAAGCCTGTGCACTATGGACTGGCACAGAAATGCCTTTAAAAAACCCAACAGATTTAAAAAAAAGATAAAAGAAATGATAATTTCAAAGATCAAAATGCATGAATGGAGTATGAAGCAGGCCCCAATAAGTTACCATAATGGACATAATGTCCACTGTTGTGTCCTAGCAGTGGTTCCCAAACTGGCAGTAAACAAACCAACATACAGTATAAGTAGTGTATATAGATATCTGCACATTTCTAAAGTTACACTTTAATTACTTTTAAGACCTTTTTAACTCTTTCAGTGCCAATGAAAAAAAAAAAAATATTGCGAACTTTGCCAGCAATTTATTTTTGTTTTTTCAAAGAAAAAAAAAAGTGCTTAGGAAGCGAGATACAGCCTTTTTCAGTTATAGGTTAAACAAAGAGTGGATGGAGCTGCAAATCTTCAGATAATGATATCTTGGGTTCTGAACACTTTTTTTAAAAATATATTTATTTATTTTTACTCGGGATTTCTCGTTCTGGCACTGAGGGTATAAACCTAAAACTCGGGATAACTCTGGGCTTGGCACTGAGAGAGTTAATACCAAATTGCCCAAATTGTCAAATATGACGTAAGAAAGAGGCAAATATTGTGAAAATAGCCGATCTACAAGCTCACAACGCCTCGCAGTGCAAGGCGTTGTGAGCTTGTAGTTCGGCTATTTTCACAATATATTTATCTGTGGGACCGAGTCAAACTAAATCAATCAACTCAACTCCTACAATTCCTGACTTCAAGTCATTTTACAATTGTGGCCCCCTGCCTAATCTAGTTGAATACCCCTGCCCTAGACTCTGTAGTGGTGGGCAGGAACTTTACCCCTGCACCATCTGAGCACCCTGTTTTGAGTAGTTTCAAGAAAATCCCATTTTATTTTATCAACAATTATATTTCACAAAAATGTATACAAAATGTAAATAGCAGTAAAATAGTAGTATTTCCAGGTTAAACTCTTTGTCTTATATTTGTCTTATATTTTGAAACATGCAGGTGAAAAGATCATTGTGTGTAATGTACTGCAGAGGTGGTAGGGCTATATCCAAGCTGTCGAATGCCCTAATTAGAGTAACATTGGTCAAACTATTGATTTAACCATATTTATTATAACCAATTAGGACATCCCGCATCAAACGTAAAGGGTTGAGGCAAAACCTTTATGCAGTAGCTATTCTCTTGAGCATTCTCATAGCGCACTAATCTTTAAAAGCTGTCTGTCAGCTGTATTGGACTTTGAAACTTAATTGGTTTAAAGATGTCTAGTAATGTGCACTCAGCACAAACACGAGGGGGAAAGACACACGTTTGGAGCAGAGTGGTCACAAATCACAAACACTATACAAACAACCGAAAACCAGATGATAACTTATGTTTGTTGGCATACCAACAATCATAGAAAGTTAAATCCAAGTCTCTGATTAGTTTAAAGCTTCAAAACTGAACCCTGCCCAGGAAGAAAGCAACAATAGAGG
Organism: Gymnoscopelus braueri; assembly: GCF_963280865.1. Lineage (NCBI taxonomy): Eukaryota > Metazoa > Chordata > Actinopteri > Myctophiformes > Myctophidae > Gymnoscopelus > Gymnoscopelus braueri. The sequence goes on along the minus strand of NC_137623.1, from coordinate 28,104,017 downwards.
TATCCACCACAACCTTTTACTCAATAGCAAATGCAGATTAAATGGTGCCTTTATATAGTAAATGGTGCATTTATCCAAAGCGCTTCGGCCTTACAATGTGCACTACATTCACCCATTCACACAACGATGGCAGAGGTCAAGGACACTTTGACATTAACAAGGGGCGCCGGGGATCGAAATAGCCGCTCTATTTCCTGAGCCACATTACCTTCCAGCACATTAAGAGGTATCTGTGCCACAGTGCTGTCACCTATCTATTCACCTTTATCACAGTTTGACATGCATGCTAAAATCCCTTATGTATTTCCAGGTTGGGTTCCATGTTGTAATTTAAGAAGATGTACTAGGCTGCTAAAGAAAACTGCTTAATTAATTAACTTATTTGACTGATTTGAATTTGATGTTTGATGTTTTTCAGAGATGTATAGCGATCATTTAAATCTTATAATAATGAATCTAATCATCTAGTTTAACAGTTTTACACTTAAACAATTGTATCCTCCTCGTAAACTGTGTAGTTCGGGCCATTCATCTATCGAATAAACGTGTTTTACAAGCCCCCCCCCCCCATGCAGGACGAGTGCCTGCAGGAGTTTAGATCCCATAGAGGACGTTTGGGTGAACATGGTGCGCTGACTGATCCCTACTCGACTACTGTAATGCACTTTATGTTGGCATTAGCCAAGCCTGCTTGTCACGACTACAGTTAGTCCAAAACGCGGCCGCTCGCCTCTTAACAGGGGCACGGAAATATGATCACATCTCCCCTATTCTTGCCTCCCTACACTGGCTCCCTGTTCGTTACAGGATTCAGTTTAAGACTTTAATGTTTGTCTTTAAGTCTTTAAATGGGCTGGCACCATTATACATATCCGAACTTCTACCTCCCAATAATGGTACAAGGGTCTTGAGGTCTACTGACCAGTCACTCCTTAAGGTCCCAGCAACAAAGTTGAAAACACGGGGAGATAGATCATTTTCCTCCATAGCGCCCACATTGTGGAACAAGCTGCCACCCCATGTTAGAGTGTCTCAAACCCTGCCTGTGTTTGAATCACGTTTGAAAACTCACTTGTTCTCCTTGGCGTTTGAAAATTCAGATTGAGAAGCTGCTGCTTCCCCAGGCATTGTGTCAATCGTTGTCTTGTTCATTGTGTGTGTTCTCTTGTTTATTTTAGTATTTTATTGAGTGTACAGCACTTTGGTTCAACACCGTTGTTTCTAAATGTGCTCTATAAATAAAGTGGATTGGATTGGATCCCGCCAGGGAATGAACTGCCTGTGTTTCAGTTCAGTAAAATTGAGCCAAACACTGAACGAACAGGTGAACGAATCACTTTTAGTGGAGTCTACTGAAGGATTCAGTATACTGAAAAGAATGACAATTCTCATAACTATTGCACTAGCAAAAGTCCCAGGCCACACATGTAAGATAACAGAGGCTCTGAGATAAGTCAGAAAATGTCGACATGAGGTGAACAGCAGTAACGCAGTATAGGACAATGTTACATTAAATTACATCAACTTGCCTCACAGAAGTTTGTTACCATCTCCTGGTAGAGAAAGTTCACACTTTTCTTGTCCCTCAAGACTCAATACTAAACCGAGATAACTTCTCTTGAACAATTTGTCTTTCATCACATTTGAACTGTGTGTGTGTGTGCGGCACTGTGTGCGCCTTCGTGCTACAGGTGTGTATTACTGTGCATGTGTTATCTACTGACAACATTATTTATTTATTTTTTCTTATCTTTCACTAGATACTTTTTCATTCACCCACCACCGCACATGCGACACACACATCTGACATGCTTCAGAACATAACAGCACCTTCTAAAGAAGACATTAAATCCAAGTTAATAGCAATTTCTAATAGCAAATTCTTCCTATTTTATGTTTTAGGTGCATGTAATTGACGGGCGTTGCACGAAGACAAAAACACAAAGAAAGAAACAGCTTGCAGGAGACACAGGATCAGGTGGACTGTTCCATCTCCATGAATCGCAGGGTATTTCCCTACCAGCCATGAACAGTACACAGTACAATCCCTTACACTGTCAAAGTTAAAATAACACTTATAGGGTCTTGCAATGTATCACATACAGCCACCTTGTCATCATGCATACGTATTATCTCTGAAAGTATCAAGGTAGAACTATACCTTAGCGACAGCAGCAGCCAGCGCTAGCGTTTCATTCCAATACGATGACAGTGAGTACTCGTGCTTTCAGGGATGTGCCTTTGGCAGTGTGCTCCAGGCGACACTCATTTGAGGACAGAAATAACGATAAACCTGATTGTCCCTTTTGTCAAATCCAGACATGGCTGCCACTGTCTGAACTCCGTGTGTAGAACAAGGGCTGATTGCACAGCATGGACGCTTCGCCTATATCACTGCTTTTTTCTTTCTTTCTCTTTCTGTGCGCGTGTGTGTCCTCATTTCCCATGTCTAGACATGAGTCAGAGATACAGCCTGTGAGCTTCACTGGATATGAGAAGTGGGTCCGGAATCTGACAATGCTAATAGGCCAGCGACAGAGAATTCATCAGAGAAATGGCTAAAATATAAGAGAATGAGCAAGACAAGGATAGGAGATGACAAGACAACGAGAGAGAGGGAAAGAGAGACAGATAGAGAGAGAGAAAGTAAGAGCAACTCAGCAGGACAGAGGGGGGGGTGTGAGGGCGGTGTATTGAACATGTCTGATGATGACACAAGCTGACAGACAGGATAAGACCTATGATCAAAGCAGGGATTTGGAGGAAATGAGTGTCGCTTTCACATTAACTATTCAAATGCAATGCCAGGCAGAAAAACACAAAGGCCCTACCAGACCTCATGGCTGGCTTTGAGCTGTGCTCCAGATGGGTTTCGGAGGAATTGAAACCCCCCCCCCCCCTCCCCCACTGGTGAACGGAGGGGAAAGCCCAGAGGACAGCAGGCAAATCTGGGTGATGAGAGGCGCTCTAGCTGCAGTAAATCCTCTTGACGACTTTCACATTCAAAAACCGACTGCGACACAATGAAACAGCCCAAAGAAAAAACTAAAGTTTGGCAGAGCTGATTGCATTCCAGGAGCAACAAGGGAAGACTTTCAGTACATTGTAATACACCGATTGTTCACTTTACTCTCAAAAGTGTAAAAATGTACAATGAGTGTCAATTTAACTTTAACTAAAAATGTATAGGGTCATAGGGTCTCAAATTATAGGGTCTCAAATGAGTCAAAACTAAAAAATGTAATTAATGTTGGACTGGCCGCAGGCAGTCTAATTAGTGTGAGCATCCTTTCAACCTAGGAATCTATAGAGAGCCTTTGGGACCCCAATGTACAAAAATACATGATTAATTAATCATTCAAGCTCATGTGACACACTATGAGGTTGTAGATTGGCTATTTTCAATATTTCCACTTTTTAATATTATTTCTGAAAATCTTTTGAAAAATGTTTAAAGAACTCGATATTTACTCGAGACCCATAAAACCGGGTCCACAACCAAACATGGGTTGCAACCGTATGTTTGGAAAGCACTGCTCTATGGAGTTTCAGTGTGACACTATTTTATGGAATATCGTATGTTATGATTCCACTATTCCACATACCTCTCTCAAGGGCACGTCAGGGTTTAAATATACCACTGTACTTATAAACCCTTTCCAAGGGTATGATTCAGTGCTATCTCCCTTTGAAGACAATGCACCAGCAATTTTTTTTAACTTCCATATCATCTCAGATACACTAAAATATTGTTTGTCATATACAGTACATCACAGAATACACTTTCCTCCTCTTCTCAGAGCACACACATATAGCCTTGAATCCTCGCCTCAAGCGATGCTGTGCTGATCTCTGTTTGAAAGAGAGAGAGAATGTGTGCGTGTGCACGCTCGTGCAAGTGCTTGTGAACAAAACCCATGTGAGCAAAACACAAAACGACTCTAACCATATTTTATACTTTGTTGTATGATGGTGTCGCATCATGAACATAGCTGATCTTACATGCTATTTTCACAATTTTAGAAGATTTTAGAAAATAATGTGGGAAAACAGTTTTCTTTTCCTGTTTATTATAATTTATTTTTTAATGTTAAAAATGTGGGGGATTTCTCCCAACATTCAGAGAAAAAATAACGCACATCCACCGTCTCTTGGTGCCAAACTGTAATATAAGAACAGAATCATGAAAAACAAAGCGGGGGCTCGCAACTCACTCAATGCTCCAAGTTTTTTATTTGCGCCAAACAGCAGATACGACGTTTCGACCCTGTTGGTCTCAAGTATGAAAAACTACCCCCCCCCCCCCGCTTATATAATGACATGCAAAAATAAGGATGCCAGGTTGAAAGTGGTTAACTTAGTCTTCCAACGTCCAAACAAATGGATTCCGTGGTTTGTGTGGTTGCATAAAGCAGGACGCCAGGCAGGCAGTTGCGAAAATCTAAGTGGAAGACAGTTAATGAAACAGTGACCTTCGGGTCATCGGTGCTGGTCATACGGCAGAGATTTATTATTGGGCTTTGCCATCACTTAACCTAGCATGGTCACAAGGCCATGCAGCTTCGGGGGAGTACGCACACATACATACACACAAACACACCCTTGTGCACGCACACAGCTCCATAAATTACTATTCTATACCATGGTTACTGTCATAAGAAGCTGTTGGTGAACTCCTCCCCCTTGACCCATGACCTTTGAAGACACCAGCACCTGAATTCCAATAACGCGGGCTCATCCCTGCCATGATCAATCACCTCCGTTTCCTGTCAGCCTCCCCTCACTCAATTGATCCATACCTCAATTACACACAGTACATAAATATGTTATGAAAATGTTGTAAATCATCTAGCATTCAAAGGTTGCAAGTCGCATATAATGATAGAATGTCCTTTAAAAAGCCGAGAAAGAATAGAGCAAGTCAGAGGCAGGAGTGAGGTCCTTTAAAGCACTTTTGACGAAGCTAATGTTTAAGTTCAGGAATCTGCAAACGGCATCATTGTGGCGCTCTCTAGCCCCGTGATGAGCTGTCCACACTACTCATCCAGATTAAGGGTGCACTGGCTGAAGTGTCTGTGTCTATTTTAAGTCTGTATTTGTACATTTTAATGATTTATTCTCCTGTCTTTTTCATGTATTTCTACAGTATGGACCCGAGTCCGTTAATAAAGATTTGAATTGAATATGACTGACTGATTCATTGAATATTTCTATTTGACACTTAAACGCACAAGGAAAAAATGACAGGAATAGTTTTAGGTGAAATCAGTCAAACTCACAATGAGTACATTTTGACTACCGTGGAATGTCACGGTTGGCATTACCATGCAACATTTCCTTTAATTACTTAAGCCGTATATACTTCGTTGACCGGGGTTCGTCTTTGTTGTGACACGTTGTGAGCTTGTAGATCAGCAATTTTCGCAGAATGCTCACCTATTATGACATCATGCCCACGATATAGGGACCCTAGGTTTCAAGTGGTTTGTAAAACAATCATATGCACAGAAAGAGAAAGAGGAATTCACAGCTTGTCCTTGTCCAAATATAAGTATTCCACTCTGACACTGCGTGAATGCTGCAGTGTCTCTATGGCACTGGCGTGTTCCACTGCATTGTAAAATGCCTTTGCCTGAGTGATCTGAATTCAGAACACATCCACACATGACCACAAATCTCCTCTCTTTGGTAAAGCGCGACTAAGAGCGTAGCATCTTCAGGGGCTTATTGTATTTGGCCTTTGCAACTCTCACAAAATATTCACTTTGCCACAGATATTTTTTATATTAGGCTGGCGTGTAGCGTTGCTCACTGTGCAAACACTGTCGTACCGTATCACCTGGGGACATAATTATGTACTATATGAACGGTGCGTACACATACAAATGATGCTGAGCAAAAATCTACAAATATTGTTATGTGTGAAACGGAGCATTCTAGTGACAAAGAGTCACGTTGTTTCCATCTGTGACTAAGTGTATCTAAGTGTTTTTTCAGTAATGCTTTTAAGTGCTATCCTCTGGGATTTTTATGTCAAGATACTCCGTGTTCTGAGTTCAATAAAATTTCAGAGCAATAATTATGTTTGACGTGTTTTAAATTGGTGCATTCTGCTCAACAACGGATAAGAATTCACGACTTTATTTCCAATTGGATTTAAATCAAATAGAAATGTATCTTCGGTTCAATGGACTAGATAATCATTATGAATGAATGTATCCATTTCAATAGACACACATTGGCATCACCAAGCAAGAAAGTACAGACAGAAAGGTACGACAAAGTACAGTGCAGACAGAGAAATAAATAAATAAATGCAGGGTACCAGAGCATACAATAATACATGATGATACTTGATACATGCAATAGACATGTATCAAGAGCTCAATCTGTCACAAATGCCTCACTAAAATACCTCAAACTAACGCCTGGTAGGAAAAGTAATCATTGCACGTGTCAGACATTCAGAGAGATACAGTGTGGGGTGTTAGTGGGCGTGTGTGTGTGTGTGTGTGTGTGTGTGTGTGTGTGTGTGTGTGTGTGTGTGTGTGCTTGCGCGCGTGCATACGTGTGTGTGCGTGCGTGCGTGCGTGCGTGCGTGCATGTGCCACACACAAGAAAATGACAACCTCAGTTAGATGTGTGTGTTTGCCGATATTCAAACCAAACATGTCATGAGATGTAGTTCTGCTCAATAATGTACTTGCTGAACATGAGGAAGAAGGATAAAGTTGGAATACTATGATACTGTGCCTGTAGCAATGCCTGGGGCATCAAAACATCTTGGGTGCATTGGTACAGAAGACGAACTTAAGAGGTCGGCAGTAGAGATACTCGAACACCAATGTGTCCCTGTGCTAGAAAGCCTCAAAAGACAGTCCACAATCCACATTCAAGATTGAAGAATTTAAGAAATAGCATGCTGAGATCAATGCAAAAATGTTAAGAAGTTAAGACATCTGTGCTGCCAAATAAATAATAATAAGCGGCCTAAAGGCTGTTCAGTTTTACGCAGGGAAATCCATCTGCTTGCCTTTCACATTGTAAAAGTTTAGTTTCAAGATCTGTGTGTCTTTGCCTGGGATTGACTTGATCATTGCCACAGAATGTAAGTGCAGTGGTTGGATGTTTAACTTCCTGAAGGTGTCCATCTAGGATTTAGGATCACCTCTGTGAATAGAGCTTCTGTGCTTGTTGATTCTGATACTGAGTTAGTGGTAGGTTTTGCCCACAGTATGTATTTTAGGCCACAACAAGGGCAAGACAGAAGATAGATGACATTTCAGTCAGACAAATCTTAGATTTAAATAAATATTTATTGGGCATGAATAACTATGAGCGTAAGTATATATATTTTGGCGACACGGCTCCGTCTCAATTCATTCATTCACTGCAAGCATGAACATATTTATAAATAAATAATCTGCCAAATAGGTATAGCATGGAATGAAATAGCAAGACTCCCAAAGGTGATCATGAAAATGTCACAGACAAACACTAAACGGAAATGGAAAAGGGCCTTCAATTGTCAAGAGATGTGTAGATTTCAGAAGCTTTGCATCACTATTTCTTAAACAGACACACATACTGGTGTATTATTAATGAGCCACAGACAGTACAGTATGTCCCATGTGGCCATGTAGTCTTGTACATTAGGCAGAATTGTACTGTACATATCCCTTCAATATTTACAGCAGGGGATTAACAAACTCTGTTGACTAGAGGTCTTCACGGGTCCACCGAACAAAAAATGCTGGAGAATATCCGAGACCCAGGCTCGAGTCCATGCAATCGTCATAATTAGGTTTGTCATGTCCATATAAAACCTGGCAGTCTGGGTCGGCTCTGTAATATCTTGGAACAAATTGGATCTTGGAAATAATTCCAGGCATCTAATAGGGTTCAGGTCTCATATACAGTCAAAAAAATAAAAAAGATGGATGGTCTGTCATTTTGGACCTGTGAGGCCTCATCGTAACAGTGGAACATCACTATGGGGCATTGTTTCAGGAGTCAAAAGATATGTGCACGCACGCACGCACGCACGCACGCACGCACGCACGCACGCACGCACGCACGCACGCACACGAACAAACCTGTTGAAGATCATGCAGGCCCACAACACACGAACCCATACGCAGACAACCCGCACACAGAGACTCGATTTCCCAGTGGCCTCATTTCCTCTCAGCTGCTCAGCAGTGACATTTAAATAAGCATCTGATTAATAATCTCCCTGAGATGCTAAAGTGGTTGATCAAGCTAATGAATGGATGCCATTAATCACACCAGCCACAGCTGTGGAAGGATAGAGACAGAGTGTGGGAAAGAGCTCAAGAAACAGAGAGAGAAAGAGAGAAGCGGGAGGAAAGAGAGTGAGAAAAACTGAGAAATGAGTGAGGGGACAGGAAAATAGAGAGAGAGGGAGTGAAATAATAAAATAGTTACGTTTATTGGGAGAGACAGAAAGAGATGTTTCTTGGTTTGACGAGTTCTAGCCTGTTCAACCAGAAACGAAGCACACCATTTTGACAAAGGTGATTGTTCCTGTCATACTTTCAGCAGCATTCGAGGACTACACCAAGGACAAGAAGAACAAAAAAAGACAATAAATCGAGTCTGTATGGTCCATTAAGCTTCATTCATACCTTTGACAAGTGACATTCCACAAAAGTTGACGTGCAACAGGTTATATAAACTATCATGTGAGTGCACCCACATTTAAAATCCCAGCACATGTTTTATTATTATATACACCGGCACTGATACCAAAGCAAACAAAATTCTACAATGAAATCCCCTTTTTGGATTAACCCGCATCGTGGGGGGGGGGGGCATGGGTAGCCAATGTCCACCGACCTGGGCTTTATTGACCTCACGAATGACAGTCCAGCCGCATAATAGCCAGTCGGTGAATTAGAGGGAGGGGCAACAAGTTGAAATAAAATAAAAACTACTACATTTTTGTATTGTAAAATATTGCAATTCTTGGAAAAAACATGAAAATGTGTGCAAATCTTTGAATATATATATTTTTTAAAGCGAACATTTGTAACTCAAATCTTTGCTTCTGGGGGGTCCCCGGAACAATATATTTTGAGATGGGGGTCCGCGACAAAATACATATAATTTTGGGTGGTCCTTGACATGAAAAAGTTTGAGAACCACTGATATTATAGCAACGTACAGTTTTTCAGAAAACTGTTAGGATTTAGGAGACATTTGTAGATGCATTCCCGCATTGAATGTAATAAACTTTTGCATCGTGGCTAAGAGCTGTGTGGCCTCATCCTTATCAACATACAGTAACTATAGGCTTAGCTTGCTACTCTCCCTCTTGTTCTGCATCCGGCAGGATGATTGTATAGGATGTGTATGCATCTGTACACTTTATTATTTATTGACAGTGTCTGTGTTCTGCACCAGGTGGGATGATTGTATAGGGTGTACTGTATGTACTGTACGTCTGTATACATTTATTAATATTTGTTTATAGGTGTCTTTATTGTGATGTTACTCTGCTGTACCTAGTGTAGAAAGAATTTCCCACGCGGGATCAACAAAGGTATCTATCAACAGTATTTCTATCAGCAGTTTCAAAAGAAAAAGAGATTCGGTCTCACAGCAAGGTATGCGACATGATGTCCAAGAAATGGCCACGCTTAAATTGAGTTCATCTATACAAGAAAAGAGCTCTGTAAGGATGACCCATGCTCCTTTCAACCATCAACCGTCTTCTCTTTCATACAGGATGGCAGACAGGTATTTGTCTGGCCCTTGACCTACCGTTCCAATTATCACAGAAGCAGCCAGTACAAGTGCAAGGTAGGAGAAGGTAGTTGGCCAATTCGGGTCGGAGAAAAGGTGAAACTTATTTCAACAATAACAGTGGATGTGTCCTTGAGCAAGGCTGTGGAGCTGCTCGGTGGCCCCCAGTAGAGACTTAAAAACTATAAATCAGGGGTCTTCAACGGTTTTCAGGCCAAGGACCCCTTTGCTGAGAACGAGATGAAGCAGGGATCCACTACTACAAAAGCTATTGTATAAAATTGTGTTTTGTAGATTTCATAGATAATTTCATAGACTGAGAGTTTGACAGCACTATCATCGGTGTTGTGTAATTCGTTTTCATGTTAATTATGTGTATGTGACATTTAACCACTTGCCCTCAAAACTTGACCGCTGGCTCTGTGCTTTTTTTCTCCCCTACACCTAACCTCTTTGCCGAAAATAGTCGATCTACAAGCTCACAATTCAACACCTCACAGCGCGAGGTGTTGTGAGCTTGTAGATCTGCTGTTTTCTGTGTGCTGTTGAATGTGGGATTTCTCTTCCACGTGTTTACCTAATCAATTCTGATCTCACAGACTGAGATAGCAAGTATCATTACATGGCTCCCTGTACACATATTCACCTTCCAGTAAAGGAGAGAGCTGTTCCTTGATTGAGAAAGGTAAAGCTATATCTCTGCCCCTCACGTACTTCTATAATGAGGGCCCTGTAAAGCAGTGGTTCTCAAACTTTACCATGTTACCAGATTTGCGTTGTTAAAATGTTTTAAAAATGCACAAAATGTTTCACATTTGTTCCAATATTGTTTTGAAAATAGCAGATTTACAAGCTCACCACGCGTAGATCAGCTTTTTTCAAGTAGCCGATGTAGGGTTAAAGTGGTTCAAATGATTTTTATACTATATTAACTCATTTTGCTGGGGACCCCCTGAAGGACCACTGCTTAGAACCACTGCTGTAAAGCTCAACACATTAACACAAATGTTTCTAGGGTAAATGTGGTTTGATTGCTACAAAGCCCACACATACTGCGTGTGTATTCCCCCATGGGCTGTAAGGCACTTTAGATAAAAGCATCCAGCAAATAGCATACTGTACAATATGATGTTATTTGTCCTCTGAGAGAAGCAGTGGACAGCAGGAAACGGATCACTGCAATGAGCTCTCACTTCATTTCTCTCCTTCATTGATAGTGATGGATCTGCGTGAAGTGTTCGTGTACCCGTCTGTCTGTCTGTATGTGTGTGTGTGTGTGTGTGTGTGTGTGTGTGTGTGTGTGTGTGTGTGTGTGTGTGTGTGTGTGTGTGTGAGTGTGTGTGTGCGTGCGCGTAGCAGTTTCCATCTCCTCCATTGATCAAACCGCTAACTGTCCTCGTCTTCCCATCCTCTCTCCGATTTTCCCCATGGGAACGAGCGAGGCCAGCCACCTGACACGCATACCGCTCAATAATACTCAACACAACCTGTGTGTGCGTCCTGCCTATCAACTGTAGCATCTGTGACTGTGGGATCGAAAAAATTTTGTCCCGCTAGAGACGGGACTTCAAGGATGGTAATGTCATTTGGTCGGGTTGGTCGTTCAGCCGCTCTGTCAGTCCGTCTATCCCAAACACATAACTGGATATCCTATCCGGTTTGTGTGCCCCATCCTGTCTATCTGGATTAATATGGCTGTCATGACTCTGAGTCCAACTTACACATAGTTAGTAAAATATTGCTGACCACCTGACACACCTCAGGAACACCACGTTGTAACGGTTTAAACTAAGATTGGTTGCTGTTTTTATTCCTAGTGCAATGCCCATTCAGGGCATGACCGCCGTTCAGTGGAGAGCAGGCCAGTTCTGGAGAACTGCTCATCCGTTTCGACTTCATACTCAAACAGTGCACTTCAATGGGTCCTCAGCAATACACCTATCAAGCGTGAAGCGGATCGGATGAGTGGTTCGCCAGATGTGCCCATCTGGAGCGGTCCGGTACTGGACAACTGGTCATCCGACGAACTTCTTTGGGTCTTCAGCAATACACCCGCAGAATACAAAAGTCTATTGGATAAATGGTGCTAAAGATGTGCGAATTGCATCACATCCTTGAAAAACAATAAAACAAAAGACAGTTCACTAGTTTATCACAACCCATCACACACAATTTTTTTCTGTAAAAAAGGTAAGGTACATATGCTCATAATACTGTAGCCTACATACAGTATAATAGTCCGTGCCCAGTATTATATTAATGTCCAAAAGTGGATGTTTTGGATTTCAATGTCCAGTGTCAATGGTAGTTTTGCAGACCCACATTTAAATATTAAGTCACAAAGTAACCGCATCAAAATATCCCCCAACCAGAGCTGTTTCAACAGAGGTCTGACATTGACCGTGAACAGCGGAGTATTGCATGTTTAGCCTAGTTCTAATAGGCTATGGGAAAGTCAGATAAATCCCTTTGATGTGTTTTGCAGCGGCTTTGAGCGCTATGAAACACTTTGTCAGATTAACAACACTCTGGGAACAAACAAACAGTGGAGAAACGCAGGGAATCAACTTCCGCGTTCAACTTACTCACTCTAGCACACCCGGTACAATTATACGGGCTGCAAACTGTACCTGTGGCATTTGAGCAAAGGCAAAGCATGACAGTGCAGCAGAGAGATAGACAGAGATGACTCGGGGGGGCCATCATTTAGGGCCATCATAACATCTACAGTGACGTTTAGGCTCACAATGCAGTACTTGGGAATGTCGCCACGACACCACCAGTGGTGGAAAGTAACTAAGTACATTTACTCAAGTACTGTACTTACATTCGGTGCCAGAGTTTTATTAAAAAAGTGACGTTGAGTGCCAGAGATCTCACCGCTTGTAACGCTACGCTGTTTACAGCTGCAGACTCCACGACGAGCACCCGATTGTAAACAATATATGCGTGCACGATGGTGGATGGTCCTGGCTAACGCCTGGAACAATAACATCTCTCGTATTTGTGCTTTACTTGAGTATTTCCAATTTCCAATACTTTTACTTCTACTCCACTACATCTCAGAGGCAAATATTGTAGTTTTACTCCACTACAATTATTTGAAAACTTTAGTTACTAGTTACTTTCCAGATATAAATTATTATATTATAAAACATACATTAACCACTTCAGCCCTATCTTATACCTCGGCTATTTGAAAATAGCCGATCTACAAGCTCACAACGCGTCGCATCGCGACGCGTTGTAAGCTTGTAGATCTGCTATTTTCAAATATGTTAGTACTTTTACTTTTGGTACTTTAAGTATATTTTGATGCCAATACTTTTGTACTTTTACTCAAGTAAATTTAGAATTCTGGACTTTTACTTGTAACAGAGTATTTCTACATTGCAGTATTGGTACTTTCACTTAAGTAAAACATTTGAATACTTTTTCCGCCACTTATGGGAGATGTAGTTACTGCAGGTGTGTGTGTGTGTGTGTGTGTGTGTGTGTGTGTGTGTGTGTGTGTGTGTGCGAGTGCTCATGTACGTACATTTGTGTGTTTGGCATAGGCAGGAGCTATCCCCAGGCAGAACAGGTGCTTACATGGTAGTGATGGCGCAATGACAGACACATCCCTTCCAGACCGACCATGCAATAAATCGCAACACTGCTGTTCTGCCACAAATTACAGCACACACACACAAACACACATGCACATGCACCCCCCAAGAAAGGTAATTTGAGCATTTGATTGCATTCTTGAGATAGCGTTTCATTTTACTTTTCATGGATTAGGATAGATATCGGCCTTCTTCTTCAATTTTCATGGCCGCTCTACATCTGTTCCTAGAAGAAACCCACGGGGGCATCGGGGGTTTGCAGCCATTTCTATGTCAACAACATAACATCTGACCCCTTCAGGGTTATAAACCGCGGCCAAACTGAATTTCACATCAGTAACACAAACACAAGTGAATAAGGGTGAAGTGCCACATACCAAAATGGTATTTTGCCACGCGTACACTGTTTTGCGGTCACTGTAACTTGATTTAAGATATTAGATCATTTGATTGCAGGGTGAAGGATCTGTGTAATATTAGCCCTCAGATAGATACCGACCCGTCAGACCAGGCAAGATGAACGGGTGGGTCTGAAGAGAGAGAGAGAGAGAGAGAGAGAGAGAGAGAGAGAGAGAGAGAGAGAGAGAGAGAGAGAGAGAGAGAGAGAGAGAGAGAGAGAGAGAATAGTATAGTATAGAGTATTTTTGGCCGGGGGTAAGAGGCTCATTGGACACATCTCCACACTTCCCCATCATCAAAGTGAGTGGTAAATTGCTCAAAAGTATACAGTAATAGGATTTATGGCTGCATTAAGAATATTACACCAGCAGTGTGGCACTACAGCTGAGCTGTCTGTAAGCCAGGCTAGCACAACAAATAAAATGTACATTACCGGTGAGCGGTGACAGTCGAAAAAACTCGATGCTCACGCTCCACTCACAACAATAATCTTGCCCAGCAGAGCGTATAATTCCGCCAGCACAACACACCCACACAACCTCCCATATTCCGTTCCAGCACAGGGGTTTGTGCCATATGTATGAAAGCCTGTTTACTGTTTAAGGGGAACATTTCCAAAGAGACACATCTCTTTCGAGAATTCATCAATGAGAATAAAACCTGCAGCCGTTGGAACGTAGTAAATATCACCCAGTCCCAAAGCTGAGGCTATGGCGTGGTTCGTGCAATAAACAATGGGCTAATTTGATTGAAGCACATTGTCTCCTGAGTCAGTCTTTATGACTGTATTGAGTGGAGGCTGTGGCCCCAAGGGCAATTGGAAAGAGGAAAGTAGATGGATATATATCGTGTATACGTACTATGTACTAATACATGCCTTCAAAACATTTGGAAGCCCTGGCCTAGGTAGTAGACAACAAATGTTGTTCTATGTTTTCTGTGTCTTGCTTTCTCTATCTCTTAAAAAATAAATCCTCTTTGACTTTCAAAATCGCCTCTAACTCCTTAGCACGTTAGTCGCATAAGATTACAGAGCGCTTTGTAGCTTTCAAAATTGTGGGAAAAAAAAAAACTGGGGTGAGCATTCCTCTTCAAATCGCTGCATGGATCTCAGAGGTGCGTGGCGCCTCATAGCCTAGTATTTATGTCAGCATGTGCGAGGCCCAGAGTGGTCTTTCAGAGATCAATTCAATAAGCCTTCTAAAGACCAGGCATCAATCTCAACTCCCACTCTCTCTCAATCTTTCTCACTCTCATCCACTAAACTATGCCAGCCCTGCATGGACGCTAAGCTGCAAATAGACTCCACAGAGGCAGACTTCTGTAACATAACCTGACAGCTCACAACTAATGACCACTCACATGACTTCAATGCAAATGTCAGCAAAAGGCTGATTTCCGATGCTGTCACCGAGGAGATATCAGCGTCACGCAATATTGGCATGCCCCCCCCCCCCCCAATCGGTTGCAGTGCTCAGGACGAGGGTATTCACCATGGAGCACACTTGGCATGCATACAGTAGCTCAATCAGCTTTGATCACCTGTTTTATGTCGCTTTGACCCCCTTGATGCTCGGAATGCACAGGGCGTTAAATTGGCTGAATAAAAACACAGATACTCAACATGGCCTTACCTGTGTTATGTGTGACCGCTTCACTCTCCAGTGAGCCGAGTGGATTAGCCATACGGGACCAGCGTCTGTCCCACCAGTCTGTGCTGTGACCAGCAGCTTCAGGGGGACCAAAGGCCTGTAAGTGGCCTGGCTGTTTGATTTGTTTTGTCATAATCAAATTAGTCAGATCAAATTAGAATCCTGTCTCATGTCCTGTAGGTCTTTATGTCATTTACACAGAATGACTGTGCGCTTCTCATTTCAGCAGAATGTGCCAATATCTCTTTGTTCTGACTTTTGCCCTCTCTCTCAGCCATCGTCTATCTCCCGTCCTCGTAGCTGCTCTCTATGCAGTCTCTTGAAAAAAAGGAAAAAGAAAGAACGCTTGCTGTGCCTGCCAAGATTAGCCAGCCAATTCTGATGATGCACTGTAGGGCAAGATCAAGCTTAAAGTATTTACTTGACTCAGCAAATTATTCTTGCTCTGATTACATAACAGAGTGACTGGTGGCAATCTGACTTTTTTCTTTCTTGTGTTAGTTGACACTAGCTGAGAACAGAATTAAATGAGGACAGAAAAAAAAAAGGTCTGTGCAATGCGTTGCATCTTACAATATGCCACGCTGGGTATAAAATCGCCTGCTATGCAATTGCTAAAGCAGGGCGGGTGCAAAATCACCCAGATTGTTGAAACAGTTGTGATAAGCATAAAAGCATGGGTACACTGCTGTACTTGTACTGTTAGCATACTGTATTCATGAGCCATGAGCTCATACTGCCACGCCATTATGCTACAGCGAGTGCACTGCGCTTGGAGGATAGGTACTGTAGGTACTGTGTTGTGACAGAAACCGAAATCAAATTGCTATTTATATATTGTACCAAAACACTGTTTAACACATTTCCTGTCCCATTCCTTTTCAACACAAATAGTTGCTGTTGGGCAGAAACATTGTATCTACATATTTATTTTCAACTTTTATTTTGTATCAAAGCTACCCTACTATCCTGTTCTACCCCGGATTTGAACGTGGGTCTCCTGCACAAGTGCAGACATTTTAACTACCGAGCTAAAAGCACCCGCCTGCTTGATCAGGGGAGAAATAGAATTTGACCTTCAGGCAGTACCACTTGTCAACAAGTTGTGTTGACAAGTGTGTTTAATTCTGACTAGGTTAATCAATAAACCAATGGAACTTGTGACTAAATAAATACATTTGATCCGTTGGAATGCAGGATATTTTTTTCCATTTCCTGGAAATTTTCAGTTTTGGACATACAAGACCCGACTTAAATGAAATCCAAAGGTAATGGAGGGTGATCATCATGTTGGGCTTCATTGCTACTGGAAACAATGAAAGCACGCTGGAAGAGCAGCTGGATATAGGACCTTTTTAGTCCTATATACACATCCAATAGTTGTTGTTTCCCCACACCCCTTTCTTTAATGCATGTCATCTGTATTTTATTCCTTTATCTGGGTGAATGACATTTTGAGAGGTTAAATATCTGGGCTGTTCTGATAAGCCTTTGTGTTTGTGGCTCTAATTTCATTTTGCCTCTAAAAGCTTAGTAGCATGCACAGGGCAACAGCAGAAAAAAGCAATACCAAATCCTTTTAACTTGCAGCTGAGAAGAGGATACAATTCTTCCAAAAGGACCATTGAGATCCCAATCACTTGATACCCAACTTGCACCATGGGTCAACTTGTCTAGACAAACACATACACATACTGTAGTCCCACAGTACTACTAAGGAGAAGCCAACAGTCGTCTATTATTTCTATCTGTTAACCACCTCAGTATCTGAAAACCCAGCCGGCCGGCAGGTTGTCAGCTCTTCCCGGACCAGACCAGAGCATGCAGGCCCGAAATGTGCACGAATGCCATTTCGTTGAATCCCACCATTTTGAGGATAAAATATCAATTACGGCGACATACTGATCCCAAACACCTGCTGGCTCAGTCGAATAGCTCAGTAGCCCCAGCTCTGCAGCGGTTCACAGTCACAGCTACTCTCATTTCATCAAAGGTCTTGTCTTCTGCCTTGAAGCCTCTGGACGACTTTGCTCTGCCAACTCACTTATTGATGGGGTTGGCAGCTGTTTACGTCAACAGCCCAGTATCTAGTCCTCCTCAGCGGTGGCTCCGAGGCCTGCACAAATACCCGTGCCCTGTCACACACACACGCTCACACACACACACACACACACTCACAGCAAACACACACACACTTGATGCACTCAGTAGAGTGCATTGACCTTTACCGTGGCCTAAAAACATCCACAGTTTGCTCGTTTGAAAGGTTGGCCTGGTGGTGCCCACTAGAGGCATGGTCATGGGGTCACTAAAATCAATAGGTTTCTTCCTCCTGGTATTGTGCACATCACACACACACGCACACGCACACGCGCGCACACACACACACACACACACACACACACACACACACACACACACACACACACACACACACACACACACACACACACACACACACACACACACACACACACACACACACACACACACACACACACACACACACACACACTTGTGAGGATGAGCCCTTTAGCGGTTGGAGTTAGTACAGAGGCCTTGATAGGGTGCAACCAAAAAGGTGTATTTAAGTACAATTTGAGATAGACAGTATAGAGACTATTATGTGCCGTATCAGATCGGTATGGATAGGAATCGGATCTGTTTTGATACTGCCTGATCGGAATCGGATTGGATCGCAAAAATCTTGATCGCAGCACCTCTACCGACAATACAAGAAAATACACAGGAAGCTCTCCACACACAGGTGACGTGGTGGTGCACAGCTCTCATCCTACCACCAACTGAATATCTTTGTTGCTGGCAGCCTTTTATACTCGCTGGAGGCAATTAGTTTGGACTCCACAATGTCAAGGGGTAGATTACCGAATAATACACATACATAAGTACAGATAACATTAACTCTCATAATCTCTATTAAAACTCCATGAACTACACTAATAATGATCACACTTCTGTATAGCCTAATGTTGCGTTTACACAGGCAGATACAAAGCTACAGTCTGCCATTCATTTTCAATGGAAACCAGCGACAAGAAGACACCCGGCGTTTGTAGCTGCTACAAAATCTACAAATTATTTTCATCCGCTAGTTCCATGTTCTTTTTAACCCCATGCAGGCTTTATTTTCCTTTATATTTTCTCGCTCGTCGGACGCACACTTGATGAACGAGCGACTCTGCGACAGATACACTGGCTGGCTGATTTAAGCAGTTACACTACGCCGGAGTCAAAATATGATTGGACTGGGAGCTGGGTGTGGCTGTGCACCTGTTGTGCATGGAGATAATCGATGCAGGATAAAGGATAAATCAGGATAAATCATAAGTCATCTCCACAAACATTGGCAATTTGGGGGAGAGCCACAACTTAAAAGTTACCATCTGCTCTCCCATGTAAAGGTTTTCTCAGTAGCTATACAGGAGCTTTCCATAGCACCACAGCATGGCCAAGCAGTGTATGTTTCTGTATAGCTGCTGGAAAATAAAGTGTTTTGATCTTGAAACCTTGACTGTCATCTGTCCTACAACTGAGCCTGTTACAGGCTATTTTGAAATAGCCCATGTATATAGGGTTAACGTGGTTAAACTGATTTTGATGCTATGATTAACAAATTTACCTTGAGATCTACTGCCATAGAACCTCAGATGTTGCCTTTCTCGCTGTTCTTTGTGGAGTCTTTGGCACCATGGCCTCTATACTCCATCCCCTCTATACTCTATCCCCTCCAAAGTCTGAGCGCACTCTTAGATCCTCAGATAAGGCCCTCCTGGAGGTACCATACACTAACCTAGTAATCCGGGGTGATTGGGCCTTCGCTGCCCGGGCACCTACGCTGTGGAACGCACTGCCGGTGCAGTTGAGGTTAGCACCATCCGTGTCTCTGTTTAAATCACTACTGAAAACCTACCTCTACACTAAGTGTTTTTCTTACATGACTGTAAACACTCTAATGTTGCTATGTGTGTAGTCAAACAGTTTTTCTATTTTTTGCTTTGCTTTGTTGTTGTTGTTTTTAACCTTGCTCTGTTCAGTACTTTGTTTGGAAAGGTGCTATACAAATAAAATTCATTATCATCATTATCATTATACTCTTCTGAATAACTGGACTGAGGTCAGATTGGCAAAGTCATTTTTGTCTCCGCTAGGCCGAAGGCATGGCCGAGACTATGTTTTGCACCCTGTTCGTCCGTCCGTCCGTCCGTCCGTCCGTCCGTCCGTCCGTCCGTCCGTACAAGAGCAGCTAATCTCCCGCACCGTTGGCCCGATCGTGCACACACTCCCTGGATGCCAGAGCAGAACCTCTGCCCCAAATGTTTCACATGGGCCACATTTTTTTATATTACTCCTTCAGATTTTATCCAAACATCACGCAAATCGTTACACATGATCTCTATAGTCAAGTGATCAAGACGGGTCTGTCAGATTTAGCATATTCCATCATGATTGCCTAAGATTGGCATCTAAAGTTTGCAGGAGTGGGCGGTTTTGAACAAAATGCCTCATGAACGCAGCGTTCGATTGAGGTGAAACCTTGCACGCAAATGCCCACTTCGTTGAGGAACAAATGCACACCACCCTTTTCACATTGCCCTATTATAGCGCCACCTGGAGGCAGATTTTTGCAAAAAAAAAAATTATACTACCCACAGATTTTGTCCAAACATCACGCAAATCGGTACAGATTATCTCTATGGTCATGTGATCATGGCGGATCTGTCCGATTTTTCCTATTCCATCCTGATTGGCGAATTCCGAACATTGCTGGCCCAGAATAACCTACCTGACCTGGTGGACCTGTGCTCCGAGGAGCACTTTTTCTGGTCTTCTTTTAAGTCTCTCCTAAAAACAATTTTTATTATGGCTGCTTTAGTGCATCTACCTTATAGTTTTTTTCACACATGCGTGTGCGTGTGCACACACACGACACACACACACACACATGCAACAGCACTTTGTAACTCTCTGTTGGCACGGCAACAAATATCGTCATGCGCATTCCAGTGTTATAGATAGACAGGACCTCCACCACCTCTCTCCTAGCCTGACTCTAGTCTGATTTATACCTTGTTGTACGGCGTTCTCATTTCGCAGGAAAGTAGCAGATCTACTTCAGAAACTCACCACGTGTTGCAACAGAGTACATATACAGTACATGCCTATATGTAGTGTATATACTGTATACACACACACACACACACACACACACACACACACACACACACACACACACACACACACACACACACACACATTTAATATTTTTTTCCTGACAGAAAATGTACATTTGTGATTTTGTAGGCCAGTTGCAATGTCACACAGCTCTGTTTACACATTGCTGTAATTGCCTTCAATTGCACATACATTTCTTAGTTCTTAATTGGATCTAATTGCTTTTACTTACTTTGGCAATGTAAATGCAAGTTTTCTCATGCCGATAAAAGCTCCTTTGAATTGAATAGAATTTTATTTAACTGCATAAATTAAGCCTGAGACGTGCTTGGCCAAGTATGTCGAGGTGCCACACAACAAATAATTTCTTTATGGCCCGCTGTCCCCGCTTCCGTCTGATCGTTGTCAGCGGCTACGCTTTTCATTAGCAGGGGTGAGATAGACGGTTATGGCGGTCCATCATCAGAGGGGAGATGTGTGAGGGGTGTGTGTGTGTGTGTGTGTGTGTGTGTGTGTGTGTGTGTGTGTGTGTGTGTGTGTGTGTGTGTGTGTGTGTGTGTGTGTGTGTGTGTGTGTGTGTGTGTGTGTGTGTGTGTGTGTGTGTGTGTGTGTGCGTGCGTGCGTGCGTGTGTGCGTGCGTGCGTGCGTGCGTGTGTGTGTGCAGATCCACTCCCTCACACACGTACTGTGCTTGCGTGTGCTTGTGCAACCATCCAAGTGTGCAACATGTGTAACATGCAGGTCTCTGTGTGTATAAGGAGTGTAAGTTATACATATACATGCTGTATGTCACTGGTTCACAATGTGGGGTGCGGGGACCCCCGGGGGGGGTGGGGTTCTAGAAATAAAACATTGTATCAAATGGGGGTGCATGGCCTAATGCATATTAACCTTTGGGTCCTTGAAATTAAAAAGGTGCTTTACAGTGTACAGTATGTGATATGGAGCATGTGACTGTTTGTGGTGGTGGTGTGTGTGTGTGTGTGTGTGTGTGTGTGTGTGTGTGTGTGTGTGTGTGTGTGTGTGTGTGTGTGTGTGTGTGTGTGTGTGTGTGTGTGTGTGTGTGTGTGTGTGTGTGCGTGTGTGTGTCTCTCTCACTGTGGTCACTGGTCAATGCCTTTACGACTCGCTGCACTGGCTGTGATTTTATACCGACACATCTGGAGCGACTGGGGCTCATTAATTCCAGGAATTGAAGGCTGCTGAGACCTCATCTAATGAGACTGGACCGCTGCCAGAGCTGCTACACCCCAGTAGACAGTCACACCCATCGCATATCAATCTCATATTGACACTGTGACATCCACTCGTTTAATCCATTAAGACCGGGAACGCATCTGTGCCATTTTAAGATTTCTTTGGCTTTTCAAAAATAGCAGATATACAAGCTCATAGTGCGGCACTAGATCTGCTATTTTTGAAAAATCGTGAAAGTTTGTGCAAATCTTTGAATATATATATTTTTAAAGCGAACATTTGTAACTGTCAAATGTCTCAACAAATGTATTGTTATATCAGCGGTGCTCAAACCTTTTCATGTCAAGGACCCCCAAAATTATATGTATTTGGTCGCGGACCCCCATCTGAAAATATTTTATTCCAGGGACCACCCAGAAGCAAAGATTTGAGTTAAAAATGTTCGCTTTAAAAATATACATATTCAAAGATTGGCACAAATGTTCACAATTAAAAAAAAATAGCAGATCTCAGAGTGCCGTGCAATGATCTTGTATATCTGCTATTTTTTGAATAGCTAAAGCATAAAATAATGGTTTAAGTGGTTACATAGATGCGTTCCCGATTTAAATGGGTTAATTGATATTTATAACATAAGAGCCATTTGTTCAAGGTGCGGTACGGAACGTCAGGACAAATTAGCACTAGCTTGTTTTGAAAGTACATTTTGTTCCTGTTGCTACATTCATCAATACTGTCTGGAGACAAGCATATATACCCTGTTTACTGTAGCTCAGCTTTTGCAGGCTCCTGTATTTCTATAAGAAAATAGAGGTATAATATATCGCAAGATACAATTTGTATTGTCTACTCTGCTGTGGATTGAACTCTTGACATCCCAATCTCAGGGCGGACACTCAAACACAGAGGCAGAGGCTGTATTTTCTCTCACACCATTAGAATTAATTATAGTCGCGAGTGTTATGAAACGTTAACAATGTAACGCAACACAAAGGTGATCCTTGAAAAAGTCGCTCCTCTGTTTTGTTTTACATCATATATCTTCAATGGCAACTTCCCAACGAGACAGCGCTTGCCCTTTCTTTTGACAGCTATGGATTTTATTATACATACTCAAATAATATTCGTAATTGTATGCTTTATTTCAGACCGAGTGAAAAGATAGGAAAGGTGTGAGAGAGAGAGGGGAGATGACATGCAGTAAAGAGCGGGAAGGACTATAACCTTATTTATGTGAGTATGTGCTCTTAGTCATTTTATTTTACATTCAGCGTCAACTTTAGTGTCAGTGAAAGAAAATCAGGAGCAGCACTATTCAATTTATTTTTCATTAGCAGTGGAGGAGAACCATGATGAACCATATAACAGATACACAACTTCTCAACTTGTGCTGCTGTAGGGGCTCGGGTGGCGCAGTGGCAGTGTTGATTTCGTCGACTAAAACTATGACGAAAAATGTTCGTCGACTACCCTTTTTCACGAAAACTAAATAAAAACTAAATAAATAGGCTGTATGATGACTAAAACTATGACTAAATATATTGCCAATTTCGTCAACAAATAAAAACTAGACTAGTGGAGAAGAGATCCAGTAGAACTAGGGTGTTGTGCTCTGAAAATAGCAGATCTACAAGCTCACAACGCATCGCGCTGCGACGTGTTGTGAGCTTGTAGATCGGCTATTTTCAGCATGCAACAAGTGTAAAATCAGCCATTACGACGCCATCACGGCCAAATACATTTTAGTCGACTAAATCAACTGTAGATTAGTCTACTATAATCTTATGATATTTAGTCGACTAAAACTAGAAAAAACAAAAACTTTTCAGATGACTAAAATATGACTAAAACTAAATGTAATTTTATTCCAAAGACTATGACAAAAACAAATCAAAATTTGCTGTCAAAATCAACACTACGCAGTGGTAAAGTCACTGCCCACCACCACCACGGATGTTGTGGGTTCGAATCCACCGTGGTGCATCCGGCTTTGTCGAGTGTCTACACACGAACACAATTGGCCCGTGTTCGCGGGAGGGAAGCCGGGCCGGGCGGGGAGGGTGATATCGGTCATTGCTTGTACTCGTACGGGCTGGGGGCGGCACCTGTCAATGTGGAGTGTTGGGCGGGAGCAGTAGGGCGAAGGCTCTACAGTACGTCTTCCCGGTGGGGGCTCCTCACTGGCAGGTGAGTCAGTAGGACACGACAGCAGTGACAACACAGAAAGTGTGTGTGGGGAGGAATTAATTGGCATAACTAAATTGGGGAGAAAAACGGGGTAAAAAATAATTGGCTACTCTAAATAAAAAAATAAAAAAACTTGTGCTGCTGTACATGGAGTCTGCTTGAAGAAAGGCAATAAGTAAAACTCTCCTCCACTTCCCCAAACACCTGCTGAGGTGCCCTTGATCAATGCACTTTACCCTAAACCCTCTGGACCGGCACCGTGGCCGAGAACAGAAGACTGTGATTGCTCTGGAAAGCTCCCAGGTGTTAATGTGTGTAGTAGTAGCTCCAAGAATGTGAAGTTAGTAGCTTTAGTTGGTGAGGAGGAGCACACATGCAAACTTAAATCTGTGATGAAAAAAGTTGAAAAGAACAGAGTTTAGGCCCGGACCGCAGGCATATCGGTCTGGGCACCTAGGCTCCAAAGTAGCCTGACAGCACGTCGCGGGTTCGAGTCCCGATCCCGACGGCCTTTGCTGCATGACACTCCACATCTCTCTCCCCATTTACTGTCAGCCTACTATCCTGTCAATAAAGGCATACAATCTTTCATAAAAAAAAAGAACAATCAGAATCAGATTTGAAAATTAGTGCAACGCATACACTTTATGACACTGCAATGTGGGTGATTGTGAGTTTTGTTAACACTCTGCTCCTTCGTTACAGCAGTAAGCCGAATGTAAGAATCCGTCAGTGCCTAGTGAGCTCAGTGTGATATTGCCCTTGAGGGCTAATCTATATGTGTCTCCTGTGCTTTGAATAGCCACTGTAGCCAAGCCAGCGATGGCCGCTGAGAAGGGCAGGTCTCTGCGGTGAGGGGAGAAGCCTAATGATTGGTTTGGAACCGAGTCTCTGTTGGACCGTGTTCATATCCTGTCATTTTTATCTCTTCCCTCTCTTCTTTTTTTTATCTTCAGTCTCTCTGTGTGGCCCTCTGTGTGTGGCTCTGTGAGTGGGTGTGTGTGTGTGTGTGTGAGAGAAGAGAGAGAGAGAGAGAGAGAGAGAGAGAGAGAGAGAGAGAGAGAGAGAGTGAGTGAGAGTGTGTTCAGGTAGCTCTTATGAATGCAGTAGATTACACCCGTTAAGCCACAAGTTAAGCAAAGCAAAACATTCCCTTTACATACTGTAAGATGTGTATATATAAATACATACATGTTCTGTAGGTATCTAATAACATTTTTAGGTGGTACTTAGCGAATATACACTTGCTTTGGATGGAATTGCAAGCATCTTCAGGCATAAATAAAGTGTACAACATTTCTAAATAATTCCAATTTAATTGTAATTAAATTGTAATCTGCAAACCAATAACAGAACAAATAATCCCTGTGAAATCCTCTGGGCTCTATGTACAGTACCTTTTCATTTTATTGCTTTGCCCTCTGCTAGCTCCTATAGTACAGTGTTAGCATTACCATCGTGCCAAATGATTTAATCAATGCTCTTCAGGGAGAAAGCTGGCAGACTAAGTGTACCCTAAAACCGAGCTTTATGTAGGCTATCACTTTTAAGATCCTTGTCTTCTCAAGGTGAGAAGCCTGGCAAGGAACATCAATTTTTAACAGGCTATGATACAGAGAGCCAGACTTGGGCACCGTTAGGGAGGGATGAGGACTTTTAACCACATCCTATTATATAACCCAAGAGCCGTGGATATTGTGTGTGCGTGTGCGTGTGCGTGTGCGTGTGCGTGTGCGTGTGTGTTTGGCATAAAACAGCAGACGAGTCCAATTGCCAACAAACTTGGCACAGAATGAGTCTGGCCTTTGAACCGCCTACTTTTGGTACGTTCAGTTTTCTCAGGAATTGTACACTTTACATTATCATTATCAATTTTTGCCCCATACTTTGGCCACTAGGAGGTTCAGAGCCATTGAGATAGAAAAGAGTTGGCCATCTCTGCTGACTTAATTGGCCCACAAACGTAGCGTTTCTGACCCCTCATTGACGTGAGTTCCATCTCAATGGCCCTGGAATTGCATGCATTGCTTCTGTTTACAGTATTTTCATCAATCTCCGACATGCTTTGACACAATTTGTGTAGGACATTTAGTCATTTCTGGTGAATAATGGTGGACAAAGTATGCTCTATTTCTCTCCATTAATGAGTTGCCGTCTGGTCGTGTTAGTTGTAGCGTACATACATTTAAATGTGTAATGACTCAGACGAGATGCTACAGCAGACTGTTGTTTATTTTGTGACCGTGGTGCCATGGAACAGCAATGAGAGACTATACAGTCACAGATGGCATGTGAAGGGAGCTTATCCGCAGCCAACCTTTATACAAAACAGTACAGGGTACGTGGTTGACAGATTGCGGAAATAAAACAATACCGCGTGTCAGACCACAATGTTCCGTCGGACGTTGGTTGGACTATGTAATGTAAATGACGAAACCTTTTAGTGAAAAGAAAGATAATTCCCAATCCCATTGCCATTATATTTCCTCAGTCTGTGTTCGCTCATGGGAAAGACAACCAGCAGACTTTATTGTGGGAGATGAGGAGACTTTGTTTATACTGCTCTGTCTATATCATCATCTGTCTCATTCATTCAAACAAATGTTTGCAATAACTTTGTTTTGTTAATTAGATAACATTGAGCATCCATTCTCTAACGACTTCTGCTTTTCATAAATAAAACTACATTGCTATCTACATACAGTAGAGCTTGTATATCTGCTATTTTTTTTAAATCATGAAAATGTGTGCAAATCTTTGAATATATATATATTTGTAAGTGAACATTTGTAACGCAAATCTTTGCTTCTGGGGGTCCTTGGAACTGCTATATACAAGATCAATATAGATGACACTCAAAGGTGATGGGGACAGTTGGGAGGAGGGTCGGGGGTAGCTGTATCATATTCTTGGAATCATCCCCTAGTCTGCTTGTGTACAGTATACCTCTGGTCTTGCTTGTGTGAGGAGGATCTTTCCTCGTGTCCTGTCAAATTTTCAAAGATTGTACTCTGTATCCCATGGTGCAGAACAGAGAAGGGGTTGGAAAATCCAACCGCCCCCTCCTTCGCCATCAACACCACCTGTCTCTTTCTCTCTCTCCCTCCCCCCTCTTGCTCTATCATCCCTGCCTTTGCCTATCATCCTTGGAAATGTCGAAGAGACAGCTATCACAGTTGTGCATGACACACACTGTCAACACATTCACCTATCGACCAGAGTGTCCGATTCAAACAGGCCAGCATTCTAAAACACATCACGGTGCCATGTCGGCTGAGAGTCATGCGTTTGTGTGATTGTGTTTGCATGCATTACAGTACAGTGCCCGACTGCCCGTCCCTTGTCATCGGTTCCCTGCACCCCACGCTGTCATTGCCGTGGCTGTAAGGTCACTTGGCTCATAGTCTCAGCGTGACAGCACTTTTAAGCACAGACACCAAGAACCCAGGGGCCTGTATTGTGTTTACATGCCACACGACAAAACCCGCAGACTAGGTTCCGGGACATTAAGTGCACAGCTGTTTATAAATGTGACATCTGTGTCAGTTGCTCAGCTTGACGGGCAAAATACATTCTGTCATACGAGGGAGGCAAGTCGTAACATGGTAAGTGTACCGGAAGGTGCACTTGGATAACACAGAGTGTGGCTAAATGGCAAAGCACCTCCCTTACACCGAGAAGATGTCTGTGTAATTCGGACCACCCTGATCCTAAAACCCCCTTTAAATAAATCCACATACAAAACAATCAACAAACCATTTACCTCAAGATTCGTGTTACTATACTTGTGAGGACATAAACGTTTTAAGACAGCAAATTGCAGAAACTATCAGAAAAATACAAATCTTTTACCAATTCTCCAAATTTTATTTAACCATAACAGGAAAATGTCCCTCAGAATATATTTTGGCCCTCACTAGTAACACACACACACACGCACACGCACACGCGCGCGGTTGTGTCACACACCGGCAACAGCAGATCTACAACCGCACAGCGCGCTTGCTGCATGTTGTGTTGTGAGCTTGTAGATCTGCTTGTAAGATCTACAGTATCTTTGGTGCGCGACACCGGCTCACAACTGAGTATCAGGCTACACA
This sequence comes from Gymnoscopelus braueri, assembly GCF_963280865.1. Taxonomy (NCBI): domain Eukaryota; kingdom Metazoa; phylum Chordata; class Actinopteri; order Myctophiformes; family Myctophidae; genus Gymnoscopelus; species Gymnoscopelus braueri. Next base: position 28,075,913 of record NC_137623.1, on the reverse strand, counting down.
GTTGACCTGCTACACGTGCTCCCGCACAGCACACATACAAAGTACGAACACATGCACAGGAAGAGATGCACACACACGTGCACACACACGCGCGCACGTGCAAATGCATGCACGTGTGCACACACACACATTTTCCTTTTCACCCCCATTTAAATCTGTACCAGATTAGTATGCAGACTGGACACTCATGTTAAGGCAGCTACACACTGTATATGACTTTTAAAGTGGTCGGGGACTCTTTCTTGCAATCGACTATCATATATCGTTGTGTTTTCACACTATACGATTGATCACCAACAAGGGATCACACACTGCAAGATATTTCACCAGGATGAGATCCAGACCCGATACATACCGGTATATACATTAGTTTTTATTCCAATTCATTTTAACCGACGTCTCACGAAAACGTGCAAGGCTCCCGTGACCGAGACAGGAAGCTATATTGATTGACATTAAATAATTCCCTGTATTTCTCTGTATCTCTCTCTCTCTCTGTATCTCTGTATCTCTCTGTATCTCTCTGTATCTCTCTGTCTCTCTCTGTCTCTCTCTGTCTCTCTCTGTCTCTCTCTCTCTCTCTCTCTCTCTCTCTCTCTCTCTCTCTCTCTCTCTCTCTCTCTCTCTCTCTCTCTCTCTCTCTCTCTCTCTCTGAAACAAACAAGCCAACCAGCTTAATAAGTGCGCAATGCAATTCAGAAGCAGTGTTGCCATGTCTGCTTATTATAAGCGACTTTGGGCTTGTTTTTCTGTAAAGTTGCTTGTCAATTTTGGTGGTTGTATTTTTTTGTGCTTGTTTCTAAAGTTTATTTGTGCTTGTTTCATAAAATATCAAACCTGCTAGATATCTAGAAACGCTCGGGAAGGCATCGCCGAGCGCTATTATCGTGGCCCGATCCTCTTGCAGTGCCTTTCACACACACGAGTAAAGCCTGATCTTGCGTCAGATCGGGGGTTCTGTCGGCGAGCGCCAAAAAAAGGTCCCCGACAGCATAATCGGACCAAGTATCTTGCAGTGTGTAGTAATAACCCTTAGAGGTTATCGCCTCCTTATCATCCTTCCAATCATAAAAAGAAATAACCTAACACTATACAGTTTACTACCAGCCCTGAGACAAATACAGTAGTAGCCTATTTTTTTTAGGGTTTCATCTGCTTTGAGCACTTGACAGGTGGCATTTCCCTCCGGAGGGCAATGCAATCAGAGGCAGAATCTTTAGACGGTAACAATAGAGCATTTGAGAGTCTTTTGTGAACTTCTCTGTATTCACAGCTGATCTGAACGATCCCGAAGCAGTAAAGACCTGCCATCTGGTGCAAAACAAGCAGCATCAAACAAAAGAACACAGAGAAGGCAACGTGAGCAAACAAAGACAACAGCAATCCTGCTTCCACAGTTCATCCACCCCGGGTTCGACAAGCACAATGAAAACAAACTCTGAGATCTGTTGTGATAACCCATTAAGACCAGAAACGCATCTGTCATTTTAGATTTGAACCACTTTAACCATTATTTTTTGGGCTATTAAAAAATAGGAGATATACAAGCTCATAGCTAAAATCGTTGAATATATATATTTTTAAGCAAACATTTGTAACTCAAATCTTTGCTTCTGGGGGTCCTTGGAACTAAATATTTTGACATGGGGGTCCGCGGCCAAATGCATATCATTTTGGGGATCCTTGACATGAAAAAGTTTGAGATCCACTGATATTACAGCAACATGAGTGTTTCAGAAAACTGTTAGGATTAAGAAGACATTTGTAGAATGAAGCAAAGATTTGACTTAAAAATGTTTGCTTAAAAAAAACATACATATTCAAAGATTTGCACAAGCTCATGAGCTTAGTAGATCTGCTATTTTTGAATAGATCAAAGTATAAAATAATGGTTATAAGCTAAAAATCAAAAATGACACTATGCGTTCCCGGATTGAATGGGTTAAGAGACTTCAGTCCGCATTGCTCTTTGTAATTCTATTCTTAGAAGTGGGAAACCTTTCTGGTTGCAAGGCAGGTCTGACCTGACTGGATGAACGCTTTAGTGCTGCAACAACAACAACAACATAACATTGTTGCTGTCGGGCATAAACCTTGTTGTATATCCATATTTCTTCTTCTTCTGACACTACTGTCACAAAAGTAGCAAAAATAGATGCTCTAAGTTCACAGCGCATCACATTGCGACACGTTGTGAGCTTATAGATCTGCCATTTTTTGCTACTAGAGCTAGCGGCCCTGACACCTATGTCGCACCGCAGATTCGAAAGACATGCCCATACCTGTATATGTAGATCTCTGTATCTGTCAGTCCTTGTCCCTTTTTATGCCCATATATGGAAATCCCTGATGTCATCATCAGTATATGCCCATATATGGAGCATACATACATATTGAACGAATGAAAAGTATTAACGAGAGAGCTTGTGACTAAATAATAACTACATTGGATCCATTGGAACATAGGTTCTTTTTTTTCACTTTCTGAAAAGTAACAGTCAGTATCTGATCTGTAGGAGAAAACTGTTGTCTACAATTAGAAAGCATGACCATGGTCACTTATATTCACTTCCTCATTTCTCTCTCTCTCTCACACACACACACACACACACACACACACACACACACACACACACACACACACACACACACACACACACACACACACACACACACACACACACACACACACACACACACACACACACACACACAGGTCCATCCAGTGTTGTCTAAATATTTGCTCTCTCTCTCTACTGAGTATGCCCAGGAGCGCGGTGAGTTAATGTCTGTACTGAGATAGATGGTGGATGGTACTGCACAGGACAATTATTCATCACCAAGGTTTTCAATATAGACCTGTAAGTTCAGTCAGCAGCCTGGCCTGTACACACTCTTATCCCAGGCACAGCTGCAAACTCATTAGCTCAACTTGTTCCAGTGTAATTGACTTTCAGACAAATGCAGCTTCACTTAGCACTTTCAACAAGCACTGTGAAATCCTATTTTTTTTCAGAGAGTTAAAGAGACCCTTACAGGTCCATTTATACACTCCTAGCGTTGAAGTAACACTGTTGCAGTGAGTTAGGTAATATCACTAATCATTTACTTGATAACTTCTCTTTTTAGAGAGAAGAACTAATTTGTGAATTTTAAGTTAAGTAAATAATTTATATTATTGCTTTATTGAGCCAAAAAGCAATGGCCCAAAAATCATGGGGCTTGATAATGAACCATTAAATTATTTGGGAGGAGAAATACAGAAGGAAAATGTCAGGTAATTGTTCAGGGGGACAGTAGTGGAATGCGGGCAAAGTAATAAACAGTGTTTTGTTATTTTCTTGAACCGTGTTTGTGCCAAGTTTGGTGCGGATAGGAGCAACTGTATGCCTCGACAATGTCTGGCCGCTATGGGCCCGTGACACAGAAGCTGGGGTGTACAACGTGGCGTGACTGGTGTGACTATTCCCATGGAAGACCCCTGAACAGTGTTTGTGCCAAGTTTTGTGTGGATCGGAGCGACGGTGCACCTCGCAAGTCCGGATGTTATGTTTGTGACTTCTACCGTCCACCGTCGGCCCACCCTCTAGGCCAGGGGGTCTCAACCTTTTGTAAGTCAAGGCCCACCTGGGTATGTGTCAAGATGGTCAGGGCCCACATACCGAAATAAATGTAATACTTGTATATCAAATGAATAAAGGGGCATTATTCCGCTTTTCAAAAGGCTTTGTATAGGCTCTCAATCCTTTTCACTGACAAGGTTTGTCCAAATAGATTGAATGTAGTTTTCTGACTGTTTCCAGTGCATTGGGAAGTGGGCCCTACAGTCTGCTGACCAGCACTGTGCAACTCACTGTGACAGGCCTGCAAATCACTGTTGTAAACTTGTTAATAACACTTATTGGCATGTATTTGTGCTTTTTAAAGCAACGTTTGATTAATGTTTTTATATTTTATTATTAACAGTTTAATCTACCACCTACGCTGCGAACTGAGAGGTACAGTACTCCGAGGCCCACCCAGCACCAATTGAGTATGTCTGCTCTAGGCAATTTTGTATATAGGATAGACTACAGTACACATACTGTATACAGTAGTATACAGCAAACATACTGTATACAGTACAGTACGCATCACACAGCCACTGCTAAAAGAAATGCCAGTGAGTCCCCTCCACAGTTGGAGATAAACACATTTATGGCTCCGGCTGTGAAGAGACACACCACACAGTTTATTAGTATTAATACAAGCTCTGCATATGCTGCCACTGCCGTCAGAGACTCATTGTTGGTGCGACGTAATCTTCTCCTTCAGTGCTTTAGAGTGTAGTCGTGCGTGCGTGTGCGCGTGCGTGCCTGTGTGCGGATGCTCCATTGTAGATGCTGAAAACCATGAAAACTCTTTGCAAGTTGAGCTGATGGGCTTAGTAATTGACTTACTTTTGCTCATTAGGCTGCCGTAAACATTTGGATAACAAGATAAATACTGTCATTGGAAATTTTAATTTAGTTAGAGATTGCAGTTTAAAGTGGGAGGTGTTGATTTCTTGCATGATAATCAAGGCTTTGCATCATCAGGACACGCAGATTCCATCCGATTAGTTTCATAGAGGCTTCCTTTAGCGTTCCCCTGAAAGACCTCAAGTTTTTTACTTAATTACAAGCTAATTTGATCGGGGATAGTCTTGCGTAGCCAGAAAACTATTCCACAATCTCCGAATGCTATAGAGAGTCTGGAATTACACCTCCCAAAATCCAAGAGAGGAATCTGTTCGTCATGTGTGATATCCATATGGGTGTGTGTCCATATTAATAGAAACCGCTGCCTAGAAATGCAGATTTACACGTTTGCCTAACAATGCAGATTTTCTTTCTTTTTTAATTCTTAATTAACCGGGGGTAGTAGCTGAGCACAAGGCCGAACAGAGTTGCCATGCGTGTTGGAGTTATGCACGTCTACAGTGGCGCTTCTGGATGACGAGAAGTCGAGAACACATGATGTTCTTTTAAAGAAGGGAGAGGGAAGGCTTAGGAGGAGCACTTTGTAAACCTGTTTTGAAAATTGCTTTAAAAATGTTGACATTAGTATTATTAACTCCATGACCACTGCCCCTGATGGCTTTGAACTTTTCAAAGCCATCAAGAAAACCAGAGACAGACAGATCCTTTTAAAAATGTTGTAAAAACACTTTATCACTTTTGGCTCTGTTACTCACAGGAGGAAACCACTCACAGTACCCTCTCTCAACCATGGTTATATTAAAATCAACTTAGATGATGGATGATAACCCTGCGTCAGTGGGAATGTTGAAGGTCTGATGGACGTGCGAACACTTTTATGTCTTAGCTGTGATCATCCTGTCGCTCAAGTTAAACATAGCACTACCGTCCACTTCTGCCTGTGAAAGGCTTTTAGTGAATCCAGATTGATTGAGCTCAAGAACAGGAAATATGATGGCGCTTGGGTGGGAGCAGGGGTAAAGTGCCTGTTCACCACTGCAGAATCTGGGGGTTCTGGCCGAGCATCTACAAACACAATTGGCCATGTTCAGGGGAGGGAAGCTGGACGTGGAGGACATTTTTGTCGCTGTACATGCTCCTATTGGGGCTGGGGCAGCGCCTGTCAGCATGGAATGTTTAACAGGAGGAGTACCACTAGAGACCTGTTTCACCTCATTTGAAAGGGTCAGTGCATTCATTTAGGTGGTTTTAGAGAGTTACAGGGTTCCGTAAATGCATAGTAAAAACAGAATAGCAATGCCTTAATATTAAGGAGAAAATTTACTTAAAACAAATATTTTTAAAGCAAGTTCTCCAGTACTATTACTCAAGTAAAAATCTGCACATTTTATTTGTGTATATATGACCAGGAGTATCTATTCTTTGACTAAAGTAATAGGGTTGTGTCCACTGCCAGCAGTGCCATTATACTGTGTGTGTGGGGGGGGCATGCCTAGTCGGGAATGATCCAAGTCAGGAATACAGGCCCCACCCATTGTGCAATATTCTTGTTATCTGATGTACTCGTTGTACCCTTTGTCAGCTCCACTTCCATCGCATTTTGCTTTGTGCCACGAATGTATATATAAACGTATATGGGTGGAAGGTTGGCCCTCCCTAGAAATGGAAGGCTTTAAAAAAAAATGATAAGATGGAGGGACGGAAGCCTAGTTCAACGTGCAACACAATTTTACACAGTACATAGTCCCTGCTTCGTCTCAGCTAAGGGGTTCTTGGCCTGAAAAACGTTGAAGACCCCGGCAATAATGCAACTCAAGCCAATTTGACTCTTCGGTGCGCTTCTCTGTGTTCACACAGATTTGTGCCGCGCTATGAGCTTGTAGATCTGCTATTTTTGAATAGCCAAAGTGTAAAATAATGCTTTTTTAGCTCAGATCAAAAAGTGACACAGATGCGTTCCAGGTCTTAATGGGTTAGTGCTGCTACCCTACCATGCATTGACTTCGTGAACGAGCAGAGAATGGAAGATGACCCACTGGTGGAATTTATGTTATACCCCAAAACACAGCCAGAATAATTAAGAGATTAAATACAACCACTTTGCGTCTTGCAGCTTAGTTTGGCCCTACATTATCCGCCCCGTCTACAGCAACACTTTACACGAGGCATAGACTTCTTTAGACCATGTGTCACCTTGCAGCATGCAGTACATCGTCTTAATCAGTGGATCTCAAGGGGTCCTTGAGAGGGTTCCAGGGGGTCCCCAGCTAAGTGATCGGTAACTCTTGAGAGTTTTGTACACTTTGTACATTTGTACACTCTCAGAATTGTGGGGGTCCATGGCCCTAATGTACTGTATAGAAAAACTGGGGGTCCTTGAAATGAAAAAGTTTGAGAATCACTACTCTAAATAAATATATATATAAAATATGTATTTTTAAAGCGAACATTTGTAACTCAAATCTTTGCTTCTGTGGGGGTCTCAGAAAAATATACATTTGGCCGCGGACCCCCATCTCCAATTATGTCGTTCCAAGGACCCCCCAGAATCACAGATCGGAGTTAAAAAGGTTCGCTTTAAAACATATATATATATATATTCAAAGATTTGCACAACTGGATTAAGCTGACACACACACACACACACACACACACACACACACACACACACACACACACACACACACACACACACACACACACACACACACACACACACACACACACACACACACACACACACACACACACACACACAATCTCAATCTGGAGGCAGCATAAAGTGTACTTGGCAGAGATATTACCGGCTAAAGACGCATGACAGGAAAGCGCATGACAGGAAACTAGCCAAGAGCAAGCTCTCGGCGCCTAACTACCGGCGTCGGGGAAGCAACAACGTCAGAACATTCCGTGGCTCTTGCTACACGTCTGACAGATCCGAGCATGAATAAATAAACACTTGGCAAGATCTGCTCGATTTTCACTCAGTCTCCTCTCCCGGGTTAAAACAAGGATATTTCTGACACCTGCTATGATCATTCATTATCCCGCTCTCCCATGCATTATTTCACAGGTGCCAAGTTTAAAAATAGTCCCATCTAATTGTGATGGCTGACAACTAATGGTGAATATAACCTATTTCACGATGCGTTCTGTGACACAACACGCTGCATTAGAGCGTGGCGGTTTACAAACTTTTGTTTTTATGCCCACGGTACACCAGTGTGCAAGTCCAAATCTCAAGGTACACCTGTATAAAAAAATGGCAGATCTATATATGCTCACAATGCATTGCGTCATTAATTAATTAATTAAATAATGAAACCAATTTAACATTTTCACCTGTAATAACCAGAGCCAAGGAGAGTCGCGCCACCTCCGTGGACTTCATCGGGCCAGGTCTTCTACATAGCCTTCTATTGGCGAATAGTGACAAAGCCCTGAACCAGAAGTTTACGGAATGCACGTGAACGGCGTGAACGGCGCTGTTTCTGCCCCCTCATTGGCGGAACTCTCTAATACATGGCTCTGATACTAGGTTAAAATGGGGAGGGGCCAGGGCTGAAATGTATAGAATCTTTCTGTATTG
>NC_137623.1:27962864-28062864 GCF_963280865.1 Gymnoscopelus braueri | reverse complement strand
TGTCTGGTGGTACGTGGGGGATGGGCAGTGACATTACTGTGTGTACTAACTAATGTACTAAAAAGATCAAATGAAGATCTCACTCCACTAGAATGAAACGCTGCTATTCAGCTCAATGGCTAATCACTGCTGCAGCCCACTTTCAGCTCAGATAGCTTAAAGCAAAAATAAAATAAAAAACTGCACGATCAAAGAGATGAGCAAATTATTAAAGAAGATGGGATTGGAATGATAACCTAGCAGTTCCTCTGCTATAACTAAATGTAGTTAGAAGCCCACTCCCCAAACCCACAGTGGATTTACACTTTAACCTCACTGGTCGAAACAAATGGGCTTCATATAAAGGAAATTTTTATTACCTATGCCTATTATGCACTGCTCAAATATCTCACCTCACCTGTTACTTAATAGAAGTTTTCCTGCTCCAGACACTTGCCAATTGGCATTAGTTATTGTCCGTTGTGGAAGACATCTCAACAATATTTTTAACAATGATACAATATGAAAACAGATATTACAACCATGATGCCATGCCAAGACAAGACATGGCCATATAGGCCATTCTGTATTTACCAATACAGGGTCGTGTATGGCATATGAAAAAAGCATACAGTAACTGTAAAATGTCAATGTCAATACCTCTAAATACAGTAAAGTAAAAACAAGGGCCATTTATTTATTTAAAACAAGGGCCTTTATTTATTTATTTTTCGCAGTGATGCAGTATAACTACTTCTTATAGTAATGAAAGAAAAATACAGCCTTTAAAAATGATGTATCCTGTATCCATTATAATTATGTATTTTATCCTACAATAAAACTGAGTAAACAACTCCAACAAGTACATTTTCGTCCTCAATGGGTTGGCCAATCATCTGAAATTGCACATTGTGCATTGGCATAGGCAGGTAAAGTAATTTAAGCCATTTATTAGCATTTTGGGGGTGCATATAATTCCCTATGGTCTGGTACAGTGCTTTTCAAACTTTTTCTGCCCAAGGCACACCGGTGGGAAAGTCAAAATCTCAAGGCACACATGTATTCATAGTGAAAATAGACGGCTTGAGATCTTGACTTGCCTTTTAATGGTGTGCCTTGGGCACAAAAAGTTTGAAAACCACTGCTTTATCCACTGCTAGGGGTTAAAGCCCTACTCTCCAGCAAGTACAGTCAGCTAATAAATATTTAAGCAACATTATAAAGCCCCCACTCAAGCATTTTCAATGAGCTCAGTTTACCACCATCTGAGAATCTTAACAAAGCCTTGCCTCTTCTGAGGCAGAGCAGGGTAAAAAAAAAATCAATGATCCCCCCATCCTTATCACAGCTCATCTCTTCTATGAGCCATAAACATGTTGAAATTCTTTCTCTAAACCCATTCCACATTCTGCACACACCTCCCTGCTTCTCTCTCTATGATACTGTATGTACTGTAATTGTGTGATTCTCTTTCAGGCCCTTTCGCCTCAGACGTAGTGCACATGGTGTGCAGACTGTGCACCCTATCTGTCACCCTGGCTGTGAAGATCAGTTTTCCCTACAAAATATGAACAAATCATTGGCTATATAAACTATTCTGTCCACCACGGCTTGCAAAGCCAAAGGGCGCGTGAGTCGAGCCCATTGGTCGAGGCCTGTTTCGCTCATTCATGTTTTGGGCCCAAACCGACCCTAACTTTTAGTACTAGATTTAGCCACTTGGAAATGCTTGCTTCAAGAATCCCTCCCGTCCTGGGGGCGAGTATTGTTTCTGTAGGATGTGAGACGTGATACACGGCTTGTGATTGGCTGAAACGGGGGTAGCGGCGGCTCCGCTGTGTTCACTTGGACCGCGCGAGGTGTACACAAGTGCGGAGGTATGAAACTAGGGGGGGGGGGGGGGTAATTCCTGTAGGAGACACAAAGGAGACTCTTTGTGTGTCCTACCGGAACCGCTGCCGGTCATCAAATTATTGGCTTAGGGACAATGCCACAAAAAACGAATAAATATCCATGAATTCAAGTCTCCATGGGGTGACTAATCGATAGAAAAAAAGTCATTTTGTGGGTGAACTATCCCTTTAATATATTCATCCACGTTGAATTACTGTAGACAGTACAATATGAGTCAGAATGATGCCTGATTAAGTGAATAAACTCATCTGGATTCAATTTGTATCAGTCTATTTGTCTGAGAGAGTGTGTATGCATACGCTATTGCGCGGGTGTGTGCCTGCTCGTGTGTGTGCACTAGAGATGCGCGGATGGGTTTTTTTGTCACCCAAATCCGCGTTAACAAGTTCATTATCTATCCGCCATCCACCCGCGTTAATTATATCATCCTATTTATAGATCCGCACCAACCGCACCAAATAATGTTATTTTCCTGAGGTAAGTTTTCTTATAAACGATGTCACTCACCACTGTCGCGATGCAGTGACTGTATACAATCCACAACCATGGTAACAACAAGTGCACGTCTTCATTAAGTTACTTTCGCTTTCAACCACTTTGTTGCCATGTTGGCTTTTTATAAGCTTTTTATAAGCGACTTTTTTGCTGGCTTGTTTGGCACTTGTTTTGGGCTTGTTTTCATAGACCTGGCTGCTTATTTCTCTCGCAACCTGGCAACACTGGCTGGCTGCAAAGCAACATGTAGTGAGCGGCTATTTTGTGCCTGGTGTAAAATGACGTAATATTAAAATACTACAAACGCACACACAGTGAAATGTAGTGCTTTTTAAAAGCTATTATAGGCCTATAGATTGATATCATTAATTTAATTCCCGCATTATTTCACCCGCGGTTTATCCAATATTAATTAATAATTATATTTGATTGACCCAAATCCACCCAAACTGCGGTTAACTGCGGCAACCGCGGCTAAAACCGCGATCCGCGCATCTCTAGTGTGCACACCTGCCTGCCTGTAGTGTGTAAAGCATCAATGTATAGATGGTGCATTATGTGTGTGTGGGCATAGAGGCCCGATAGAGGCCACAAGGTAAAAAAAAACAATCTTTTGGCAAACCACGGCAGAGAAAGCAGTTTCATCTCAATACATTTTCAGAACCGGAACAGTGAGGGGACATTGGGCCAATCTCCATCACTGCACCTCTATAACAACAGATATGCAATGATCCTCCCATATCACAGCCCATCTCTTCTATGAGCCATAAACACAGACATGGAGATTCTTTCTCTAAAACCCATTCCCCATTCTGCACACACCTCCCTGCTTCTCTCTCTCTGTGATACTTTATACTGTAACTGTGGGATGATTCTGTTTCAGGCCCTTTCGCCTCAGACACACCGTGCACGGTGTGCACCCTATCTGTCACCCTGGCTGGGAAGACCGTTTTTTTTCCCTATAAAATCGGAAAAAATCATTGGCTATATAAACTATTCTGTCCACCACGGCTTGCAAAGTCAAAGGGCGTGTGAGTCGACGTGCACGGCCATCGGCTGCTCAGTGTGCGAGCACTCACTTACCTATTGCTCACTCGGGCACAACACAGGGCCTCACAAGCTTATAGTACAGTGTGAGATGTCTACATTCAGTAAGAGATCAAGGTGATTAGTCGTGTAAGTGTGCGTGTGTGTGCGTTTGTGTGTGTGTGTGTGTGTGTGTGTGTGTGTGTGTGTGTGTGTGTGTGTGTGTGTGTGTGTGTGTGTGTGTGTGTGTGTGTGTGTGTGTGTGTGCGTGTGGCTTTATATAAAAAAATGCAACCAGGAAGCTGTTATCGTCAATGTTATGAGTTATGAGTATAATACATGTATATTATGTTTGGCCTACTTTAAGTCAAACAAGCAAAAGTAAATATTTGACTATTGTCCCCATTGTCTTGTTTGATATTTTTTTTCCAGTTGTGTGTATCACAAATAGAGATGCAACCCATGTAGATCATACATGCCACTTTGTTTTTATTATGGAGGCATAGTGTAGTGTAGTGCAGTATTCTGTATCTGTGTCTTTGAGGTTCATATAATATAAGAAGGTGCATGTGATAGAAAGACACTATCTAAATCAGAAGGTCAACTTAATAGGCAGCCTAATACAATATTACAAAATAAAAGGCTTGGCTGTTGGGCATTAAAACATCTTTCTGATGAGCCCTTGAGAGTAAGCCTTATCTTTTTCTAATTTAAGAGAGAGAGAGATAGAGAGAAAATATCTTATCCTTACTATCAAGGGAGGAGAAGGTGATTTCAGTTGTACAAGGAACTACTCTTGAATATTTAAGATAGCTGTGTCTGGTGAGGCCTTAAAACAAATGAGTAAGACTTTAGAAATGCTTTGCATAAGCAGCTTAAGGAAGGAAACACGATGTGTATGATACTGGCCAAAGATAAAAGTGTAGGCATTTTTTCCCACATGGAGATATGCTGGCCTTTTAAATTCTGCAGAGGTGTGTCGAAGAGGACCAGTTCAATCAGCTAAATCCCAGCACTCTTCCACGAAGTTAACATGAGACTCAAATGAGTTGTCAATAATGATATGCAATAATACAATGCTTAGCCGACTGATAAAGACAGCGAGAGATCCTGCCAGCCTCATCACATGAACACTACAGAAATTCTAGTACATCGGAAAGATCCGTCTTGATCAAATGACTTTAGAGATAATGTGTACTGACTTGCTTGATGTTAGGACAACTGTAGGAGCAATATCAAGAAATGAGTTTCGCAAAATGCAGCCTCCTGGTGGCGCTATAAAAGGCTGATGTAAAAAATGCAGGGCAGAGGTTTTTCCTTGGCCTCTACCTCTAGGGAGGAGTGTGCATGCACATTTTCACGCCGATCGGTCCAGTTATAGGTAAAAACGCAAATGTCTTCCTTGACCTAGTGGCAATGTGCGTGCAAAGTTTCACGGCAATCACACGCTGTGTTCATGATTTGAGGCATTTTGTTCAAAATGGAGCACTCCTGCAAACTTTGGAAGCCAATCTTAGCCAATTAGGATGGAATGTGAGAAATCCGACAGACTCATTTGGTTTAATGACTATAGAGATACTGTGTACCGGTTTGCGTGATGTTTTGGCAAAATCTGTAGGAGTAATATAAAATTATAAAAAAATATATTTTGTTTTGCACAAGTCGGCCTCCTGGTGGCTCTATAACAGGCCCATGTGAAAGATTGGGGGCAGAGGTTTGATCTGGCGTCCAGGGAGTGTGTGTGTACAGTTTCACGTCAATCGGGCCAACACTGCCAGAGATTAGCTGTCCACAGACGGATGGCCGGACGGACGGACGGACGGACAGGGTGCAAAACATAGTTTCGACCATACCTTCGGCCTGGCGGAGACAATTAGATATTTTGTGTCATAAAGAAATGTATGCATTGGCTTTTGCATTTCCAAACTATGCAGAGGCGAGTGGATAAAGTGGATTGGATTGGATTGGATTGGAGTGTGGACAGCGAGAAAAGTGGTTTGTATAAATATCAAGTTTAAAAAATGGAGTTTAACTGCCGTATGTTTATAGATATACTTGGAAAAAACAAGGCTCAGGGGGCAGCCCGTTCTCTGGCCCCTTCACTCATACAGAACATTCCCATTCAAATCACGTATCAACCAATCATTGGTGAATCCAATAGAAATATCCCATTACGTGTTTTGTCAACCAGACCCAACAGTAAAATGGTTAGAAAAAATAAACCACATAATGCAAACAGGCAGAAGCGTAACCTTCCACAGCTCAGTAGGGTCTATACCGTGTGTGTCTGGGGGGGGGATGTAGGGATTACACATAGCATACAGATTGGGAGGTAGACTCAGCTCAGCCAAGCTAAAATTCAACTTGACTCAACCCTTACGCCTGACTTACACTTGGTTGTGCACTGAAACACCCAAACAGGCTTTAGATAAACACAGAACATTGTATGTGCCCTAGTTCAGTGGTTCTCAATGTAGGGTCCGGGGACCCCCAGGGGTCCTTGAGGGGGTTCCAGGGGGTCCCCAGCTAAATTTATTAATAGTATCAAAATCAGTTTAACCACTTAACCCTATTTTATACTTTGGCTATTCAAAATGAGCCGAGCTACAAGCTCACAACACATCACGATGTGACGCGTTGTGAGCTTGTAGATCTGCTATTTTCGGACCTTGACATGAAGATGTTTGAGAACCAGTGTCCCTAGTTAACATGGAGACAGCCTAACGTCATTCCATAACACAGCTCTCCGTTTCCGCCATTAGCTCTCTTGTGTAACCATGGCAATGTGGACTCATTCTCCCCGTTGCCACTCAGGAGGACATTGTTTCCCACAATGCAACAGATTGAATTCAGCATTATTAGCAATTGACAGGACCTCTGTTGTACAACATTAGACCTCTATAAAAGCACTATGTTATGTAGATGATGGCAATCATTTTTATATAATCGTCCATGTGCTGAATTACTGCAGAAATTTACAAATTAATGAATTAAATGATGCCTGACAAGTGAATACACTGGATTCAATTTGTATTGTAATAATGTCTGAGAGAGTGTGTATGCAAACACCATTGTGCGGGTTTGTGCCTGCTTGTGTGGTGTGCGTCATGTACAGATGGTGCATTATGTGTGTGGAGGCCCAATAGAGGCCACAAAGGTAAAAAAAAACAATCTTTTGGCAAACCGTGGCAGGGAAAGCAGTTTCCTCTCAATAAATATTCAGGCAGAACCAGCGCTGTGAGGGGACATTGGGCCTATTACCAATCTCCATCACTGCACCGCTATAACCTATATACTGTAACAACAGCTATGCAATACTCTCTCTCTCTCTCTCTCTCTCTCTCTCTCTCCTCTCTCTCTCTCTCTCTCTCTCTCTCTCTCTCTCTCTCTCTCTCTCTCTCTCTTCTCTCTCTCTCTCTCTCTCTCTCTCTCTCTCTCTCTCTCTCTCTCTCTCTCTCTCTCTCTCTCTCTCTCTCTCTCTCTCTCTCTCACTCTCTCTCTCTCTATTTCACTCTCTATTTCACTCTCTGATTCATTTCTTTCATTTGTCAGTTTTTTTGTGTCTTTCTTCGTTATAACCCCCGCCCCCCCCAGGAAGCTATTGCATTATTTTCTGTCATATTTACATCATAATCCCTAGTTGGCAAATATAGCCTACTACAGTATTCCATAGAATCCCTCTCCCTCTCCCTCCCTTAGCCCCCCCCCCCCCCCCCACCCTCTCTCACTCTGCCCTTTCTTTCTCTCCGTTTCTCGCATTCTGCCTGTAAGGGAATAATGCGAGCCATCACCGTCTGGCAGTGGCACGGCAAAGTGCATCAGGTTGTATAGGAGTGTTGTGATTAATTGAGCTTGCCAAACGGAAAATGAAATGTCACAAAGGCCATGCTTTTGAGCAGGCTGTTTATTGTTTGTTTGATAGAAAATTGTGGTGGATGGTGGTGGTGGGGGGGGGGGGGGGGGGGGGGGACGGAGAAGAGGAACACACATGATCAACTTCCTGATTTTTCCGCGTCCAGGCCTCTTGCCTCCCGATCTGTCGGGGAGCATTCAGATCACTGATAGGAGTAGACGGTCTTAATTGACTTTGTGGTTCCGTGTTCTGTGCGGTCACCGGGGCCAGGAAGGGAATGGAAACACACCCCTGCACATCAATGATCACAGGATGACAAGCAATCTTCTGTCTCTCTCGTGTGTTCACAGACACATTTGTTTTGCTGACTCTTTTCTTACACAACTAGATTGATTTTGCGACTTATTGAGTAGTTAAAGTGAACACTATGCGATTTGAAACACAGCAGTCTTGGCACCTACAGTAGGTCTGTGCTATATGAATGAATATCCCGGTTATTTCAAACTTGATTGATTACGATTAATGAACGATTATTAAGACAAATATAGCAGATCTACAAGCTCAGATCGCTATTTGTGCATGCCACCATTGTACAACAAAGTATATATACAGGGCTTAAGTTGTTCATCAGACTAATTGATTTAGTCGATAACAAATCTATTAGAACTTTTTTCTGTTGATTTGTTGATATATTTATGAAATGTGGAAGAAGAGAAAAAACCTTGCTTCTCAATTATTCGATTAACCTACATGAGCAAGATTAAGCCAGTTACTTACTAGTTCATAATATCGGTTTTCAATGCATTTTTAGTTAATTGCTCAACTTTCACCACAAGCTGACACTGTATAAAAGATCACTGACTTTATCAGAGCTTTAACAAACTTCATATTAGACCTTTAACACATTGAATGCCAATCGCGTAGATCTACACGAACCTATTTAAAGCCGCAGCGTGCCAATCGTGTAGATCTACGCGAACCGCCGGTTCGCGTAGATCCCCCCCCAGGTGCACTTTCGGAATTTGTTGATCCATTTCCGGTTCCGGTTTGAAGACCGGAAACAGAATTATTTGGGATCCGGTTTTGCCGATCACGTCGGCCCTCGTTCTAATGACGAAACTGAAACTCAATTCTCTTCCTGTAGTTTTTTCTCCTCGCATATCACTGTTTAACGTAATCCGCTCTAACTACAACCATGGAGCTCCGTTTGACATGTGGTTTTCACTGGTAGATTCAGTGAGAAATCGCCGATGTAAACAGACAATGCACAGCTCAATCTTAAGGATTTTAACAAGATCTATGGCGACGTGAAAAAAACAACAATAACACGTTGGCACTGGTGAGTACATTATTAACGTCTGGCATGGAATGTGTTAAGAAACCGAACAAATTCACTTCAAAACCAGTCAAATCCAAGCTGCTGTTGAAATAAACATATAGGCCAATGCTCTAACATTCAAAATCTGCTACTTTACTTTCTATGATTTTCTCTGGTGAAATGCCCTATAGACCATATTCACACGGCGGCCATGTTTCTATGAAGTCAATGAAAGTAGCTACCCCGGGTGGCGGCACTTTCAATGTTAAATTCCAATATGGCCGCCGTGTGAATATGGTCTATTGGTGCAGGTGGTGCTATTTACAATCAGCACAGGTGTGTTGGGTAAATCCCCAGTCCAGAGCTCCTCCCACCTAGGACTGAGCAGGAGGGAATTTTCAACACATCTTAAAATTCGCATACTTTCATGATTTCCTTTTGGACTGAAAATATCTCCATAAAGCATAAAATGTAAGTATGCAATTTACACACAGCACCAAACACCAAACAATGCTCTCTCTCTACACACACACACACACGCACGCACACACACGCACACGCACACACACACACACACACACACACACACACACACACACACACACACACACACACCCCCACACGCACACGCACACGCACACGCACACACACACACACACACACACACACACACACACACACACACACACGCGACTGCACACACACACATCTTGTGCCATAAGCCAGCACAACATTTCTACAAACGCATTTTACCCTAAATTTAGTCCAATAATGACTGTTGACTGAATGTTTCTAAAGGTTCTTTAATGATTCCATGCTTGGAGCAGGGTCTCTGGGATCATGTGTTTTGCCCCAGTCCAGCATTGTAGAGTCACTGGTTTTCTATGCAATCTGGTGTACAGGTACAGCCGACCATGTGGGCTTGGAACAAGATGAGAAAAATGACCAAAAAGAGATCCCATCCATTCCTTCTTCTCTTTTGAGAGGACGTGCAGTGACAGGTTAGCAGCCTGGCACAATATCCATTTCCAATGGCATAATTTACTGGTCCTCTTGTATCCTAGAATATTCTGAGATGAACATTCGTCAAAAAATAGATCTACAAGCTCACGTGTCGCAACGCTTGTAGACCTGCTATTTTTGGCAAAGCAAACCGGTCAACTAAGCATAAGATTTAACTGGGTAAGTTGTTTATTCTCACGTGCACACACACACACACACAATACACCCAATAGCAAGTTAGCAACACTGCAGATGGTCAAATTCTTCTACTCCCAGCTTTCAGCAGTGTGAGCTCGCTACGGTTGGAAGCTCCAATTTCACCTTCAACTTCAATTGAGTCGCAACTTGCACTGCCACGGCTACAACCACAATTCTATTAACCTAGTTCCCAGTAAGCTCAGTGATCAGTACATTTACATGCACACACTACTAGAAACCAGGATACTGTCAGTGAGAAGAACTCTGTTGAGGCAGGAAATAGGGTTTATCTGGTTACTCTAAAACGTCAGTATACATGCATTTTGGTCAGTGATTGGATGTTTCCATGCCTCCACAAAAAGAGGTGTTTTATTCTCAGTAATACATTAGAAAAACACACCGTCTTCAAATGCAAGAAAGATATTTAAAGGGAATACAACAACGTTTCGGTCTATCCATCAGACCTTCTTCAGGTTATCTTAAGGACCTGGTCTTTAAAGTCCTTACGATCTAATAGACCGAGACGTTGTATTCAATTTCCCATTAAATATTTTTTTCTTGCATTTGAAGACAATTCTCAGTAATACTCCCATTTTGATCAGGGCCGTCACACTACCGACCGAAGGAGTCCAATCCGAGGGATGAATTTGGGGGTGGGTGGGGGGGGGGGATATTTGAACATTCATTATGTATCAGTGTACAGCAGCCGCTCTCACCTCTATCTCTCTCTCTCTCTCTCTCTCTCTCTCCCCCCCGCCTGCTGCACCAGCAGCTTGTTGTGTGTAGCTATTTAGAAAACAGGCGGCAATTAACCACCCGCTAAGCACCTACTGTACCACCCTGCATCCTATCAGAGCCAAGGGACTCAACCATCTGCAATTTGACTGCTTTGTCCGAAAGTAAAATTGGACATGGCCGCCGGTACTGTGCTCAAAACTTTTGTTTCTTTTTTTTGTTTTGTTACGTGCAGAAAGGACTATTCCTGATCAGTTGGATGACCCAGACTGGCTTCCTGATGTTGCATTTTTGTCGGATACTTAAATGTGCTTAATATGCAGCTGCAACAAACTTGTTATGGAACACACCAAGGCAGCATTCGTTCTCTTACAAAATTAAATTAGGTCTGTGGGAGATGCAACTATCCCAGAGGAACCCATCTAATTTTCCCCTCTGTGCAGTCATGGGAATAAGTACAAGGACAAAATATCACGGCTGAAAAGTGAGTTTCAGAATAGTTTCCAAGTCTTCAGTTGCTCTTTCGCCCACTGTTTACGCTCAGATGTGGAGAAACTCTAAATGGAACTAATTGAAGTTCAGTGTAATTCGGCTTTGAAATATACATTTGAGACTGTGAGTTGGGATTCATTCTATCAAGAATGAGACGAATGTACCCCAAGATGGCAGACTTTGCCTCAAAGATCCTTTGATCTTTGAGGCACACGCACACGCACACACACACACACACACACACACACACACACACACACACACACACACACACACACACAGATATCGATGTATTAATGTTCTTTAGGAGAAATCCTGCTCACAGATACACAACATATTATGTATCTGTGAGCAGGATTTCACCTAAAGAACATTAATAAATCCATTTCTATATATGTACAGTGTGTGTGTGTGTGTGTGTGTGTGTGTGTGTGTGTGTGTGTGTGTGTGTGTGTGTGTGTGTTCATTTATTTATTAATATCGGAATCAACCAGACAAATCACTCCACCGACTAAGAGCGGTAGACAGACAGATAAGATAGACAGATAGAAAGATACTAGATAGATAGATTATGCATGTGTTTGAACAAGGCTTACACATGATGTGACCATTTACTATGCAAAATCAGGCATGCAGTTTCTACTGTATTTATACAGTAAGTTCAGAGTTATGGGGAACACTATCATATGTGAATAGTATGAATATGAGTTGTTACAGAATTACAATACCAATATTGTCAATGTCAAGGCTTCCCATGATATCCATTACAGTAACATCCCCTGTAATAGTTGAAATGGGAATGCTGGACACCATAACCTTTCTATAACATAATTTCATGAAATGGGCCATCAAATCATTTCACTCGCATTTGCTTTGAGGGATTTCGCTGTGGGCACATATTTGAATTTAACTGTTGTCTTGTTATGAAATCACTGTGTGGATTATGCAATTCCCACTTTAATAATCCCATCATGGCGTTGTGCTCTCTTGTCGTTGTGGGAAAATGATGGTATCATTCTCCCAGCAGCAAAACAAAGGCTCTCTGTCAGAAGACAGGGTGAGGAGGCACAGTCCAGGGCTATAGTCCATTAAAAGCTATATAAATCTATGCTTGCACTAAATCTCTACTGTGCTGTGCACATTGTTATTCACACGCATTTCGTGCCATTCATTAGACGTTCTATAAGAGCATGTTAATGCATTGACTCCCCATGGAAATATCCCTGCGATGGATGAAAACAAAAGCAAAACTGGTCAAGCATTGAAAGCAATCTGTTCTGTACAGCTGATGTCCCAGCTCTGAAGACAAAACGGCGTTCAAGAACAACATTAATGCGCGGGCAAAACTCTATCACCTTACATAAAATGAGACAACCTTTTTCAGAGCTCTCAAGAGAATAATTCTCTCAGGCACAATCTATGGGGTAAAGCCTTGATGTCTGCAGACATAGGTAAACAGCGCAGGTAAATCTCATTTCTGTCTAATACGGCATAATGGAGAGAGCCAGGCTCTCAGCCTGACAGCCAAGAATCCACCACTGCAATGGGCTAATGAAACAAACAGCCCCAAGCGAGCCGTTATGACTACAGAGGCAGGGAATGGAGCAAAACGCACTAACAACGACGCAGCTAATTTCCAGTGCAACTCCTTGGGCGGAGAAAACTTTATAACCTACGTGTAGTTCAGCAGAATCTGCAGGAGATTGTGCATCCAGAGTCTGGAAAGGACACATTGGCCCTAATTCATGAAATGAACATAGGACAGAAAACTGCTCGTCCTTTATCAGTCTGTCGTCAATTTAACAGGAGCGTAGCCTCCAGTCAGTTCTCACAAAGGTTTAAGTCAGTTTCCACTTAAGGTACTGTACATAGCACATGTATGGAGAACCACTACAAATCCACACACAATCACACTCCATGCATGTAACCCCCCCTGCACAGAGCACGGTTCACACACACAGTACTGCAGATTCCCAGCCACATCAGAGCAACTCTGTGACCCCCCCAAGAGCATCAGTAGTAGGACAGCGTGCCGGGCTAACAAACTGCCACAGGGTGCACAGGAGGCAGGCTGGGCGCCACTGACTGATCTGCGGGGTAAATTGGCTCGGGGAGGGGGCAGCGGATGGGAGCAGCCAATGGAGGTAAATAACCATCCTGCTGGATGGTAAGTTGAGTTCCGCTGGGCGATAAGGCCTGATTGGACATCCCCTCAGTGAGGGCGCACAGTCTGATAAGCTGCTGAACATTCTGTGCTGCACAAACACACAGCTCTTCTCTCCTAAACAGGGAGTTGGGGGGGGCAAAAGAACTAGAAAAACAAGGGATGGGAGGAGGAGGAAGAGAAGGAGACAAAGCAGAGAGTGCAAGTGAAAGAGAGAGAAAGTGAAGGAGAGAGAGTTAAAAACAGGTACAATGAGAGAGAGACAGGGGAGGATAGGGTGGTGTGTTGACCAAACTCTGATGCGAGAGGCGTGTCTGGGATACAAACTCGCTCAATCTTTCCCATCTAGCTAAAACACAGGGGCTGGCTGGGTGAGAACATTTCCAGCGCAAACAAGGAACATGTGTCACTCTCTCTCACACACCAGACACGAGCCCACTGCGCTTCTTTCAAACTAGATCGGTGTGTCACAAGAAGTGATGAGAGGCTTCACAGGACAGACTTTTCCAGGAACTCAATAGGTAAAGAGTGTTTTTCTGTTCCATACACAGGTAATATCCTCTGTCTAGACTGCAATCAAAACCTGCATTGTATTATTATTTATTTCTGTGTGCGGGTGTTTGTGTGTGTGTGTGTGTGTGTGTGTGTGTGTGTGTGTGTGGGGGGGGGGGGGGGGGGGCTGGCGTGTATTTGGGAGTAAACAGCATACCTCCACCGTGGACAAGCCACTCCTGAATGTTTTTTACCAGCAGATGCACGACAGCTATTATATGGAAGATTGAAGCACAAGAGTTGAGTGCAAGCCGAGAGAAGACACTCAGGGGGAGGAGGCTGCCACAGCAGGGTGCAAATAATGAGAATAAGCATTAGAGCAAAACATTAGGAAAAATAATGGGCATTTATTTTGTTTCTTTTTTTAATATTTTTGGCGTCTTGTGTGATTTATGGGGGAGTCGTCTGCAAGCTCATTACAGCTGGTGTGCCCTTTATGAGAGATCATGGGAAACGACCAGGAAGCGCACTGCAGGGGTCTTTCTCTACTGCTCTCACTCTTTTGTTCTTTTTATTCATCTGTTTTGGCCACCTATCCGTGTGATCTGCTGTGAATCTGACTCCTTTCATGGCATCAGAAGTGAAATGAAAGTCCAGGAGCCTCAGGTATTCTCCAGTTAAGGTGGCTCTCCACCAAACAGACTTACAGACTGGCAGTCAGGTCTGACGTCGGATTTTCAGGTTGTCCAAAAGTTCTGGTCATCACACCGCACAAACTATTGCGCGGTCGGGCGATTATTGTGCGTATGCATCAGGGGAAATAAAATGAAATAACTCTCCACACCAGGAGGTGGCAGGAGCCTGCAGCCCTCAGAGAGCTTGGAGCGAAACAAAAACACAGAGCGCTAGTCGTAGTACTGCTTGGCTTGAGTTGATCGTATAGGAATTGAGAGTTGAGAATATGGCATCTAGTTCAAATGTGCGACGGGCAATGTCTCTGGCTTATCTAGGCTTGCTCCTTGGACGAGAGGTCTACTTCTCTACGGAGCCTTTACCCCCCTCTCTCCCCCCTCTCCACCACCCTTCTGCTACCGACGGGCAGTAGCTGTCGGTAGCCGACCGAGCAAGTTTGGTCGGCTTTCGACGCTTCCCTACAACTTACAGTACGACCTGACACGACAGCGTGCACACCGCCCATTCGACAACACCTCCGCCTTCCAATGCTTACCGCACCGCCGTCAGTGCGGTGGAGAGCTACCTTTAGAGGATTAAAATCGTCAAATGAGACCACATTTACCAAATTCAGATGGCGGCCATTTTGCACTAACTTTGCTAGCCATGTTAGGTATTAAGTAAGAGCAATTTTTTTGTACATAGCCAATTGGATCCATACCTGCATCGCCTCTATCGCAGCCTTTTTACTGACTAACTGACAAAAACTGCAAAAAACTAAATGCAGAATCTGTTATTCAGCAAGTAACATACATTGATTGAGGAATTAAACATATTTGAAACACTGATTGTCACTGGAATGCCTGGATAATATATGTCCTCATCAAACTGAAACACTACAACTGCAGCTGCAGAAAAACAGCACCAACCAAACCCCTTAGTAAAATGATTCCTGTTTTTTTTTTTTTTCTCGCGCCAGTCAAATTACTCCAGTTGAGTGTGTTTGTGTTTGAATCTGTCTCGAAATAGCCTAAATGGAAATAATCACAAGTGATTATCCTGCTCACTCTTCCAAGCTGGAGAATGTCACTGACTTTGTGTAAGGAAATGTAATTTTTTAGGAGATCAAGGAACGCAAACTGAACACAAAGAGACTCTTTTATCATTTAAATGTCAATGCCTGCGGTTCATTTCTTTGGAGAAAGAGTGAAACTGTTAGAATACATTGCAGCCCCGGTGGTGGGTCTGACAGAGGGTTGATCCCTTCGGTTCAATTTTCAATTTTGCAGTTTGAACCCATCTGCGTTCAATCTCATGGAACTTTCGTCCTGGATGATAGGGCCATATATCCAAGCCCAGCTATAATCTCAAATGCCATTAGACTCATTTCAATTGAAAATCACTCCAGTTAGACCTTGGTGGGGTCTATACAGTCAGTAACTTAGATCGATCAAAGTCTCATCTAGATTATGGTTGCATTAGTCATCGGCCAGTATGGAAAGCCGTACCACTGCTGGTAATGGATGTACGGCTGCATGGCATGATGGGATGCAGGGTGAATGCTGACACTGCATAGCAGTTTCCATTAGATTGCTGAGATATTCAACCACTACTTGACATCGGTTCATTTTACTATGGGGTATGGTACAGTTTAACAGGTTATTAAAGGCAAAATGTTCATATTGTAGGAGTAATTTTTGGAGGGCTGATTCATTTCATCCCACATTGATAGTACGAGCGGTTAAATGTTAAATGTACGGTATGTGAGTAGTGTACAATACTTCTAAGCAGGATCTGATTACTAAATAGGGTTCAATTTGCTGGGGGGCATGTGGGGGAAATACATGCCTCTGGTCATTATTTTTGTTTTATCCCTGCTCCTGGTCAGACTGGATTTCCTTGTTTGATATTCATATTTGATAATATCGAAATGTAATAATACTTGTTATACAACAAAGCATATAGGGCTTAACCCTTTAAGACCGGGAACGCATCTGTGTGCCATTTTAAGATTTCTTTGGCCATTCAAAAATAGCAGATCTACAAGCTCATTGCGCGGCACTATGAGCTTGTAGATCTGCTATTTTTGAGAAATCGTGAAAATGTGTTCAAATCTTTGAAAATATATATTTTAAAGCAACTTTTTTACTCTGATCTGTGCTTCTGGGGTCCCTGGAACAACATATTTTGAGATGGGGGTCCGCGGCCAATTACATATCATTTTGGGGGTCCTTGACATGGAAAAGTTGGAGCACCACTGATATAGAAACATCAATTTTTTTCAAAAAATGTCAGAAAATGTAATAAAAATAGCAGATCTACAAGCTCGTAGAGCAGCACTCGGTGCCGCGCTATGAGCTTGCAGATCTGCTATTTTTTAATAGCCCAAAGAAATCTAAAATGACACAGACGCGTTCCCGGCCGTTTTCTGTTTTACAAATCAAACCCTGACCATAAAGCGCAAATTTAGAACATTACTCTTCAGCAAGATTTAGGCTGTATACAAACAAAGCCAACAGAAAATCTCTCCTTACTCACACATAGGCCTTATACAGTATTATGCTATCAATAAACTCAACCCCAGACCACACAGATTTCCATTGCGGCATCTCCAGAGGCAGTTGAAAGTTAAGGGAGGGCACATAAGTTCTTTATTCGCTTTATCACAGTATTTCATCCAAAGAACAGTATTCAGCAATTCTCAGATCAACATATCACACAGACTCCAAATAGCTCCAGCATCTTGCCTCACTGGCTGGCCTTGGCTCTTCAAGCAGCCAATGATCAGAGAGTGAGGGGCAAAGGGAAACGAAGCAGAGGGGGGGAGATTTCTTCTTTTTTGGGGGGGGGGGGGGGGCTGACTTACAGCTTTTATTTGCCCCAACGACAGCTTGCTGTGTTGGAAAACCACTTAATCTCCCAGTCCAGGGGTTCTGAAGGTCATGGCGCCCTACACTGACCTGGAGAGCAATGTATCTAAAGACTGTGGCTTTCCTCTTAACACGAGCGCAGACACACTGTACACACACGATGCTCCCAGGCACACAGACATGCAAATTCATACATGCACTAACTGCTGCATGTACTGATCCATAAAATATTCACCCTCATACACCCCATTTTACTACACTCAGACACACATTACATTGAACTTCATATTTCAAAATATTACATACTCAGCATTGCGATGCATATTTTATATTATTACATGCTCAGCTTTTATTTGCTGTGGGTCTGGGGAGTGATATCCAGGTACAAAGGAACCAAAACAGAAAACTGTGGCCGCATAGGCTATTAACAAGGGCAAGACCTGCCACCACCACCTGCCGTGTACTCAGACAGCTCCCTCCCCTCACTTTCGGGAAATCCCAGTGCGACATAGCCTGACTATCAGTGAGTGCCGCCTATGGTCTGGAGCCAGAGTAAGTGTGACTACCATTTTGGTAGCCCTGGCGGTTCCTTGTTGATAATGCTAATATAGTTAATAATCTATAGTTATCAAATTAAAGCGCAGATTAACTGCTATTTTCTCTTCCTCTGTGAATAAATAAGGTTATGTGATTATTATTTTTTATCTATAAAAAAGATCTCATCTCAAAAGATTCATCTAATATATTTTGATATATCTTATTATGTTAGAGATTTAATATGTTTTTTTGTATTCCAGTTTTCCCCTATCTTTTCTTCTTGGATGTTTACCCTAACATCCCTGGGGGGAACATTCGCTCGCTCACTCACACGCCTAAGGCAGAGAGCGCTGAAATGCGATAGCAGCTCCTAGCGCGTCTTTACCAATAGAAATGCATGTCAGAACAGCGCTGGCAGCTCAAGAAATGCTTCCTGAGGACATCCTTCCTTACAGAATCTCGCTAATGGTGTGCTCAATAATACACATATTCTTAAGCCTGTTCGAGAATACAGATACTATGAAGAATGTACAGTAGTCTAGAGGCTAGAGCCCAGTAGGCTTGATGGTTTGGGGAGCTGTGGCACATGGGAGATGAGAGGCTGTAGCAGACATGTGGGTATACAGTAATTCCTGGCCCAAATGCCAGGTTCGGCCATCAGTCACAAAACTAAGGTGAGTCATGAATGCAGCTGACCAGATGGAATCTACTGCAGCTGCTTATCAGAATCCCAGTTGATTACAAGTCTGATTATTGAGTATCTTTATATTAGTACCTATGCTGCTACCAACATCTATGCATTCTATTGCTCTTTTTTGCATGATTGGATTGATGTAATTAAGAAAATGTTGTAGCCTACACACTTCAATGTTGTGTTCAATGACAAAATACACTCATCCATCCAACCATCATCCATCTTTACAGCTGCCTTAACTTTTAAAATTAATTCAGTGAATACAATGGCTCTTCTCTTCATTTTGTCAAAAGAAAAAACATTTTACTCCTACCCCCACACAGCTCCTCCAACAACCTGACGTGGGACAGTGGTTTAAAGACTGCTGTGAGAGCTGCTCTACGATGCAAACCTTGTCCAAGTAGAAGGCATACTGTATAAGATACGTGAATCTTTTAGCATCGATGGTGTAACCACGTTGCAGTGCTATATATTCTTCGGTTTTAACTCAACTCCGGTGCTTGTACATCGCACTCCCGTCGACAACACAGCTGTCAGATACAAATCAAATGAATGTGCTACAGCTCTGTGAGGCTCCTTGGAGTGCCTCTGAATATGTGATGACTCAGGCCTATGCGAGATGCCTGTACTGTAACTGCCTTCTCATTCACTAGCTGCCTATACTACTACATGCACTAGTCATTATGGCCCCGTGAAGCTCTGAAGGGGTATTTGCAGAAACCTGAAGGGAAGGCAGTTCTCATAAAAGGTTTTATCTCTCTAATCCCAAGATGGGTGGGAAAACAGAGAAGAGCTGGTGTCTCGCTTGCATCACTGATTCATTCCTGCCGCCTTTGTTAGTCGTTTCTCTCCTGCACCTTTCATTCATCAGACGGCTATGTGAATTGGGCAGTATGCTTAGCAGTGCAGCTGCATATGTGAGCAACTTGTAGCGAAATTAGGAGTTTTATCTATGTTAATTATGTAAATGATATGCCAATATTTCTTATCAAGATGGAAGGCAGGTTTTTTTTTTCCTCTCAGCAAATTTCCGATGAGACTCCCATAAGGGAAAAAAATGAACAATATTTCAATAGCACTTGACTTCATAGGAAAACTGCTTTGATTTAGTTTGAAATGTCACGCCTTTTATCAAAATTAATTTAGAGCTTGACAATGTTTTTCTTCTCTATAAAAACATAGGCATGGGCTTTACTATAGATATAAATCACTCTGTGCACTCTTCACCTCAACAGCTTCATTGTCGTTAGTCAGTATGGCAATCACTCTATTCCAGAAAGGATGACACCAGTCCATTAAAACCATACTGGTGGGAGGCCTTATAGTTTATGATAAGG
Source organism: Gymnoscopelus braueri (assembly GCF_963280865.1). Taxonomy (NCBI): domain Eukaryota; kingdom Metazoa; phylum Chordata; class Actinopteri; order Myctophiformes; family Myctophidae; genus Gymnoscopelus; species Gymnoscopelus braueri. Next base: position 28,043,086 of record NC_137623.1, on the reverse strand, counting down.
TCATAAATCAACAATGACATGCTATTTAACCTTAAAGGACCAGACCGTTGTCATTGTCTATTCAGGTGTAGCTTCCGCCATACATAGATAGAGCATTTTCCCATCAATGGCTTTATTATTCAATTTCACTTCTGTTAAAATCTTCTCTGAAATGACACAAATAATTGAGTCAGTGTTGGCTAAACCTCATTGCACAGTAAATCATGTATGTTTGAATTTAGTTTGTAAATCAATAATTTCTCCAGGGATTATCAGCTAGACTTAACAAAGAATTCATGTTAAACGCGCCGATAACATAACAAAAAATAACCATGCAATAATATTTAGTGTGTTGGATTACCTATCTCAAGTAAATTGTAGGTCTCGGCTAGTTGATTTTCATACCATACTGAAATGAATGGAATCTAGAACCTTTCTTGAAAGCCAAACAAACTACGGTAGACTATGCTTTGGAAAATGGTCGTTATTAATTGTACCATGAGTCATAATCAATGGGATAAACATGCCAGATCACACTTATGGTCCTTTAACCATCTAAACCCTATACTTCGTTGACCGGGGTCCCCAGGGGTCTGTACTTGGACCCCTCCTTTTATCCAAAATCTATGCCAAATCTGTTCACCGAAAATAGTCGATTGGCAATTTTTGACCAATGTTCACCTAGTTATGACATGCCCAGAATAGGGACGCTAGGGTTCACGTGTTTAAATTCATTTTGTTTACATACGGTATCTAAAGGACAGCACATCTAGGGGTTCATATGATTGAAAGTGGATTCCTTGCATGTCTCCTCAACCTGGCACTGTGCCTTTCAAGCCTCAACCTCAGACTAGACTAAAGTTGACAGAATTATCAAACCACAGGTTAGGCGGAGGAATATTAAATCATCAGCCGTGCCCTGATGCCTTGTCGTCAGTCCTCGATGTTGCCTCAGTAATGAGATGTCAAGCTAAAAGGTTATTATGGAAATGACAAGGGCCAACGTCTTGCACGCACTGATAATTACTGAGATTGTGTTGGGCAATACAGATTAGCCCAACATGTTCCCTCACCTCCTCCAGGCCCTGAGCAGGTGAACTCTGATTATAAAATACAGTATCAATTAGGGCTGTGCAATACAGTATATCATATATATATATATATATATATATATATATATATATATATATATATATATATATATATATATATATATATATATATATACATACACTATAGTATCATATATCAAGAACCCAGTCAATATCGATATCGAGATATTTGGTCAAACATACTAGGGCTGTATGTATGCCCTAAACATACTAGGGCTGTAGGCCCTACTATAGTATACTATAGTATACTAGGGCACAGACAATCAATGAGGCCTGCCCATTGAATTCCATGAATGATAATGTAATTTGGTCTTCTTGGTGCAGCCATATGTAAGGCGGGAAGAGAATATCGATGATAAAAAAAAAAGAAAAGAAAGAAATCCACATTTACCTGCAGTGAAGTTGTAACTTGCTGAAAATCCCACTGCCTCCAGTTCCCCATCGGTAACAAATTTTATCCAAAGATATCGGCCGGTGCTCCTGATGTCAGGCGGGCTGTGCTGACCACAGTATCGGCCAAGCATTCGGGAGAAGCCAAAGGGGCCATCCCGTACCTCGATGTTGTCAAATTTACATTCCCAAGAGGACTCTATAGAATAGTTCTCTTCAAAGTGGAGATCAATACACTGCCTTGGTGGGGCTGCAAAGACACAAAGTAAGAGATGGAAAACAATTGAGTCAAATATTAAGCACGCACTCTATTCATTGATCAGCGCTCACCCAAACTCATTATCGGTCGCACACCCATTCAATGAAGGCCTTCATCCTTATCTCTTAGCCAATTTCAGACTCTGACTGCCCAACATTTCTAGAACAGTGATAAGTGTCTCCATACAGTTGATATGCCATGTATTAGTTTGACTAATTACAGGTTAACTTGATCTTCTCCACTGATTAATCAAATATAATTTCCTGGCACAAAGAATTAACAGATTCAAATGGACCCTCGCTGTCTAATTTCAAGCTATTACAGCACAGTCTCCCACTTGATCAGTATACTCTGATTTCCTGCCCATAATAACCTGAAGGGTGTTTCAGCTGCAGGAGAATATCAGACAAAACTAAATGTCTTTCTCTCTCTTTTTTTTTTACACAGCACATGTGTTACACAAAAAGTGGAGAGTCCTATGGTTCCCAAGGAGGCAAAAATCCAATGCAAAAACAATTGAGGGAGACCACTGTACAATGCAAAGGAATAGTTTGAATGCCTTCAGGCAGCAATTTTTTACAACTTGTTGTTAAGGCAAACAAACAAACAATTGGCTTAAAATCGTACAGACTACTCAACGCATTTCGAGTACGAGAACTCTACCTCAGGCAGCAATGGTAAGCATGTGAAATCATGTCAAATATAGGGAAGGGGCCACATCATAATCACTTGAGTACAGGAAAATAGTGCATTGTGAGCTTGTAGATCTGCTATTTTCCTGGCAGGTGTGGTAAGGGTGTGGTCTGTGATAAGTACATCAATCAAGATTGAAGCAAAAAACAATCAGGGGTGTGTGTCAATAAACATATTAGGCATCCTCAATGTTTTTCAGGCCAAGAACCGCTTAGCTGAGAGAGAGATGAAGCAGGGACCCCCTACTACTCCATATTGTATAAAATGTTGTGTTGCAGATTGAACTTTTTCATAGATTTCATAGCCATTTGAAATTTCATGACAGCACTGTCATCAGTGTTGTGTACATTAATGTTGGATTCATGTTAATGTGTATTTTCAGACATTTAACCACTTAAAACCATAAATACCTAGTAAATTTGACCTTCAGCACTGTACTTGATCAGCTCTTTTCCCCCCTCTACACCAAACCTCTTTGCTTAAAATAGCCAATCTCACAACGTGTTGCAGCGCGACACATTGTGAGCTTGTAGATCGGCTATTTTTGGCAACTGTTCTCCCCAGAATAGGGATGCTAGGGTTCAAGTGGTTAATGTGTAAGTAGGGGTCCCGGCCCCCTTGAAGACCCCTGCTTTACACAGCACAGTCAAAGCATCAATACAAGGATAAGCTGGTCGTGTGTTAAGAGAATCTTTACCTTCAAGGATGTAGACACATTCTGTCTCTGGAGGGTATTTGTTGGGGTAATTGGGAGAGGTAAAGAGTCCACCTTCTGGTTCTTTCACCCAGGTTCCACATTGGCCTGCAGGCTTGACTCCGGAATTGTTTTTCACTGGAAAATAAATGAATGAAATAAGTCGACAATCATGAAATCAATGTGGTGAATGAATCATCAACCATCATCTGACAACCAGGGAATTAGACGAGAACAGATGTGTGGTGGTGATGGTGAAGGAGTAGTACCTGCTGTATCCTTCTTTGTTGCCCCAGACAACCCAAGTATGAGAAGACTTGCAACAACTGCAAGAAAAACACGCACACACGCACACACGCACACACACACACACACACACACACACACACAAGCACAAAACATCAATACTGCACATTTTGGTAGAATACTCTGATGTGCACAGTTTTCTTCCTTTGCCTCTTTTCCGGCTTTAGAAGGAACCGGGCTTGATTTCACCTGAGAAAGGGCTTGAGTCAGCACCAGGACACATTTCAGCTCCTGTAGGCTTACTACCGCAGTTTATCATAGACGTATGGCCCCATAACAAGGCAAAATCAGTAGAGCTCTTGCAATGTAATGGCACACAATGCAATTCACTACTTCTTGGAAATGGAAGAGGTTGACAATAAAAACTTAGGCTATCACTGTTTCTGACAGTCTACTCCTTTATACAGCAGAGTGGAGGCCTACTGTAACTTCTTCAATGCATTGTTATCTAATTGAGTGATTGTAAGATTGCAGGTGAAGTAGGTAAGTCTGACAGAGTAAAGTCGAGGATAAATAATTCCAACATATTTCTGAGGAGAATACTTATTGATGAACACTTTATTCATTAGAACACTTATTCTATGTAAGCTAACAGTTGAAGTCCAAGCTTATCACCAGAAATGCCCCCCCCCCCCACTGTTTACTGTACATATTCTTCTTTTTGATTACAACTCGTTTATATGATTTTTTGCATGGTATTGTGCTTTCTTTGGGTTAATCCTTTTAGCATCCTTTTGTATCTAGAACTGTACTTTCTGTGCTTTTTTTCCAAACTGTTCATAAAGTATTCAATCAATCAATCAATCAATCAATCAATCAATCAATCAATAAATCAATCAATAAATCAATAAATCAATCAAAGACCTGGCCAATTAAGCTTCAATTGATTAATACAGATGGACTTACCGTGAAGGAAGCTGTTCCCATGTACCATGTCTGTTCCTTTCACAGAGGGCTTCAGACTCAACTAATTCCATTTAGATCAAGGAATACTTCAAGAAGAAAAAGGTTGAGATTGGAGATTCTAAAATAGACGGGGAACCAACCGCTATCATTAAATATTTCGGGGGAAATGACAAGGCAAATTCACTCCTCTCAATAAACTGCTGAAAGGGAAATGTGGAATTCCTGACAAATGTCGCAACAACTAATCACCAGTTTCATACAAAACCAAAAACAGGTCTAAACACTCGCCCGATTTCCATCCGAACGTTTCCAAGACCCTTTGGTGCTTCTGATGCACAGAAAGGATCAATAGTCCCGTCATCAGCCCTTTCCTATAAATCGCTCCACCTTTGCAATCTTCTTTTTTAAAGATTTGGGGGTTAAAAAGGCAGCCTCGCTTTATTCCTCAGTCCGTTTATCAGGAATTCGGGGGGTCCTTCAATAGCATGAAAAAACACACAACATACATTTTCTGACGCGTTAACTTGGACTATTTTGCGAAGTGTAGCAAAAAAAAAAAAAAAAAAAAGAGTCAGAGGAAAGTCAAAATATGAAGTGGCGGGGTTCGTTCTGGTCTCATATTGTTCCTCTACTGCATTTTCTCAGCTTCCAGAGCATCCTTCCTCCGTCTCCTCTTCTGTCAACTGAAGAGTCCCTGACTCCCTGCAGCTAGCAGGAGTTAATGTATGATCGCCCTCCTCCTCCAACCGCTGCTCGTTCATTCAACACGAGTTGGCGGCGACACAGTCAGCGGCCAGTGTGGTATCCGGAAGACTCGCCCCAAAACACACTCGCCCCCATTTTCTTTTTTTGCGGACCCCCCCCCCCTTCTTGTATTCCTGTATTTGTTTTTACTGAGGTTACGTTTAGGAATAAGGTTAGGTTTAGGCATAGTTTTACTGAGGTTAAGATGAGGAATAAGGTTAGGTTTTAGGCATAGTTTCACTGAGGTTACGTTCAGGAATAAGGTTAGGTTTAGGCATAGTTTCACTGAGGTTACGTTCAGGAATAAGGTTAGGTTTAGGCATATTTTTTACTGAGGTTACGTTTAGGAATAAGGCTAGGTTTAGGCATAGTTTTTCTGAGGTTAAGATTAGGAATAAGGTTATATTCAGGCATAGTTATACTGAGGTTAAGTTTAGGAATAAGGTCAGGTTTACGCATAGTTTTACTGAGGGTACGTTCAGGAATGGTCTGCATGGTGGCGAGTGGCGACCGTTCTGAGGTCGCCGGATTAGACCCGGGGTGAGCGTGTTTTGGGGCGAGCGTTCTTGTATTCTTCAACATGAGTTGGCGGCTTACACAGTCAGCAACCCAGTGCGCAACAAATCCTAAACACACACTTAGAAGGGGGGGAAGAAAATATTCAAAATAATCTCCCTAAAACCAGACTTGGTATCCGTGAAAACGGAAATAAGTTGAGTAGCGGTGTGCGTTTCAGCAGCTCTTCCGTCGGCGCGCAGCGAAAATGTGGAGGTAAGCAGAAAAAAAGCAATAGCAGAGGCAATGGAAGAAAGAGGATAAACCCCGATATGCGTTTCAAAAAGATATAGAAGAGCATCAGCAGCAGCAACATAAGTCCAAACAGAGGAGTCGAGAGAGTGAAGCACAAGCGAGCTCGATCCAGTCGGGCAGACAAGGTGGACCAGTCCAGAACTTGAAGTAGTCAATGCTGGGAGAGAAAATAGGACGTCTGAGAGTGAGAATACGTGTTGCAACGATCATAATATAGACCTATTTTCGTTTGGAATTTTATTGAAGCATATATACCTGGCTGATACTAAATAAACCTCAATTTCTCTGAAGCCTGCAGCAGGTTAAGGCTGTACTCAAACTTTAAACAGTCTTGATATAATTACGCTGACTCAATATCAACGCAAAACCGCAGGTGTGTGTGTGTGTGTGTGTGTGTGTGTGTGTGTGTGTGTGTGTGTGTGTGTGTGTGTGTGTGTGTGTGTGTGTGTGTGTGTGTGTGTGTGTGTGTGTGTGTGTGTGTGTGTGTGTGTGTGTGTGTGTGTGTGTGTGTGTGTGTGTGTGTGTGTGTGTGTGTGTGAGTGAGTGAGTGAGTGAGTGAGTGAGTGAGTGTGTGTGTGTGTGTGTGTGTGTGTGTGTGTGTGTGTGTGTGTGTGTGTGTGTGTGTCTATGAGCTGTGTGCGTGCGTGCGTGTGCGCGCGTGCGTCTGAACCACAGCCTGCACTTCTCCATAAAAGTATAGCCTACAGACAGACTGGTACCAGAATTTTATATTTTCCAAGACTGAGATAGTGTATAGAAGTAATAGTGAGACTAGACTGTATACGTTTAGTGTAGCAGTAGCCTACCCTACACTGTACCCTTGCAGGTCAATGTTTCACTCTCAGAATTAAATTAATACTTGCAGTGTGTAGCTACAGTAGGCTATACTGTGTAGATCAGACATTCCATCCTGTCCACCTCAAGGTTAGTCTAAATGGCAAAACCTCAATTCAACTGAGACTTTCCATTTTCTGGAGAATACAGTGGGGCAGTAAAAAAAAAAAAAAAGCAGAGAAGCAGCTATTTTTTATTTATTTTTCTCTCTCAAGAGTGAGAAAGACCTATTATTTCTCTGTGGTGTGTAGTACTATGTGACAGACAGTGTCAGGGTGTATCCCTGCTCATCCACTGATTGTTGAATCAGTTGTCACACCCGATGACAAAGCTGATCACTGAGAGCCCAGGGACAAGCCAGCCACTCAGGCACTGAAAATAGGCTTGGCAACGAGCAGACAATATCCATCTTCATATATTCATACTGCAGAGGCCATATCCCCACGTTGGACTCAGTCCCGCTGTGTGCATGCTAATGTTACTGGTTAACATTCACTAGACGATTTAGCATGAAATATACTGTACATAGACACTCCTCCTGTACCGTAATACCATGAAGGCCTTTACAGTACTTTTAAGTGATTTTTTAGTGCAATCAGTCAAGGTTAATCTCATACACACCATCTCCAACATGTATCAATCTGCTCTCCTTTTAATGACACACTGTTCCAAGTTGGCCTATTGCTCCATCCTTAGATACCGGTTTGGTTGCTTTGCAAGCAATGCAGTCTTTTCAGAAGAGGAAAAACTAATGTCAGAAATAGGGAGACATCTCATAACTTTAACCACGTTAACCTGGGGGTCCCTATTTTTGGCATATCATTATACATAAAAATGTTCACGACACACAAAAAAAACACAGGGAAGTATTACAGGGCGTACAGTGGTCAATTCAAGCTACATGTTACTGGCATACTGCTAATCTGTTATATAGAGCAACTTAATAGATCCAAACTGCAGATCAGTAGGCCTGTCACAATTATCACATAATTGTCTAATCGCAATTATTTGAGATAATCGCAATTATTTTTGCATAATTGTCATAATCGTTCCATGTTGAAAAATGTTCACACATTTTTAAATATAAAAAAAAGCTGAACTAGCAGATCTACAAGCTTACAACGCGTCACTTCGTGACGCGTTGTAAGCTTTTAGTTCAGCTATTTTTACATTAAATTATCAAATGTCAATTTATTTTTATATATTTAAGTGATTTGCAATATCTGCCCTGTGCAATTTTTTATTACGAAGCATAAAAGGCAAACAGAAATTATTTTTATTCAAAAAGTTCCAATGTTCCAAAGGCCAAACACACAATTAAATCGTTAATCGCAAATATTTGAGTGACAATTAATCGTCAACTTAAATTTGTAATCGTGACAGCCCTACAGATGAGCTAAATTAGCCAGTAGAGTTGTTTGAGACCTTAACAACACACAATCATTCTGGCATTGGCAGCAGTTGCCTTGTTGCCGTGCAATCAAATCCCCAAAAGCCGGTAACCTAACTGTGCAGCACAGTGTTCTTTCCCTAAACTAAATCGACACAAACACTGAAAATAACTCAAATGTCAGTTTCTGCACACTGGCAAAGCCTTCTACAGATCTCACAGAGTCTGAGGGGATGTCAATATTGTCTAAATAAAAAAAGCAATGCCCAAAGCTTGTTATTGGTTGCCATGATGTCTAACAACATTGTAAGTAAAACACCACACATTTCTGATTGGTAAACTCAGAGATAAAGCGGGAGCTATATGGGAATTATTCAAATGAGGCTTATCTGGACTGGGCTGTATGCAACAGTAGCCCTGGTGAATTGAACAGCAGCCTCCAGCTTAGCACTCCAGCATGTATAAACTGTCTATTGGAATGAATAGTGCAGAGGCGGTGGGAGTATCTCAGAGAAATAATTCATTCCACATGCTCTCTCAGAGTCTGCCATTTTTAATTAAGGAAGTTTATCATTACCGGAGATAGCTGTGGTGCTGTGTCAACCGCACCTAAATTTGTAATTGTAATCAGTTTGGGGGAAATGGGCCATACAGGCAGGAACATGCATTATACATTAAATAGTATACATACAAATAGATAGGTAAAGAAATCAATACCTGACAAATGGTACTGCTACGTGTGCAGTTGTTTATTGATTTAATCTCACGTTTGGCTGTTGTCTTTTAAAGTCTATTTCACAGCGAGTAGCAGCAATTGATTCCATGCATTATCTACGTTATCAACTTGATTCCCCTGGCCAACTTACCTTATTTAAGAATCCAAACCAAAGCTGCCACAAGCTGCATATTATCATGTAACACATGATAATATGATAAAAGAATGGCTAACGCTAGATTGCCTATTTGGTCCCAGCCCTGATGAATAAATTGGGCTTTCACAGTATCCATCATGTTTTTTTCCCTGCCAGACAAACAAGGAACCACAATGCAGCGGATAAACACTTAGCCTAATGCCTCCTGCACACTGGGACTCAAATTAACCTTATTACCGATGCACTGAGCAGTTTGTTGGCCTAAAAACCAGCACCATTTATTTGTCATTCCAGGCACATTGTACTTCATTAAACAGGACCTGCTTTTACAACAATAGGTCACTCTGACCACAGGCAAATATTGGAGCTGTTCTTTATGCTACATTAGGTGTCTGGGTGTCATGGTGATAGACTGTGGTTATCCACATCCTGCACCTGGAGCCATTGGGAAAATAATTCCATCAGGTGTCAATGCACCTGTGGCTTCATTTTTGTTGAGGTTATTTGTTAAAATATGCATGTCTATACACTTATTTAGGATTCCTAATGAGAAATTCTGTTACTCAGCATACGTGCTATGTAGGTCTGTGGTTGGATACATTCTATGTTTAATATTGAAGCAAAACAGTTACTATAACGAATCTAAAAGAATCATGAAAGAGTGTTTAAAAACATGACCAATGACAAAATAATCCCATATCAGCTGGGTGAAGTACAACAGTGTGCAAACACAGCAGCAAGATGTGTGTGCTGTTGTGACAGAAGAAGGATATCCACTGAAACACAACCACCCCTAAGGTCTATTAATCAAATGCGCACAGAGCAACTACCGCTAAATACATTTGAAAATCTCTTTATTCCCTTTCATCTATTTCATTTTATTCTATTTTAATTATTTTTGTACATACATTTACTAGTCTTGATTTATGTTTGTTTTGTTTCATGTATTCTTTGGCAATGTATGTTTCCGCATGCCAATAAAGCCCCTTTGAATTGAATTGAAATAATCAGTCCTTATTAGTAGACTAACAGTCATACAGCAGGCTACTGCAGGGAACCTGCAGTTGATATAGCTGCAGGTATAACCTATTATGTCACAGTGGACTTGTGACATACAGTGCTACAAAGGAAGTGGTAGTTAAGGTATATCTAATGGAACAATTATGACATCATATATATAGACATATATCGGAGCGATTGCAACATCATTGTCGCACTTGAACAGTTTTGATTTCATACATAGTCAGGTGAAATCACAATGAACTGAGGATAACTGTGACCTCAGAGTGGAAGGGGGGAGGGGACTTAATGGTCTAACGGTTTCATAAAGCTTTGCCCTTTAAAGCTACATTTCACTTTGGCAGAACATCCTCTCTTTTAATTGCACATGGGTTCTAACAGCCCCCTGACAAAGCAGGATGTGTTGTGCCGAGTTCCTGCTAAGCCAACCAATAATGATGTTAGCTGCCTTAGGTTTAAACACACGTTTCATGCAAATGCGCACTGCAGTGACAAAGACCCTGATTATATATTTTATGTCTGGTGCATGTTAAAGAGTTTTCATTATCGACGAGAAAGGGGCGCCCCACAGAGCGTTTAGTATTATCTCCACCAGGCCGAGTGGCCTACCCAGGGCTGTATAAGTGGCAAAAAGTGACGTTGCCTCAGCTGTGCTAGGCGTAAGCTTGTATGTGTTGATCAATAGTTTTTAGTTTAGGTGTTATATTGGAGCAGTCAACCTTTGATAGAGGAGAGTTAAGAGGTATAGAGTGGCAAAATAAAGGCAACTGTTTGTCATAGCAGCACTGGGTGGCAGAAATTATATTGTTGTTTGTAACAAATCTTCTTCTTCACAGCAAAATATAGTACTAGGAGGCAGGCCGCAATAATAAAACTTGTTGCGGCCGCTGTCTGATACAGTAAAGTCAAACTGCATCTCTCTCTCTCCCTCTCTGTTGGCCCCTTGCGTGCTTATTGTCAAATGGCTCCCAAGATCATGTGTGCCTAATTTGGTGAATACAATTTTTCTTAAAAATGTGTGAACATGAATTAAGTATAATGTCTGAGGCTATAGGCACTAGGCAGTAATAGCCTAAATATGTTCATGTGCAGTGTGCACGCGTGTGCGTTTAACCAATACGGTCTTTCATTCATAGGCTTCCGCTTAATACTTTACAGACTGGAAGAAGTTTACTGTGACCTGCAACCATAGACTGAAACACATCCCTGTTATCAGAGGTATTTACACTTATTTTTATGCTTTTTATGCCTTCATTGATAGTACAGCAGGTAGACAGGAAACGGGGAGAGAGATGGGTAGTGACACGCATCAAAGGCCGTCAGGATCGGGACTCGAACCTTTCAAGCATTCAAGCCTAGGTGCCCAGACCGCTACACCAGCAGTCCGGGCCACACGCTAGGTTTTTAGATATTCTACGAAGGAATGGACAAGCCTGAACACCTGTTTAAGCTCCAGCAGGGGCTGTCAATGTTAGTAGTCTACTTTTCATCCAATCATTCCACATGTCCGCCATCTAATAAAATAAAATGCACAATGCTAGTGTACAGTTTGATGAGACCCTCATAGCATTAATTCCCTCTCTCACTTTGAACTGTATTCTGCATCATGTATATTCAAATGCTACTCATGTGTCAATCATAATGGGTTTCATCCATCAAAGCAATTAATATCAGCCCAGGAGGGGCAGCCGCACTGTCTGTGAACCCATCCTGCTACTGCATTGCTGGCCTCCATGGCCGACAGACTGCCCCTCCAGTTATGGAATGTGCTCTTGGGTATTCAAATGTTTCTGCTGCATGACAGGTCCCTTCACCTTTCAGTTCTTCTCATGGGAGATGAGTCAGATGACACAAAAGTAACCTTTCGTCTTCACAGTGAATCTTAAATTTTTCAGATTTATTTTGCTTGCCTACTACTCCTGCCGTGCTCCCTGTGATTAGGTGAGAGAAACGGTGGGCTTGACGCTTTGTGAGGCGTCATGGCCTCTGGCTAACATTGTACCCTCTGCAATCTGTTCCGTGTGTACAGTCCCAGGCCCCCTGGGTTAAATTGACTGTGTAATTCATAATTTGACCTCATTAGCCACTTGGTGGGAGGTGCCATGGATACTGTGGAGTTGTCACTTGGTAGGACATAACACCCCTTATTGTTAGGGAGGGGGGGATCAAGAGACACCAGATTGTCCACAACCAGAAGACCGGGGGGTGGGGGGCGTTACTTTTTGGATGGAGGCACAGAGAGACCAGCCAGAAACAGGGTTCTCCATCTGTTTATTTACACATGGGCAGTGTAAAAAATAAAAATCAGACTATTATGTTTGATTGTAGTTATGGCTCTATACTGTAGAATTGAATTAATGGACTATAAATACAACAGCAAATGCATCGAAAAGAATACTTGGAGATTCATGGAGATTTTTGTTTTTGTCGCATTACTGATCCTGAGCCAATAATCCAATATAGGCTGATGCTGCTGTGGTAGGAGACCAATGCAAAACTATATCAAATAATATAAACTCCAAAACAATCTCACAGTTTAATCACTGAGAGGCCTACTGATCTCCTGTTAACTTCAATCAGTCAAATATTGGATTATTGGCCCAGGAATGCAACAAAACAAATCTGTGTATTCAAGGCTTCATAGGCTGAGTAATTGATATCAAATAAGTATTTTTTGGGGTGAAGTACTTTTCAGCAAAAGTTCTAGGAGGGCTCTGTGTAGTGTAGTGTGTTTCCTAAACGACCTTCCCACTGGCTTCAGTTTTTGGGTTACAGTTGTTGTGTTGCTGAAATCCTCTCAGACTTGCACTCTCCCAGTGTGTCTCTGCATTTAGTCACTGACTGGTGCACACACCTGGTGCATTTCGCTCAGTTGAAGCACAATCACAGAGACTGCTTTTGTTAAATGTCATTTTTAAGTACTAAAGCTATTTGGGGAAGCAAAGCAAGGATATGAAAGAGGTTATCGATAAACCAGTAGTAGATTTTTTAATTTATTTTATTTAAATGTTTTATTGTATTTATTTATTTTCATTTAAAAAAATATATATTAAAAATAAATGAAAAAAGTAATTGAAAAAACACGGCCCCCTCACGCATTAGCAGGGCAGGATGAGTCACCAGAACCAAGGACGGGTGTTTTTGATGAATCTAACATGGTTAAAATGAAGTTTGAAGTTACAATGGGTTTGTATAGGAAGGGGGCCTGTCTGATAAAATGAATATCAAATATCTAAATAATGAATCAAGCAACTTAAAAACTGTCTGGGGGGTTCACAAAGGCCTGAGTAGATGACAAAATGACCAAAAGCTTTTTTGAAAGTGAAATATCCCTTTAAGTGCATTCTCTTCAAAAACAAGCAACTAAGAGTATACCTAACGCTAAGGTAAAAGTGCAATATATCAGCTACCTACATTCTTAAACAGATCAGAAAAATAGGAAAATCAAATGAGCAAGAGCTAAAACAAATAAGTGTATCAAATAAACAAGATCCAATAAAAACAAGAGCTCATACAAATAATTGACAACAAGTTGGCAAGGCTGATGTTCAAGGATACAGCTTTCAAGGATTTGGCAGAATTTAATTAACAACTCATTCACTGCCATTCACTAAATAGCCCAAAAAGCCCAGACTGCCAGGATTTTGCGATTTTCTTACCTTTTCAAGTAGTCACAGAATATTTATCTCCAGTCCAGTATGATCGATCCCCTGATGGTTGCTAATCACGGAGGGTTTCACTGTGCTTCCGTGAAAAAGAAAAAAAAAAAGTAATCGCGATTCCTGTTTGTTTGTTATAGCCTACCCAGTTGAACATAGCATGTTTCGCTCAAAAATACATAGTAAAACACAGGAGCCGAGATTCCGAATATTTCCATAATACTTTAACCAGGAAGTGAATGGAGACGTCAAAAGACGCCATTGGCGGTGTGGGCTTACAAAAAACAGCCGTCAAAAGACGTCATTGGCAGGGAATGAGTTAGACTCAAAACCTTTAACCATGATTTATTGCAGCCAAATACATTGTCCAATACACAAATTGTTTATGGAAAGAATAAACAAACAAACAAACAAACAAACAAACAAACACATAAATAGGCTAAACAAATAAGTAAATAACATGAACTTATATGAACTACAATTATTAGAAACCTGGTTCACTTTTCTCTAACAAGTTTTCCTGGGTTGGACAATGTCACCCCAGGTTGTGAAGTTGTGAAGAAATCATAACTTGACCATTGATACAGTATGTGCCAAGCCATTGGTTTCTTGTCAATTCTCCGTAACATACTCACTATGGGATATCAGCGCCTCCTGGCGTGATGCAGAGCTACATACCATAAACTCCCGGGCCATTCATTGGCTGAGAAGGGTATGTCACGTGTCCGGTAAACCGGAAGAGGTATAAAACCTCTTGCGTGACGTGGCTCATCCTCTTTCGCTTCTCTGCATGGCAGATGCAACAGCTCAAGACATACCTTAATAATAACAAACGTAACTTTGATCAGGACAGAAACCAGCTTTAGCCCACTCGGTGGTACTTGTACTAACCAACGGGTTTTCCTCCTATTAAAAAAAAAAAAAAGTTTTATTATTTCCGCTCCCGCGGCTATCTTCTCTTTCTTTCTTTTACTGCTAAAGCAAGTTTTCCTCCTTTGAGTTTTCCGCGCTCTTAGCCTTGCGGTTGAAAGCTAACAGCTTAGCTCGAGATGGAGGTTCCACGTCCCTGCGTATTGCTGCTCTGCCGCTTGATGATCGCCGGGGATGACCCTCGTGGTTTCTGCATCTCGTGCCTCGGTCTCTACGGGGCCGGGGCATTTCCAAGATGCACCGGGACGCTGCGAGGACTGCGCTGTTCTCCACGCTGCACCTCGATAGCCGCTTAGCCAGGGCAGCGCCCTGGCTGCGGGAGGCAGCGACGTCTCGTCCCCGGTCGTCGCGGATCCAGCAACACGGCCCAGGGAACGTGGGTGGTGGGGCCCACCACGTGCGCTCACAGTCCACAATGGGCCCTCCGGCAGTCCCGGCTGCGAGCGGCGTTAGCCCCCGCTCGCAGCACCTCCAGGCTGCTACACAAGCCGTGCTACGCAGCACTGCAGCAGCCGCTAGCACCGTGACGGGGGGAACCACCCAGGTGCGACTGCCTAGCGGCACTTCCTCCCCCTCTTCCCAGCCGTCTACTCCGCTGCCACAGCAAGCGTACCGGGCCAGCGGTGCGTCGCCAGGAGACAACGAAGGGGCGCCGGCGACGGCAGCATAGGCGAGGGGAGAACGAGGCAGACGCTCGTGAGTGAGTTAGCCCAGACTAGCTACGTTAGCTGCTTCGCTAGGTTAACGTCGCCTTAGTCAGGCAGTGTTTTGTTGGCTTAACACCCATGCAACAGGTTATTAACAGCGTTGTCCTAGCCTAGCTTGCCTCGCTAGGATAACACCAGCTTGTTAGCCTTCTCACTCTGTGTATCGAGCAAACCTCGGGGGCTTCTGAAGACCTTACTCGATGGACAAGACGGCTCCTCGACTGCCAGAAGGCCATGTTTAATGAAAACGAATGTGTGTTTAAAAGTACAAATTTTTTTCTGCCAAAGAAATAAATGTGTTACATGTTACAAACGATCTCGTTCTTTCACGTGGCTTGAGTGCAGCGGAGCAGTGGAGTCCCCTACCGCGGGCTTCTCTGCTCCAATGCTCTCTGTATGTAAGCCCATAATGTCTGTGATGCCCGAACTCCGGTATCCCAGACATTGATGGGCTAATATCTGTGCATGTAATGTAAATGTATCAACGTTCTCAATTACATAAGCCCACACTGTCTAGAACACCCGAGTCCCGGTGTTCTAGACATTGTTGGATAACATCTGAAAGAGCAGCGGAGCAATGGAGTCCCCTGCAAGAGGGCTTCTCTGCTCCAATGCTCTCTGTGTATAAGTCCACAATGTCTGTGATGCCCGAACTCCGGTATCCCAGACATTGATGGGATGATATCCGTGCATGTAATGTATCAACGTTCTCAATTACATAAGCCCACACTGTCTAGAACACCCGAGTCCCGATGTTCTAGACATTGTCTGTGCATGTTTTTGGATCATATGAAGGTAATATAAAAACCCACATCACCCCTGTCCGCTAGAGGGCGCAAATGCGCCAGTGGAATGGGGTCACGCCGGTTTTTGCCTTCCGTCCCACAGGAAGTGCCCAGGCACCACTGTGAACCGGAAGTACTTCGGTCGGACATGACCCCTTGGCCGTACCGCCTCATGATTTGCAGGCCACGTTCGCCTTTAACGAGCGACAAAGCATCCCCTACGGGGAGGAAGGTTTTGTCTTCTCACAGGCTTCCGTCTCACAGGAAGTGCCCACGCACCACTGTGAACCGGAAGTACTTCGGTCAGACATGACCCCTTGGCCGTACCGCCTCATGATTTGCAGGCCACGTTCGCCTTTAACGAGCGACAAAGCATCCCCTACGGGGAGGAAGGTTTTGTCGCCTCACAGGCTTCCGTCCCACAGGAAGTGCCCACGCACTACTGTGAACCGGAAGTACTTCGGTCAGACATGACCCCTTGGCCGTACCGCCTCGCGTTCGCCGCTGGAGGGCGACAAAGCACCTCCTAGAGGAGGACAACTTTGTCGACAAGATGGCGGCGGCCAGGGTAAATTGGGAAGAGAGTACTGACAGTAGCGTCGATCCCATTGTGAGGATGGAATGCGGATGTGCTCTGTCACTCTACGTCAATGAGATAGTTCCAATGTTGGTACTATAGCCCATAGAGGCCCGCTTTGCGGCGACATCAAAGCGTGACGTTACTCTCTCTTCTACACTCTGGCGACGGCCAAGGTAGGATTAATCATTGATATATATATAGTTTTCACTGTATATATCTTTGGGCTTAATTCTGACGCCGGGGTTTTTCCCTGTGGCCAGTCTCGTGACTCCTCCGAGTCCTCCGTTGGCCCGAGGGTTAGCACCGCCGGCGGCAGTGGCAGCGTCACTGGTCCCCATGGCAACGGTCCCCATGGCAACGCTCCCACTCTCCGAGCGGCCGATGACGTCACATCCACTCGCTCGGTGTGTGAAGCAATGGACGGTTTGCAAGCCGAATGCTTAGGTATTGCTAAGCAATACTAAAGGGTTTCAGGCTGCATTTCTCCACAAATCCCCCCGTGACAGAAAAAGTATTGTTTTCCCGTGCAAGGGGTCCAGCAGCCAATACTCTGAGGGAGGAAGTCTCCTTCCTCTTGAGCTTGGGCGCTATTAAAGAATTACTTCCGATACTTCTGTTTACTATCCCAGTACATCAGCGTTACACTGTGTGTGTACAGGGTTTTTCAGTACAGCAGTGACACACTGTGATTGTACTGATCAACTCCCCTGATCCGCAACAACACATTGTGGTTGTACTGGTGTGTTTTCCACGTGCTCTTATGCATATAATCTCCTATGTCGGACACGGTGTTGTTCCTCTCATGCAGAGGGTAAGGCAACCATGTCTCTGAGAGAGGGGGTTCACTCTCTCTCCATAGTGAGTATGTTACGAAGAATTTGTCAAGAAACGCGAGGTTACGTTGTAACCCCGGTTTCCTTAGAATTCAGAGTAACATAGTCAGAGAACTATCTATGAATCGGAACCAACTGGTTTTCTATTCGTAATATTTTCTGGTGGAAAAGAAGGGGGGGGGGGTACGACCCATTCTGAATCTGAAGGGTCTCAATAAATACTTGGGTCAAAGAGCGGACCTCTGTCTCCGCCATTTTGGAGGGACAGATGCCCCCTTTGCCGTACCGCCTCACGGACTACAGGCCTCGTTCGCCACTAACGAGCGACAAAGCACTCCCTAAGGGGAGGACGACTTTGTCGACGCTCCGTCCGGAGCCTTTGGGCTCAGACGAGAGGGCGACGGCCAAGGTAGGCTTACTTCGGACGGCCCCGTTTGTCAGAGTGACAGCGCCGTTGGTTTCCATGGAAACAGACAGGCTGCGCTGGCGGACAAACCGGATGCTGACGTCAGGCAAGGTCCCCGTGACCAGTCACGTGACCCCGCCGGGTCCTAACGGACCGTTAGTGCCTCTACTGCCTCGAGCGGTCACCTCAGGGTTAGCACCGCTGGCGGCAGTGGCAGCGTCGCTGGTCCCCATGGCAACGCACACAGGGTTAGCGCTGCTAGCACCAGGAGTAGCGTCTTTGGTCACCATGGCAACGCACACACAAAGAACCGGTTCCCTTGGAAACGGATCTCAACGTTTCTTGGCCCATGGTGATTTAGCCTTGTCTAGCTTGTTAGCTGCTAGGTTTACAGAACCTCCAGTCAGGCTACTGTTGCTTCGATTGGCGGCTAACTGGCCTCACTAACAACAACACATTGCAGTGTTGTTTTTTGGTGCAGCGCATAGCCAGCCCCGCTAAAGCAACACCACGGTGGCCACCTTCCACCTCTACCCTTCCACGGTCTCTAACGGCCCCGCATGTGCGGGTCCGCTGGATCACGTGGCGACATCACCGGTCCAGTTGGAAACGTGTGCGTTGTCCGCACTGGGTGACATCAGAGCCCCTACTGACTCGCTTGCTGAGGCAGCTTGTTGGAGAGTTTGCAGTCCGGAACTGTTTTACTATCCCGGTACTTCAGTGGTACACTGTGTGTGTAGGGGTTTTTTCAGTACAGCAGTGACACACTGTGGTTGTACTGGTCAGCTCCCCTGATCAACAACAACACACTGTGGTTGTACTGGTGTATGACCCTCTCTGCGGACGGTGCGTTAAGGAGATGGGTGGACCAGCATTGTTTTCAATGCTTATTTCCACGTTCCTTTCTATCCACCACAGTCAGGAGGTGGCGCGGCACACAGACGTGGCCGTTTCCCCACTTGACGTCGAGGGGTTTTTCACCGTCACCGTCCGTCGAGCGTCTTGGTCCCGTCTCAGCAGACCACCTTCATAGGGGATCTCGCTGGGCTAGACCAGGCTCACGGCGCGTCTGTCCCGGGCGGGATAGACAGCGTTTCGGCCTGGGGTCTTCTCGCGTGAGGCGACAAGTCACATACAGGCTATGCGTGCAGGCGACGGGTCTCATGACTTCGGCCTTACACCTGTTTCGTTTGGACAAGCCCCACGTGTGACCTTTTTTCCCCGGAGGTGGATGTGGGCTCTTGGAGCCCCGTCCACCTGAGGTTGTCATGTCCTGATCAGGAACCGACAACACCACGACCGTGTGCTATGCCAAAAAGCAGGGAGGCCTGGCCTCTCCAGTGTTGGACAGGCTAGCTGGCGATCTGACGCTGTGGTGCGACGCGCGCCTTACGTCAACCAGGGCCTCACAGGTACCGGGCCTCCTGAACAGTGGAGCGACTCTGTTGTCCAGGGGCATTTTTTGGTACGCAGATTGGCCTCTCCTCCGGAGATAACAAGCCAGATCTGGGCCAGGTTGGCCGACTGAACTGCTTTATGCATTCCCGTCACTGGAGTTGGTCCTCTCAACTTGTCAGACTCCACGGACTGTCAGTGCCACTGGTGGCACTGGCGTGGGGCGCATGGAGGTTAGGAATAATCCTCTCCTCTACAACGAGCCCTGGGCCCTCCCCCCGATCAGAGATCTGCTACGGCAGGCAGGGGTCGGAATTTTCCACAAGCAACCTCAGGACCTAGACCGGTGGGCTTGGCCCGTGAGGGGGAGACCTTGACTTCTTATGGCCTGCCCCCTGAGGTGGTAGCTACCATCCAGGGGGCGAGGGCCCTTTCCACGAGGTCTGCGTACGACGACAGGTGGAACCTGTTCGTGTCATGGTGTCTGGGTCAGTCACCGCCGGTTGAGGCCTTCCGGGCCTCGGTACGCAGCATCCTCATGTTCTTGCAGGACAAATTGAACCAAGGTCTGGTTTTCTCGACGGTTAAGGTGTACCAGGCGGCCATTTCCGCTTGTCACGTGGGTTTCGATGACATGACGGTTGGCCGACATCCGCTGGTGCGTAGTTTTATGAACGGTGCCAGGCGGGCCAGGCCGGTCTCTAGGCCTCTGTTCCCGGCCTGGGACCTGGTGGTGGTGCTGGGGGCGCTTTGCCTCCCACCGTTCGAGCCTTTTCACTCTATGGATCTGGAGATCGTTAGTCTCGAAACGGTTCTTGTGGTTGTTTTCACTACAGCTACACGGGTCAGCGACATACATGCGCTCTCAGTAAGTTCGGAGTGCATGAGGTTCTTGGGAGACGACAGCAGGGTTTGGTTAAGCCCGACATGGCGTTTGTTCCCAAGAACGGAATGGTGACCCAGACACCGGTTGAGCTGATAGTTTTTCATCCGCCTTCTGTCGCTTCGGCAGAGGATAGGCGGCTGCACTGTCTCTGCCCAGTGAGGGCGTTGAAGCTCTACGGCCGGTCGTCGTCGCAACTTTTTGTCTCCTTCGGCCCAGATGTTCGGAGGAAGGCAGTGACTAAGGCGACGCTTTCTAGATGGAGTGTGGATGCCATTAGGCTGGCCTACGTCAGTAGTGGCGCTCCAGTTCCAGAAGGACTGAAGGCTCACTCTACTAGAGGCGTGGCTACTTCCTGGGCCCTCTCCAGGGAAATGTCGGTCCAGGAGGTGTGCGCGGCCGCAAACTGGTCGTCTCCATCGACTTTTGCGGCTTTCTACAGCCTGGATGTGGCAGCGGCGTCAGTGGCGCACGCTGTACTGGACATAGCGGCTGTCTCTAGTTAGGGTAGGGGAGGTTAGGCAGGTCTTTTGTGTAACCCGCCTTTTTTCCCTTCTCTACCTTCCTTCTCTTGAGTCCCCTCGGAACCACCGTTGGTAGGTTTCCAGGGGAGGAGGCCCTGTTTCCTTGTTTTCACTTATGGGTCAGACTTGTGTCTGTTCATTAGATGAATAGGCAGACTTGGTCTGTCAGGGTCCTTTTCTTTCAATTATATACCGCACCCCGGCCCGGAGGGCTGGGGCGCCCGTGAGGCCGAAGGTCACGTCCAGGGGGACGGGGCCTTATGGCTAGGGGGCGTGCGGACCTGAGATTCGGTATGGCTATAAGCCCAGGGGGGTTTATGCATCCCATAGTGAGTATGTTACGGAGAATTGACAAGAAACTCAGGGTTACGGATGTAACCCCGGTTTCTTTAGAATTCGGAGTAACATACTCACCTAACACCCCTGTTTGTGTGCATCTGCATGCAGGAAGCGTGTTAAAGAGGATGAGCCACGTCACGCAAGAGGTTTTATACCTCTTCCGGTTTACCGGACACGTGACATACCCTTCTCAGCCAATGAATGGCCCGGGAGTTTATGGTATGTAGCTCTGCATCACGCCAGGAGGCGCTGATATCCCATAGTGAGTATGTTACTCCGAATTCTAAAGAAACCGGGGTTACATCCGTAACCCTGAGTTATGTAGGAATGGCACATGGAAGAGTACTTAGTTTCTGTAATGGAGGAGACTTATATAATTTAAGCAAGTCAGGAATGCTGAAAGTGGATTTCAGTTTGATTTTGTATAGAAAAACAGACGTGATACTATAATTCTGTTTGTCACCCAATCTAGACTTTTTGACAACCTAATACTATTGAGTAAATGAATACTTTATCTACCTGTGTCCTCGAGTCTGACTTGCAGGAATGCTTTTGTCAGCATACATACAATATTAAATTCCCATTTCAATTTCACAAACTATTAATCTTATAGCAAATCTCAGAGATGAATGAACAGGACAAAGGTAAATGTACCACAAATTGGGTGTTAAAATTCATTGTTAAAACATTTCTTTAAACCAATTACCTCTATAGACTGATTATTTCCAAATGTCATAGGCCATACGTTTTATTTCAACTTCTTTGTTTTGATATTGAAAAAATTTAGAAGAAAAACACCATTTGTTAAAAATGTGTTTGAATGTGTTTTCTAATGAAATAAGGACAAGGTAGCCTACAGTACAGGCATATGGAATCACAAGTGAGTAGCGAGTCTGGTCCAAATGTTGCAATATGGCAGTTAAATAATTCATCCCAGAGAGGTTCTTGCCATATTGCCTTAATCTCATAACTACCGCATACAGACACCTATAAGAATTATCTCTGTTCTCTCCCATCTTAATTAACTATTTCTCCATTCTGTGTACTGTGCAGTATCGCATATCGTCACTTTCGGGTGGAAACCTCCTCCCAAACTCTTACTTTTCAGAATTCAAGAAAAAAAATAGCAAATAATCATAATAATAGCAGATCTAAAGTGTTTTTGAGCTTGTAAATCTTCTATTTTAGCTATTTATTATGTGTAACACTGTATAGGGCATTAATTTACAAAGAAAATGTGTTCGTTCAGTATGAATGATAACCTTCATTATAGGAAAAGGTTCACAACTGAAGATCAAATGAAGTGTGTAATGTGACTCAGGTGGTAGATGGGTGTAAATTATGTCCTGACCTACAGTATCTGTCCCCATCACCAGCCTATTTCACGCAAGGGTTGACCTCTTTTTAACCTCCTGCAGTCATTGCATTCAAGATATGATATAGGGCAAGTGCAAAAATATACGTCAAAGCCCAATACTCAACCTGTTAACCAAAGGAAAAGGTTATTTGCATTGCACGTTTCAGCAAAACACTGATTTGTTGAATTTCTACATTTCTGGACCAAAAAAATCCATTTAGTTGCATATAAAAATCCATATCCATGTCAAGTCTAATGTACAGTATACAAAATGTTCCTATTTCTAGGTATTGTATGTGCAATTCATTTGACATTACTCAACATTTACTCATGATGTGATTTTTATTTCATTTTTTATTTCATGAGACGGTTGGGCAGAACGAGAGGACCCGATGCATTGCGTCTCACTAATGATAACATTTCTCAGCACAAAAACACAAAACTGCCTTGGGGCTGATATCATAGACTGGTTGATATGCACTTGTTATGGCCAATGGCCATGATTTAATTTTCAAGAAGGCAAAATAGTCTTCAGGATGGAACATTCACCAGCACACCTGTCTTTGTTGATCCAGAAGTGGATGAAGTTGGCTCGGGAAAAGTGTGCAGATGATCTCCAGTGCTTTCCAGGTAATAAACTCAATGAAGCAAAATCCCAGTTTTGCACCCTTGTTGACCACTTGACCTTGTTTATCTCATCACCGCAGCGCTTTTACTACAGTACTTGCTGAAGACTTGCTGTGCATGCCTGAGCACAACAACAACTACTAAAGAAGAGGAGAGAAGATAGGGGAGGAAAGGAAATAAAGAAGAGAGGGCACTTGGCCCGGGGGGGTTACAGAAAACAGAGGGAGATATGAGAGAATAAAGAGGGGGAGGGAAGTGGTGAGGGAATGAGAGTAGAGAAGCGAGAGATGATGGATGATGAGAGTGGACGAAGATGGCCAAGGTGGTGAGAGGAATTAACAGCAGCTTAGCCGGAAGCAGACCACAGGGAGAAGGCACACAGTGTTCTGCAGGTTCAACTGGTGTCTTCTGTGTGGGTGCGTGCGTGCGTAAATTTCACTTGACCAAATCAACGGAATTGAGAAAAATTGCTTGTGCTTTTGTTAAACAGTCCACATAATCACGTATTCATAATTACATATTCCAATTAGGTGAGTGTAAGACAGAAAAATGCTCAACACTTCAAAAAAAGGGCATGTCCCCAGAGGACCAGTGGAAGTACTTGAAAGCCATATATTGAGTTGAAGTACAGATCTTACTTGAAAGTGATAGTGCTTGTGAGGGTATGTTACAGTATGCGTTTGTGGTCATGTGCACTTATGCATATATGCACATGGTTATTTGTGTGACTTGGGGTTTTGCTTTTGTGCGTGTGGGTCTCAGATTTCTCAGATGATGTCTTATATAAACGGCAAAGGTGTCATGCAGGCCAAAACGGCAAATCAATTAAAAATAATCAGCAAATTGGAATGGACAAGCAATCGATAGGGGAGAGAAATCTCTGACCCCAGGAAAATCAATGATTTTAATTGTGCTCCCAGACACACAACACTCACTGCTGCTAAATCAGTCCTCTCAGCATTCAAGCGCAGCTCATAATGAAACCCCCAGAGACACGAGGGGGACACTACTGCTTTAGATTAGCCTGGAAACCAGACAAATCTGCCAGTGCCAGAGATTCCTGACTAATATCTACGCAGTGATATTATAATTACGGAATGTATGGGGTGGGTCATTCTGACCCACCCCATACATCCCGTAATTCCACACACTCTGCACTAGTTTTCACTCTGTTATCTAATGCCTGATAGATCCAAACATCTAATCGAGATGGAAAGAGAACCTGTGCATGGCTCTATCTGTATGGGGGAAAACACAAGTTGGTTATTCCCAGAAAAGGCTACGCAATTCACGTAAGCAGCGGCTCAAATCACATATCATAGCACAACGGGGTGCGAGCAAGAGACAGAGAGAGAGTCATTTATCTTTCCGTTCCCACCAAAATATACAGAGAGGCATAGTTATGAATGGGTATTAATCAGGATTAATTAATGACTTATCTATGATTAATCTGATTAGAAATTGTAATCGCTTGACAGCCATATACTGTATATATATAAATGTGAATCAGCACATTTCATCAAGCATGTTTTCAATAAACTACACAGGCTGTTCTTCTTTCTCTCCATGTTCTATTGCCTCACTGCAAATGCCATTTCGGCGCCTGCATGCTCACAGCAGTCCAGTTCTTATTGCTTTACAGATTGGTGATAGAGATCTGCCCCACAGCATCAGTGCCTAAAGCTCTTCACAGACACAGTATTTCAATGATCCCTTATATGGAACAAGCATACCTTTCACAATGAGGAGTTATATACATTATGGCCAATAAATAATGGCACAAACATAATCACGGTTATGTGATCAGTATTTTTAACATGATTAGCTCATTGACTTCATCATGCATGCATTTTTCGAAAGACATAGATATATATCGCGTCCCCAAAATTTCTTCTGCCCTGTTCTCCTCAGTGGCTGGAGCAATTGATCTGCATTTGCACACAGCCATTGACCATTACCATGTGCACGGAACACTGAAGCCCATTTTTCGCTTTCCCCAAAAGTCAGCTGTATATTAGCGTTTTTGTGTTTGCTGGCTCCCGGGTTGCCAAGTCATGTGCGTGAAACAAGCACCGGTGTTGCAACATCCGTGAAACCATCCGTGAAACAAGCGGACCATGACGCGCGCGGGTGTGTGTGTTGGAACTGTTGCAGGTATACAAGTACTAAGTAACTTTTTATGCTTTTTAACACTTTTTATGTTGTTGTTTGTTGTTGTTTTATACTTTTTAACACTTTTTATGTTGTTGTTGTTGTGGCGATGCAGAGATTTCAATGGCCGCCGCATCGTGTTGCTTCGGCTGTGGCCGTCGGCGTTCGGTGCTGCGCACGGTAAACGGTGCGAAAGTGTTTCCCCGTCCGTTGTGGTCGTAATGTGGTGAGTAGAATTAATTATGTTGCGTGGAGGCAATTGTGTAGTGAGCAATGATAAGTACCCTACGCCACCCGTAAATTCAGCGCGCACGTTGTGGCTGGTGTTGTGGTGAGATCTCATATGTAGTTGTTGTGTTTAGTCCAAATCAATGCTGTGGGTATGGCGTCAGCGGCGAGAGGTCCAAATGCATGGAATGGGTGTGGCGTCAGCGGCGGAAGTAGCTTTCTCCTTTATATAAGTAGATAATTATCATCACCGATTGTGGATGGGAATTCTATTTAAACATGTCTTTTGAACCAGTGGCGCTGCTGCTGTGAAAACAGACAATAAGCGGGATAAGAAACCTCATTTATCACTCCAAATAGTCTTAGATGTTAATTAGATGTGTGTGTGTGTGTGTGGACTCTTGGCTTTAGCAAACATCAAAGAGTTTTGGTGATTGGTGATTCCAAGTTCTGTGTCACTGTCACTGTTTAACTGTGCTTCATTATTGATAGTTCCAATTAGGACCCTAGGAGGCAGTGGCGACGGACCTGGAGATCGCCAGCTGTGCCCGTCTATAACGAATCGGTGCCATTTAAGATTGAACGTTTTCCATTGGGTGAATGCTGATAGACAGACTGGGCCACAGGCTTGCGGCACACGGCCACTGGGGACTGTCAGATGATTTGCAGGCAGACAGCTACAGTGAAAGCAGATGCTAATTAAAATGTTTAGGCTCAGACAAACAACCTGTTTACTGCTTAATTCATGGTCTTTAGTGGTCCGGGCCCCAGAGGCCGAGACAGGCACATACTGTAACAATGTCAGCTGCCTTGGCTCGGCCTCGCTGCTTACAATCACTATGTCCAGCAAATGTGACTGCACAAACACAGGGACCAAATAGAACGCATGGAGGGACGCACAGGCATACTGACATGAGGGGATGCATGTATGTACAGTACATGTTTGCACCAAGGGGATAGCATCCGGATTGTAAATTGAGGCTACATAGAGCGTGCCAACGCGTCGTCACCAAGGGGGGGCGCGGCATAGTAGCGCAGACATGTTTGTTTTGGGCAATGTTAAGTCAACCTGGTTTTTACCCCTCAAAGATGTCCGCTGCTACCAAAAGACACTTGTTGACGCCCCCTTCAGGATTTTTGGCACGCTCTATAGGAAGTGTGACAGTTCATATGAATGGCCTGTAGACTCACTGTTTCACCGCTGTTCCACCCCTGCTGGTTGCAGAAGCAATTAGGCTCTATTCAAGCGGATGGGTTTGGGTTTGCATTTCGGACTGGCATTTCGGACTGGATATCAACTGGATATAGAAAGATGGTGAATTTGAAATAGCTGCAAAATAGGCTTCATTTACAGTCCGTAGAAACCAATGGCGTGACGGTGTCTATATTTTTTTTACGGTCTATGGTTTGCACACACATAGCAAGGGGGAGACTTGTTCAGATACATGTGATGTCTCATAGAACTTAACCACTTAAACACCATACGCTGTTGAGCAAAGTCCCTCAGGGCTCTGTACTAGTGACTTTTCTGTGTTTGATCTACATTACTGTACATATCTTGGCGGAGAATAACCACTCTATAAGCTCACACATGTGGCGTATTGTGAGCTTGTAGATCGGCTATTTTCTGCAAAAGTTTTCCCAACAATATGGAATGGATGCTGGGGTTTAAGTGATTAAAGACAAAATGTTATTTTAATCCAGCGGTTTTACAATGTTATTTAGGGCTGGCCAGCTAAGCTGCAGGTCCCTCTTGTACTTCTGATTCTTCTCTTTTCTTCTTGTTGCCAGGAAATCTGCCTTCCAAATGCATGAAAATGAACAAAACTTAGTTGGCACACAGGTCCAGTCCTATGCCGAACTTCCTCAACTGGCAATGTGGGCCAATAGTCTTAATGGTGGTGCTAAATCAACTGCATAAAGTTAAAAACATTCTTAACAAATCAGTGTTACACTTTCAGCAATTTTCAGGCCCAAGTAATAGGCCCTGAAATGTTCATATGCTTTGAGCTTATAGGAATTATCCCTCACTCTTTTTTCTCCTCAACTGTAAAACAAATCGAACCTATATCTCCCACATTCTTTGCTCAATTGACACCACACAGCATAGTCAGACTCTACTCTAATCCAAAATGTTTCACTGTAAAAGTCACTGGATAAAGCTCCAATGTTCATGAAAAAATCTATAATTGAATTCATGTTCATATCATGGTAGAATCAAGGAGAAGATAAAACATCTGCACACTGTTTGAAGCTCCAAAAAACGTACTTTACTACTGGCGCCAGTAATAAAGTACGTTTTTGGAGCTTCAAACAGATGTGCACGCAATATCCTCTGTGAACATATCATTCAATTCAATTCAAATTTTCAATTTTATTATAGTGTCAAATCACAACAAGTTGTCTCAAGACACTTCATGAGGCAGTGTGGCGAATTTCATATAGGCCTACTCGATTTTCAGGCCGCCACGCGGCCTTCAAATCCTATATTGCTGTAACACTGCTTTAGTACCCTATATGTTTTTTTTTGTGTGACTATTGTCATAGCACACCCCTGAACAGTGTTTGTGCCAAGTTTGGGGCGGATTGGAGCAACAGTGCGCCTGTGGCACCCAGGGGCCGGGCTAAACGTGACCCCTGGTATGGCTATTCTGATGGCAGATCCCTGACCAGTGTTTGTGCCAAGTTTGGTGCGGATCGGAGCAACGGTGCGCTGCATGTTACGTTTTTGACGTTCGTTCCACTGTAGACCCACCATCGGTAGACCCTCTAGGCAATTTTAATATCGGATACAATATATCATGCTTTGTATCTCAAAACTGAATTTCTGAAAGCAATTTTGAATTCGATCATCATGTAACCAATTTCAGTAATAGTCTGAACCTTCACCGGACTTCACGGAAGTTCCAGCCCATTTCAAACTTGTATATGTTTATTCACTTCTGGAGTCAGCTTGCATAAATCCCTTTGATGATAGCCGGCAGAACATCTGCTGGAGCAATAAAAATAAACCTGGTGGGCACGAAAATGTGAGGCCAAACATAATGCTATAATGGCATGTGACCTGTGTTGAAAACTTGGTCAGAAAATAATTGCTACAATGTGACCTATGTCCCTGCGCGAAGGTACAGCATGCTAAGAGAATGTTGGAAGTGATAAGCTGTAAATGTTATGTTGCCTGTGTCTGTACAGTATGTGGTATACAGGTATGGTATACAGGTACTTTTACAGGTATAACGACTAGAATATTGGTCTGATTGGGCTATACTGTTTGAAATATAACCCCAAAGAATGAAAACAAGCTATTCTGATGCAGAAAATACCTTCCAGTGACCAGGTAGGAGCTGCAATCACTTTCTGGCAGGAGGAAAACTGCTTTTTATGGCATATGTGGCCTTATACAAGTATAACCAGGTATATTGGTCTGATTGAGCTATAATGTTTGAAATATAACCCCCAAGAATGAAACCAAGTCATTCTGATGCCAAAAATACCTTCCAGTGACCAGGCAGGTAGGAACTGCAATCACTTTCTGGCAGGAGGAAAACTGCTTTTTATGGCATACGTGGCCTTTTACAGGTATAACCACAGGTATATTGATCAGATTGGGATATATTAATGTTTGGAATATAATGCAATCACTTTCTGGCAGGAGCCCGTTCCTATTGGCCGTGTAAGAGCACCCACCAAGATGGGGTCTTTAGCATGCTGGGAACGGGAGTTCTGACTGTTTAAAGCCCAGCCAATAGGAACACAGAGGGGGTAGGGCTTAAGTAATAACAGCCCGTCCCCATTAGCCGTGTAAGAGCACCCACCAAGTTTGGGGCCTTTAGCATGCTGGGAACTGGAGTTATGGCTGTTTAAACCCCAGCCAATAGGAACACAGAGGGGGCGGAGTAATGGTGCCCGTAGGGGCCCCACACGGGGCCCTACGGGGGCTAGTCTGATGGCAGACCCCTGACCAGTGTTGATGCCAAGTTTGGGATCGGATCGGAGCAACGGCGCGTCTCGTAGTTCCGGATGTTACGTTTGTGACGTTTGTCCACGGCCTCTATAGGCAAATTTAATATAGGATAACCACAGGAATATTGGTCTGATTGGGCTGTGATGTTTGAAATACAACCCAAGAATTAAACCAAGCCAGGAAAATACCTTCCAGTGGTGGCAGCTGCAATCACTTTCTGGCAGGTGAAGAACTGCTTTTTATGGCATTTATGGCCTTTTACAGGTATAACCCAGGTATATTGGTCTGATTGGGCTATAATGTTTGAAATATAACCCCCAAGAATGAAACCAAGCCATTTTGAAATCAAGTCATTTTGAGGCAGTAACAACCTTTCCGTCACCAGCTTTTCATGCCATATGTTTCCACAGCTATTACATATGTATGGATAATGACAACACCTGGCAGTGACGTGGATAATTATTTAAAGTCCCTGTACACATGTGGCATGGTGTGGTTTAAATCTTCAGAAAAATCCTCTCTGTTCAATTACTCTGTCAATTACTTCCACCCCCCCACCCTAAAAAAAGCTTTACAGTAAGTTTTTCTTTTCTCCATCTTTGCCCTCATTTAGTATTCCACATCCTATGAATTATGCATGCTTTTGATCCTCCAGAATTTGGGTAATCCATATACCCATGTGTTCCTACTACTGTGTGTCTTAAATAATTATCCACGTCACTGCCAGTTGGGGTTATTATCCTTATACCGTATATCGTCGCTGTCGGGCAGAAACCTTCTATCTCCATATTCCTAGTTTTTGTTTTCACAAATTACTGCCCTATTTCATCATACAACATTGCTGTGTGAAAGCAGTGAAAATAGCTGATCTACAAGCTCACAATGTGTCGCATCATCGCAACACGTTGTGAGCTTTAAGATCAGCTATTTTTGCTATTACAAAAAAAATATGATAGTGAAAGGGAAAGTGGTTAAGTCTGTCTGATTGATTGAATATTTTATCGACATCATTAAGTACAGCAGTTTGGGACATACAAGGTTTCCACGCAATAGTGACGAAATGTAAAACGTAGCTCTCTCCACTCAGAGAACAATGGTTACAAAGTAACCGGGCGTTCTAGGGCAGTGTGATGACAGCATGGTGATAGCTGCAGGAGGTTACCCAGTTTTTAGAGGTGTTTTTTGGAGTTTCACAGCGCTGAGTCAGCAGAGTCCTTGACTGAATCTAGCTTTGCGTGTCTTTCTCACTATGTCTCTGTCCCTCGTACCCAGGGACGTGCTGGGCCCCTAATTCAGCCTGGGAATCTCAGATAGAGAGGCCCATTACGGATTTTTTACTTAATTTTCTGCCGTTATTTTTTAAACGGCCGGCCTGGTCGGCCTGGAATGGAGAGGCCTTTCTGGAATTGTCCCACATTTCCCAGTGGCAAGCACGTCCCTGCTCGTACCTTCCATTGCATTTCGACACCCAACACATACCACACACACACACACATGCATGTGCACGCGTGTGTACACGCACGCACGCACACACACACACACACACACACACACACACACACACACACACACACACACACACACACACACACACACACACACACACACACACACACACACACACACACACACACACACACACACACACACACACACACACACACACACACACACACACACACACACTTTAGGAATGTACTGTATACATGCACCAGTGCAATTTACGTGCGTTTCACATCAGTGTGTGTGTACGTGCATTTGTGTGTGCTGGGCACAAAGTTCACTGTGTAATGAGTGAAGGCGTGCACATAGGCACAGCTTATTGCAGTGAATATGAAAAGATGACGAGGCAATGTCATTAAAAACAATTTCACTGCATACAATAACAAATACACTGCGTATAAGGACGCTTTAATTTCGCCCAAGCATGAGAGGGGGAGTGTGTGTGTGTGTGTGTGTGTGTGTGTGTGTGTGTGTGTGTGTGTGTGTGTGTGTGTGTGTGTGTGTGTGTGTGTGTGTGTGTGTGTGTGTGTGTGTGTGTGTGTGTGTGTGTGAGAAATGTCTTCCTGGCTCAGTGTCCTCTGCAGCTCAGCACAGAGCAAAACAGCAATTAAAGCAGCATCATGCTCCCTCTGTCAACCCACCACCCATACGAACAGCCATGGGGGGGGGGGGGGGGACTCAAATTGTGAGCATATAGCTTTGTAAGGAATATGACTTTGCCAATTAGGTCAGTGTTGGAGACTGTGCAAACAGCAGAGCCCCACTGGCTTGAAGGTCCGCTAGCGTCTAATTAAGTTCAAACAGTTCGGCAGCAACACTTCTACATATGCCATAGTTAAAGGAGAATTGCCACTAATTCTTGCAGCACATAGTCGCCACAGATGTACTTTATTGTGAGATTGAAGGACAGTCAAAGTACGTAAAAAGAAACAAGATGTGGATTTTGGACTCCTTTGTGGCCACTCTATGATATCAGTCATTTTTGATGGATAACTCCATATTTGGGGAAGGTTTCAGCCTGATCAAACTGCCATTTACTTCCATTATTAAATTTAAGTTAATTATATAACAAAAAAGAAGAAAGAAAGCAGTTATTTTCTTGGCTTACTGGTAGTATGTACAATAAATCTGGAGGTGATAGGTCCAGCAGTTTGAGAGATTAGCCCCGGACAACCACAGACAGAGACAGCTCTGCCTCCTACAGAGCTACGCAGTAAAACATTTTAAGAGGATTGGAACTGGAGGATGCATCTGATGACAGATGACCAGTCTTCCGCATAGGACGCGAATGTGTGGCAAGTGCCCTTGATATCAATGGCGAGTTGTTTGTCACTTGCCAGACTTGTTGCGCTCTGGTGTCGCAGTGAGCACTGTGTGTCTCCACGGTCTGCCATTGTGCTCAAAGTTCAACCAAATTCAACTTTGACCCCTCCAGTCAGTCGCTGACCTTTCAACTCCCAGCCAATAGCTAGAGAGTGGGCAGGACCGAACAGAAGGATGTGTGGAGGCAATCCCCATGTAGTCCAGTACCTCAACCCTATTTTTTTACATTATCGATACGAAGCTGATAATAGCGCCACATTTAGCATGAGGCTTCTTTAGGATCTACTGATGGATTCTAGCCTTGGGTACCAAACTTTATTTTGAATATTTTCCATACATTTAGGCTTATCAATATTCATTAAAAAAAAACAGGCCGATTCACTTTTTGGCCTATAACTCTTGAACCGTAGGTCATAGCACCAAAAATCTCATGGCGCAACTTTGCATATGGGTCCCGCCTCTTTTCCGATTTCAAGATTTTCCGCCATTTTGCGTTATCTTCAAAACACATATTTTGCTACTACTCCTAAATATTTTGTCCAAAACGGACACAAATTGGCACACCCTCTGTCTTTGGTCATGTGATCAAGATTGATCAGTCAGAATTTTCATATTCCCTTCGGATTGGCTACGATTGGCTTCTGAAATTTGTGGGAGGGTCTGTTTGGAAAAAAATGGCACAAATCATAAACACAGCGTCCTATTTGTCCTAAATTCATATCATTGAGGGGCCATTAATAAACGTAGAGCCAATGCGATTTCACTTCCACCCATAGGGGGCGCAACAAATTCTACAAATGTCACTGTTTTTGCGCCAAATTAAGTACAAATGGTCTTGTGAGTCAAACATTTGCAATTGCAAAGTGGAGAACAGTCCAAATTTGATTTGCCACATTTGCAGGTGGAACAGTCCCCTTTACAAGAGCATTTGATCAGCTCTCTGCATGCTTTGGAGACTTCTGGAATTGTCATCCAAACTGGCACCCATGCCTCAGATTCCTTGGTCCATCCATACTCATGTGGGGAAGGAATAACTTGTTCTGTTTGTAGGCTGGTCGCCCAGATGCCTGCTTGATACACTGCCCGCTTAACATGCTGAAGTAGTGCATATGAATCGGTGAATCGGCCTGTTTTCTTTTATGAATATTGATCTAAATGTATGGAAAATATTCAAAATAAAGTTTGGTACCCAAGGCTAGAATCCATCAGTAGGTCCTAAAGAAGCCTCATGCAAAATTTGGCGCTATTATCAGCTTCGTATCGATAATTTTGCTAAGGGATCCCACTAATACAGTCGCTTTAGTTTTCATCCACCAGGTTGAACACCCCACGATCATTACAAGACCACTACAAATGGTGGACCGACAACCACCTCCTCTTTTGCGTTCTTTTTCTCTGATGGAGAAGAACAAGACTAAGAGCCTTTCGTTGCTCCAAGTTGAATTAGGCTACATGGCTAGAAGTCAATGGGCCAAGGCACTAATTAGTATCACTCAAGGTAGCAAATTCTAGTTTGGTATATTGAAAGGGTCAAGGCCTACCCTTAGATAATATTTCAACAGGATATCCTCCCAAAGTTGTAGCTTAAGTTACATAATACATATACATTTTGTAAGGTTCAAAGTACTTATATGGACCCTACAAACAAACTGGCACTAAAGAGATTTTGCCACCTTAGGTGATACCACATGCTGGTCTGGCCCCCTAAAGTAGCATAAATCCTGTTTTTGCGACTTAAGATAAAATGTTATTGTAAGGTGTGACACATTCAGTAGGTCCACATTAGCAGCAGGTACGTACATGAGTTTTAGACATAAGGTGCGAAAATAATATCAAGGCATTGTCAGGTTCACATACTGTATTATGGTAGCTGACCACATACGTAGGTCGACAACTTTCACAGGAAGAAATCTGCAAAACTCTGCCACTCTCCTTTGTTCATCGTAAGCTGTTGCCGCTTAAGCCGTAAGCTGTTTTGTATTCAAAAGCACAAATTACGAAGTATTTTTAACATCAATGAAATGCTGTATTGAAACACCCCCCTCCACCTAATGGTAGCACGGTGTACTGTTGAAGAGAACCAGCAGGAAGATCCAGGAACAATTTGTATGCCATGCTTTCCATTACAGTCGGCCAGTGGTGGACAAAGTATACGGTATACTCAACTAAATACTCGAGTATTCAAAAGTACAAATTACGAAGTATTTTTAACATCAATGAAATGCTGTATTGAAACACCCCCCACACCCCCCAACCCCCAAAAAACGAAACAAAATATAAGACATATAAGACATAAAAATAGTCAAAATAGTATATGGCTATTGCCACTATATCTGAAATGGAAATGAGTGGTTAATTCATACATTTTATAAGTTTGGGTCCCAAGAGCCCCTTCCTAGAAATGTAATGTAGTCAAAAGTACAATATTTCTATTTGAAATGTAGCCGAGTGAAAGTCAAGAATACTCGAAAAATGTACTTAAGTCAATAGTCAAGTAAATATACTTAGTCGCTGCATTGTCCACCACTGCAGTCTGCATTCTCATGGGGGGAGATGCGAATGCAGCCCTGTGCTTGTCTCTCACTGGGAAAAAAAGAAGCTTGTTCCATTATGGGATGGGCGAGAACCAGGCAGGCGTGCAAACAGAAACACAATATATTATGATGACTTGATAACCACAAGTGGGCAAAATGTGGGAGATGTTTCCGTCTGTTTAGTGTAGATTAAGCCCTTGCTTTGTCTTTTCTTTTTTTTCCCTATTCTACACAAACAATGCAATCACATCCCATAGCAACATAAAAGCCTCAGAATGAGCAATATTTCTTGCAGAAATGCATTTTCTTGTTTTTGAACAGGGTGTTCATCAAAGGATATCTGCAGTGTAGTGACACACGACTATTGGCTAGAACAGGATGTTTTGCTTCCATGTGCTTCAGGTCTCATGCTGCAGTGAACTCCCACAGTACCTGTTTTACTTTATGCGCGTACACCCCCCACCCCCCCTCTCTCTCTGTATGTGTGTGTGTGTGTGTGTGTGTGTGTGTGTGTGTGTGTGTGTGTGTGTGTGTGTGTGTGTGTGTGTGTGTGTGTGTGTGTAAAAGAGAACATGTTGCAGAATATGTGCTTGCGCAAGTGCATCTGTGCGTGTACTTTTGAGTGTGTGTGTGTGTGTGTGTGTGTGTGTGTGTGTGTGTGTGTGTGTGTGTGTGTGTGTGTGTGTGTGTGTGTGTGTGTGTGTGTGTGTGTGTGTGTGTGTGTGTGTGTGTGTGCGCGCGCGCGCGTGCGTGCGTGCGTGTGTGTGTGTGTGTGTCGTTTATCATGGCTGTGGCAGTGTAGTTGTGGAGAGCTGTAGACAGTCAGTGGTGTAATGGATGGTTGATTAGGAGGGCTGTGGAGGAGGCTGCATATTATTCACTGCCACAGGGTGACAGGGGGGCCAGGCTTTATGGACGGTGTTGAGGGACCGCATGGCAGCCTCCCCATGAAAATATGCCCAGCTACTGGTGCTAGGGCAGAAAGTTCATGGCTCCTCCATTTGCCCTTCTGCCTTTTTGACATTTAGGCATGGCTTCTTGTGTCCAGTACTGGTTATAATAATACCAAGGAAAGATAGATGTGTTATTGCCAACTAAAACCTAATTTATGCTCCATCGCACGATGGCGTCGCACGCTGAAAATAGCAGACCTCCAAGCTCACAATGTGTTGTGTCCTCGACTCATTGTGACCTGGTAGGTAAACTATTTTTGCCACGTGACACGAA
This sequence comes from Gymnoscopelus braueri, assembly GCF_963280865.1. Classification (NCBI taxonomy): domain Eukaryota; kingdom Metazoa; phylum Chordata; class Actinopteri; order Myctophiformes; family Myctophidae; genus Gymnoscopelus; species Gymnoscopelus braueri. The sequence continues at coordinate 28,007,122 of NC_137623.1, read as the reverse complement.
TCGGGCTTAAAGGACGACTTTTCCCATTTTCAACTTATCTTCATATAATTGGTCCTCACTAATGCTCATGATAATATGGTACCATTATTATCTACTCACTCTGTGTCTCAGAGGAGGACTGTGGACAGTTAAGAAACCCGCCGCCTACCAGTGACATCATCGGTAGGCAGGGTTGGTCTTTTCAAACAAGATTTCAAATTTTTGATTACATTTCTTTATGAAAGCGAGAATAATGGCTTCTATTTCAGCATGCAACCTTTCCAGGAATAGAAAGCCTGCAGTCTTTTTACTTTACTTTATTTGTTTATTTAGACAGGACAGAGCATATTAATGAACGTCACATGAACGTAAATACACCGGATTTAGCAAAAAAAGCCTGCAGTTTCTGTTAGCTTGGATTCCCCATCAATGATGTCACTGGTAGGCGGGTTTCTGAACTGTCCACAGCCCTCCTCTGAGACACAGACATCGGTCACCGGGTAGACAGAAATGGTGCCATATTATCATGAGCATTAGTGAGGACCAATTATATGAAGATAGGTTGAAAATGTGTGAAGTCACCCTTTAATTACTGGGGTATAACTATTCAAATGGCAGAGAAATTGTGTTGGATTGACCATGACTGTATGGCTGTCTGATTTCACTACCTTAAAGAGGTTGCACCTGAATGTGAGTCTGTGCAGTATATATCTGTGTCATTCACAGAGATATGCTGGCTAGCTGAAAAGTGCCACCTGTGTCATTCACAGAGAAATGCTGGCTAGCTGAAAAGTGCCACCTGAACCTCACAGCATAAAGTTATTTGTCATGTCAAAGCACTCGTCCTTAACTCATGTCTGAGCATCTTTGCAAGGAAAAGAGACCCAAGATGTGCAAAGGAATGGATTTATAACCCATTTGTGAATTTCCATGGCCAATCTTCCATGTCATTGCGGGAAGAAGATCAACTACAGTACTTGAGTTTGCAAAAAACATTTGGTCTAAAAAGCATGTTTGAGATAACATCTCTGCCGTCCTTCTGGACCAAGATCAAGGCTATTAGTATGCTGAGTAGCCCTGAAATGAATGGAGACGTTCCTTTCATTTCCCACGTCCTATTTCCGCAGGTTTTCCGCAATGACGGCATGAGTCCCTGGACAAAATGATGAACACTCTTCAGGTAGATAGACTTTACGTGATCAGCTGACGTGATCAATAGTGGTGCATGATACCTGTGAAATAATAGAAAGGAGAAAATAACCCAACTTGATATGTATGCATTATTTTCACATTTACACGCCAAAATCAGTTCTAGTGAACGAAAGTATTTCAAGATTCTGAATCTCATTTTTGACTGAAAACTAATAAATCCAGTTGTGTGCTGCTTCTCGATGACCATCGAGTTGCTATGTTGATCACATATTTATAGAAATTACAACATACCAACTGCATTGAGTTGAGGTGTTCACCAGCCTGTCAGGCCAGGAGGTGAAGACTATGTTTTCACCCCTGGCTGTGTGTGTGTGTGTGCCTGCCTGTCTGTCTGTCTGCAGGGCCGGACTGGGACCAAAATTCAGCCCTGGCATTTTGGTCCGAACCGGCCCACCACCCCCCGGGTCGTTTTGTCAACGGGGGGGGGAGAGCGTTTCACTGTTTCAGCCCAGCCCTGCACATGAACTCTGCAGCCGCACTGAGGCCCCTGCAGGAAAGCATCCCAGCCCAAACATTAACGTAACTAATAATTGGGCCGCGCGACCCGGAAATGACCGTAATAATCCTAAAACGGGAGCGAAAATATATTTTTTTGGGTGGCCCACTGGCCCAGCGGCCCACCGGGCATTTGCACGGTACGCCAAATGGCCAGTCCGCCGCTGTCTGTCTGTCTGTCTGTCTGTCTGTCTGTCTGTGTAACTGTGCACAGCTAATCTCGGACACCACTGGTCCGATTGGCGTCAAACGTTGCACTATACTCCCAAGGAAGATACTCCACCCCAAATATTTCATTTGCTTTAAATTTTTACCTATAACTCTCGAACTGTTGGTTATACACTCAAAATATTTCAGCTTGGCGAAGACCTGCACTCGAAGGAGCTGCCTTTTCTAGTTTATTGTGCAACTGGTATTTGAATGCATGAGTGGTCAAGCACCCTGTCTCAGTATGGACAGAGCCAACGTGGTAAACAGCATTTTAAGTTACAAATCAATTTATCTTTTCTGGAAATGTTTTCTACTGCCTTGTGTTATTCTTCAGCTATGGTTTCAGAGCAAAGCGTTCCGTTAACTTTTAAAGGCAAGCCTTTCAAAACAAAAATTTTAATTAACTTTACTAGTCTATATCTCATAGCAAAAATACACGCACGCACGCACGCACACACACACACAACAACACTTGCTGGGCCAAATCTATATAGCCCAGCCTTGCTGGGTTTGCTGCTTGCCATGCATTTAAATCAAAGTCCTCATAACTTTGCATCAATGAGCCAGTTCTCTCTCTGCTGGCGTTCTTTTTGGCATTGTGAGTCTGTCTGTCTGTCTGTCTGTCTGTCTGTCTGTGTGTATGTGTGTGTGAGAGTGTATAACCCCTAGCCCAGACCAGCATGTTACCAATACCAATTTCACTTGTTTATCCCAACCTGAAAATACATTTTCTGTTTACTAAAGATCAGGAGAGACAGCGAGACCCCTGTTCCTGAACAAGCACTCTTAAGCAATGATTGCTATCAGAATATGGAACTATTTGACACTTATTTATCACTTACACCCCTTTAGCATTACAGATTTTGTGGCACTTTTCCAGCCAGCAGAATTGTGACACTGGGCCCCATCAATGTACCCCATCAGACACCTAAAGCCTGGTGCGTCAACGGTTGATTTGAAAAAGATTGCAGCTCTGATAGAGCAGAATGGTATTGCATACTAGAGGTTCGGGCCGCTACGCGGTCCTCACACCTACGTTGCACCGCCGATCCGACGGATATGCTCATATATGGAGATCTCTGTATCTGTCAGTCCTTGTCCCATGCCCATCTATGGCATGCCATATTTTCTGCCCATATATGGAGCTGACTAATTTGTTTGCGCCTGATGCCATGACGACACATTGAGGTTAGACAACACACTCCATATTTGGACATAGTGGCATTGGGAACTCCTTATATGGTTATGGCTGAGTCATAGTGACATGAGCGTGATGACGTGGTCCGTCTGCCGGTTCTCCCATTAGCCAATTTTACTATAGGATAATATTGTAATAATTTACAGTATATTCATTTTCATTTTCAGTTCATCAGACCTAAACAGACAATTAATGATTTTCATGTACATGATTAAATGTGCACACATTAGTTCCTGTCTGGAAAGTGCAAATAGCATCAACATTAGCGAGATTCGATGGAGAGTATCTAAAGGCTGAAAAGGGTTGTCATATTTACATCTCAAGAGAGAGAGTAAATATTAAACAGATTTGCACACAGGAGATACTCAGATTGATTCAAGCTTAGCCAAGCAGGATTTTTTTCATTTTCCCCCACTTTTTTCCCTGCATGGTCGGGGTGCAGTGTGCATAATGTGCATAATGTGCATAATGTGTGTGTGTGTGTGTGTGTGTGTGTGTGTGTGCGTCTGTCTATTCCCCTCCATGCCAGTCTCAAGGCCACGTTATTAGAATAAGAGGGGTATAATTAGTGAGTTCATGCATATTAATCAATGTGCTACATCTCCAGACCTGACTGCCTGGGAGAACAGCACTCTACTCTACTGCTGTCCGGAAGATTGTGCATATTGCCCACAAAGGACTTGGGGGGGTTTAGCTACCTAAATTAGTGTTTAGCGTGTGGAGATCTTTGGGTTTGTAGAGCTGCTCGTGGCAAGGCTCTGATGATGGCAATGGCACCGGTCGGTCGGTAGAATCAATCAATCAATACTCCCCGGAGGATGAACTGAGCACAGGGATCCTCGTGGAAAGTAACTAAGTACATGTACTCAAGTACTGTACTAAAGTACAGTTTTGAGGTATTTTTGTCTCGGCATGTGGCGAGAGTATGTTATGCACCCTGTCCGTCCGTCCGTCATTCTGTCTGTGTACAGCTAATCTCCGGCACCGTTGGCTTGATCACAGCGAAACTGTGCACACACACTCCCTGGATGCCAATTCAGAACCTCTGCCCCAAATTTTTCACATGGGCCTGTTATAGCGCCAGGAGGACGCTTTTTACAAAACTTTTTTTTGACAGTACTCCTACAGATTTTGTCCAAACATCATGCAAACCGGTACACAGTATCTCAATAGTCATTAAACAAAACAGGTCTATCAGATTTTTCATATTCCATCCTGATTGGCTAAAATGGCTTCCAAAGTTTGCAGGATTGTTCCGTTTTGAGCTAAATGAATTGCACGCTGTGTTCAAATCATGAACACAGCGTACAATTTCCATGAAATCTTGCACGTACATTCTCACTAGGCCGAGGAAGAAATGGCAATTGAACATTTTCAAATCAGCCTCATGGTGGCGCTATAACAGGCCGATTCGTGTTTTTACCTATAACTGCACCGATGTGTGTAAAACTTTGTATGTGCACTCCCTAGAGGCCAAGGAAAAACCTTTGCCCTTCAATTTTCACATCTGCCTTTTATAGTGCCATCAGGAGGCCGACTTATGTAAAACACATTTTTGGATATTACTCCTTCAGATTTTATCAAAATTTCACACAAATCGGTACACATGATCTCTATAGTCATGTGATCAAGACGGATGTTTGATTTTTCATATTAAATCCTAATTGGCTAAAATTGACATCTAAAGTTTGCAGGAGTGGCCCGTTTGGAACAAAATGCTGCAACTCATAAAATGCAGCCTCAAATTGCGGTAAAAATATGCACGCACATTCGCACTACGTTGAGGAACAAATGCCACACTTTCAACATTGCCCTATTATAGTGCCAACAGGAGGCAGATTTTTGCAAAATTTTTTTTTATATATTACTCCTACAAATGTTGTCCAAAGATCACGCAAATCGGTACATATTATCTCTTTAGTCAAGTGATCAAGACGGATCCGTCTGATCCGTCCGATTTTTCACATTTCAGCGTGATTGGTGAATTCCCAACATTGCTGGCCCACAATAACCTACCTGACCTGGCGGAGACCTGTGCTCCGAGGAGCACTTTTTCTAGTTTACTTTCAAATTTCATTTCTCAATACTTTATGCTTTATACACATAGTCTCAGTCTCAGAGAGATTGAACCCAACTTAGAGGACTCAAAGGCACACACATCGTATTACAGGTGGAACAGATAACAGAGGAGGCTATTATTCTGCAAAGCTATGGCAGGTGTGTCATCCCTCTTTATTATAATTTGCGTTTCATCTGGATTGAATGAAAATCTTTTTTTCTTTCATGTCTGAATCTAACAGGCCCTCCCATCCTATCCTGGACTGATCTGACAACTCAGATGCCGTCTACAGCAAGGGTTGGAGCAGGCTGTTGTTTCTGAGGAGGCTCAGGTCCTTCGGTGTGTGCAAAATGATATCTATCTATCCATCCATCCATCCATCCATGCATCCACCCGCCCGCCCGCCCCCAAAATATACTTGTGTATCACATGACTCTAGAGATTATTTGTAGTGATTTGTGTGTTTAGGAGCAGTAGCAAGAAGTGTGTTTTGCAGAAAATGCTAAATGACGGATAATCTAGTTAGGCAGAATTATGGTTGTAGGAGCGGCCTGGTATAGCGTCACTACGAATGTTTTGCTGTGTTTTGCTGTGTCATATGCTTATGCCACAACATTTCTTCTTCTATGATAAGTTAGAAGATGCTATTATGTCACCTAAAGAGTCTTTAGCGCCCCAGACATCCCCAGAATTATTCATATGGGTTCACGTTCCATCTGCACACCAACTATTCTTGAGAAAAACCTGAATATATTGACCCAGAATTCTTGTAATTTGGGACAGAGGAGAAAGCTATAGTAAATTAGGTTTTGCAGAGTTTGCTGATGGGTGGAATTCACCAGCTAATCAGAGCTATATTACAGCATCAGCTCATGTTATGACACATGAATGGGAAATGAAAAGTTGTGTCCTTTGTGCTAAAATATTGTATCATGGACTTGAGTTTTGGGTATCGTTACACCCCGAGCTAATGCTCGGAGACCTCGGGAAGGCAACCATATCAAAGACAAATTATTGAGGCCAGTGGCACAGCAGTAATTAACATGCACACGGGCACACACACACACACATACTGTACACACACACACACACGAAGGCCGGAGACGGAGATCAGGCCTGATGCGCGCCTTTCTAGTTTGTCCTTGTTTTGTGCATATTTAGCATTATACACCTGCTCCAACCGCTTGTTGGTATATTTCTGAACACTGATTTATTGCTCCGCGTCACTCTACATAATGTGCATGCAACTACAGTATGTCCCCAAAGTTTTGTTTGTGTGTCAACCAACTCGGCATGATACCATATGCCCAATACATTTTTGCCAGTAGCATAGTGAGCTGTAAGGATCCATTTAACCCTCTCGAGTTAAATTACACTTTTATTTAAGATCAGTGATGGAAAGTAACTAAGTACATTTAGTCAAGTACTGTACAATGTTGAGATACTTGAGTAATTCCATTTCATTCTACTTTATACTTCCACTCCACTACATTTGAGAAGGATATACTGTAGTTTTTACTCCACTGCATTTATTAGACAGCTTTGGTTACTATTTACTTTTCAGATGAAGATTTGACACATTGGATAACAAACGTTTACAACTGAGTATTTTGTTAAAGATTAATCCAGTAGTTTCTAACATTTTAGCCTTTAGAAGTCTTATCACTTATCACATCACTCTCATGTCACTATGCGTGGACTGGGTCCGATTGATTCGAACCGTTCCCGAGTACGATTGGCCTCTCCCAGCTGGCCAGCATTTACATTGGCCAAGATTCTTCCGTGCCCGAGTACACTTCATTCAACAGTAATGGTAAATATGTGCCTCATGGGGGCGCTGTGGACTATGGGGCTTTGGGAGATGGAGAATGTCATTCACAGAAGAAGAGTCACTTGTCAGAGTTTAGAGTGAATAATAAAGTTTGACTGTGTTCCTGACGTTGTCTTGAGTTATAATAACAGAACAACAATACACAACCAAAGCAGTGTGTGCGCTGGTCTTTGAAACCATGGAATGTAACGTTGTCTGTAATTATCACGACAGTGATGTCACTGACGCATCCCTGGTATTTTAGCAGTGACGTCACAGACTAATCCTTGGTATATTTATCCTAGTGGCAGCGTTCGCTACACATGTGTTTTTTGTTTATGTTTTTTCACGGCTCGCGCAACTCAAACACTAGCGGGATTATTATTTCTTGTCAACATTCAAGTAGAACTATGAGAATGTACAACCCAGGTAAAATAATGTGTCATTATAAAAAATAGATACATGACATAGGATTAGCAGTCCACTTCCTTCTGTTGGTACGGATGGATTCACATTGCAGCGTTCCGTACTCAAGTACGCATGATCCTCCACATCCTCCGCACCCGGGACCATAGTCTGAATCCGCCCGTCGACTCAGCCATAACCATATCAGGAGCTCCCAATGCAGCTATGCCAAACTGTGGAGTGTAAGCTCTAACCTCAATGTGTCGGTATGCCTCATATGGGCATATCGGTCAGATTGGCGGCACCGTAGATGTGACGCGGCCCAAACTTCTAGAGATTATAGCTGTTCACAGATGGACGGACACACACACGGACACACACGGACGGACGGACGGACGGACGGACGGACAGGGTGCAAAACATACTCTCTCGCCATGCCTTTCGGTCTGGCGGAGACAATTATGTTTTCCTCCACATTAGGCCTTTGAAAACCTTTGACATTTATTTATTTATTTTTATCGACACCTGTGGTGTCTCGCCTCCACGCCAAGTGCTTCAGGACATTGAGTGGCCTTGAGTGGGCAATTTGACCTGCTGTGGTACACGGAAGTCTAACCTGCCAGCTGTCTAGAACTGTGTGTGTGTGTGTGTGTGTGTGTGTGTGTGTGTGTGTGTGTGTGTGTGTGTGTGTGTGTGTGTGTGTGTGTGTGTGTGTGTGTGTGTGTGTGTGTGTGTGTGTGTGTGTGTGTGTGTGTGTGTGTAGGTGTAAGCGTGCGTGCGTGCGTGCGTGCGTGCGTGCGTGCGTGCGTGCGTGCGTGCGTGCGTGCGTGCGTGCGTGCGTGCGTGCGTGCGTGCGTGCGTGCGTGCGTGCGTGCGTGCGTGCGTGCGAACTCACCAAGCTGGCTACAGTGTAACTTGGCAAAGGGCTCTCTATTGATGACCTCTGCTTTGTGGTGTATTCTGTTAATTGTACAGTATTTAAAGCTGACACGTTGTCAATTAACTTTCAGTAATCCCTCTATCAACTCAAGAATTGGCGAGAATTCTTGTACATTCCACCCATCCCCGCAATCAATGCAAAAGCTTTCAATTTTGCCTAGCTAGTTCCCATGAATATTGCCACATAAGTTGATGAAATCTCATGTCAACATACACACTTCCTGATAGGTTGCTCTGAAGAAAACAAGATGAGTTGTTCAGGCAGCAGAGATGGGCAGAAACCTTGCATCACCATATTTGATCTTTTTAAGTTTCTGTTTTGTTTTGTTTTTGGTAAAAAAAACAAACAAAAGAAAACAGTAATTGTTTGAAAAGTTACAAGGTTTCCATTCGACAGCAAAGATATGGATGTTTATTCTCAGTGGAATGATAAGTCCTTACTACATGTAAACAAGTTTCATAATGTTATGATCATGACCCTCAGGCTATGGGTTCTAAACTGCAACAAAGTGGTACTATCTCACGTCTGTTATTGCCTATTTATCACCTCAAATGTTTTCAGAAACAGATTTTTGTGTACCGTTTCAGTTTAAAACTAGAAAAAAATGTTAACGCTGCGTCCACCATTTTTGTTTGACATTCAACTGAGTAGCGCCGCACTCTAGTGTCTAGCATAATGAATCATAGTTTTTTTTTTTAAAGACAGAGTGACAAGTGCAGTGATCATATCATTGCTTAAAATTGGTTTGTAGCCAAGATTGGATTTTGTGGATATTGTGGATCTGCTACTTTCGATGCTTTTGTGTGACGCTATAGTGTGATAAAGTAGGGTGTTAATTTACGAAAAAACACAAAAAGTTAAAATAAGGAGATATAGGTTTCTGCCCGACAGAGACAACACATATACACACACACGCACGCAGGGAGGGAGCAGAGGAACTGAAGGAATCAAGAGAATGTGAGTCATAAGTGGAGCTGCTTGATGATGAGTCACCATTTTAGATCGATGCAGGAATTCATTACACACTAAGTCCCCAGAGCTCCTTAAGTGTGCGTAGCCTGTAGTTGCAGGAGTCATAACCCTCTCGATAAGTGTCGTTCAAAGAAAATGACATAGACCATTTCATAGAAAAATGCATTTTTTTGAAGACCACATCAATAATAAAAGAATACGCCCGCACACTGCCAAACTGCACGGTACAGGAACACATTTTTATTGAGAGAGAACGTTTCGGTCACTGATGACCTTCTTCAGGCATCTTTTTTTGAAGACCAAAAGGGTTGTGCAAGAATAAATTAGCCTCAACAATTTTGTGGTTCAAGTGCCCCTCAATTCTGGAGCACTAGTTAGATGACGTTTAGTTGTGATACCACTAAATCTGTGGTACTGTACGTTTATTGTCTTTGCCAGGCCGATAGGACGATCTACTCGTGTGTCCGTCTGAGTGTCTGTGTACAGCTAATCTTGGACAGCACAGATCGACGTCAAACTTTGCATACACCAAGGAATTCAGTCTATCCCAAATGTTTCAAATCGGCCTCTTGGTAGTGCCATTGCAATCCGCTTTATGGTTTGGTCGTACATTCAAGATTCTTTGCCCCTGGCTTCCTTGGATGATTATGTAACCATATAGGCCCTGCCCATTTCGGATGGGCAGGGCCACACATTGAGGGGCCTCTAAACAATGCAGAGCGAAAAGCGATTTCACTTAGACCCATTTAGGTGCCACAAATGTCAATATTTGTTGCAGAAACATGATAAAAACACCTTATTTAATAAATAAATAGCCAATCTACGAGCTCACAACGCATCTCATCGTGACCTTGTAGATTGGCTATTTTTCACTATTTTATACTTTGCTTTGTGGGGACATTTTCAAAATTTCAATAGTGAATCGATATCGAAAAAAAAGAAAATTTACTGTGTCATTTCTTTTTTTTGTTATTACATTTTTATTGATTTTTCATACAGAGAAGTACAAAAATCATCATCATAGAACTCAGTATCCCCCACTCTTCTCCCTTTTCCCACTCTCCCTCCCCCAATCCCTTCGCATCCCGCCCTCCCTCCACCACTCCATCAGTCAAGCATCACACAACTCATCCACTGCATCACCGAGTCAGGAGGTCTTTCAGATCTGCTATCAGGTTTGTCCACAGTGACATTGTGCTCTGTTGAGCATGGTTAATCCTTGCCGACGACAATTACAGATAGGCAATGTCCAAGAAGGTCCTTAGCCAGTGTGTTTTGGACAAGTCATGTGGAGGTTTCCAGCTTTGGACTATAATCTTTTTGGCTGCTGTAAGTCCTGCCAGCCAGACTTTGCGTGACTTTCCAGTAAGAGCCAGTTTAGAGTCATCATTCAAAAGATGTATGAACGGGTCCATTGGCAGTTGTACTCCCATTAAGTCTGTTAAAGTCCCTAAAACATTCCCCCAGAACTCCATAATCCCCGGACATTATATGGACAAAAGTATGTACTTTTGAATACTTGAGCATCTTTAAAGGCAAGTACAAATTTGGCTGAGCAACTTTCACTTGTAGTTGAGAAATGTTTGACCAGGACTATGACTCAAGTACTTAATTTGTCGACAATTGCTGATGAGGGATCTATTGAATGCGCAGTCGTGCAATAAATGAGAGGAAGGTAGATGGCCAGAACCACTGAAAGATAGATGAAAGCTTTTGATCATTAGTGGAGGAGTGTCGTTCGCATGTGTCTCTCTGAATTTGGCTCAATCATGTAAAACCAACAACCGGAGCTCGCCACAGAACACTTGACTGCTTTGATGTGTACGTTCACTCAAGCAAAATGTCACTTAACCCTGCAAAATGAAAGGTCCTCTATTGCCTTCCAAAAAAAAAACACCTGAGGTCAGTCCACTTCAAATTCAGGGGCTTACAAAAATACCGGCAGTGGAGTGAACAGGTCCACACAATGACAGATAAGAAATGCAAAATAAATTTTAAAAGGTCCACAATCTCCAAGTAAAAATAAACTGATAGACTCCAGACTCCTCTTTTAAACAAGTTTTTAACGCTCTTTTAACTATTGATAAAGTGTATTATTAAAATTAGGAATTATTTGAATTGATGCTATCACTGTTTGATTAATTGCTTTTTACTATTGTAACGCCCATGCATTTCATGTACTTCTGCCATGAGGGTATCAATAAACCTAAACCTTATTGCAAAACTTTGTTGTATTTTACTTAATTTCCACCACAATCCTGCGATGCCGACCAGCAGAACAACACGAACCATGAAGAATATAGAACAGGTAAATAAATAATGTGAACACAAATGACAAACTCGCAGGGTTTTGGAAGATGAATGGTGGTTTCCATTATTGCCAACAGATTGTGGTATATAGCTCCAAATGATGAGTCATTTGCAGTATCTTTATGCAGTTCATTGATGTTCCTGTTGCTGCCTAGCTAATAGAAGTCATCACTCATAATCACTAACTACAAAGAAGCGTTAAGTTGAACTGTCCAAGCCAGAACTCCACTAACAAAACTTCCTTTTAGCACCAATATTCCCCACGGTAGATTATCTTCCTCCTGGTGCTGTATAGATTAAAAATACATTTATTTGTGAAAGGCCTCAATTCCACAGTGTTTCGCGTGTATCTCTTTCTTTCTGCATTGGGAAAAATAATTATATATTTTGAAATATAATAAGCATAAATGCATATTGCCTACTACAGAAAAAGAAAACAAAGTATCAAGCATTTTAAGCATATTTTCCAAATGTCTGGATTCCCTGTGTGACGTTGCACCCCAGCACTGTATACAGTAGTAGTACTGTAGTAGTAGTAGTAGTATAGGAGGAGGAGGTGGAGGAGTGGGGGTGGTGGTGGTGGTGGTGTATTTTGGAAGCCCATATTAATCATGTTGACATTGCTCACAGGATTCTAGGTTCTTACAGAAATAAAATGTGAGGGTCATGGATTAGCAGTATTTTCAAGATTCAAAATGTTAATCACACATTGAGGGGCCTCTCAACAACATAGAGCCCAAAGCAATTTCACTTCTACACATATGGGTGCCACAAATGTTTATTGCACTTATTGCAGAAACATGATTATTTTAATACATTTTTTATCTCCAAATTTGTCACAAATGGTCCCGTGTGTTTTCATACTCCATACCATTTGCTTGTAACTGCCTTCACAAAATTTGTGGACGGTACTATTTCTTACAACAAACGCCATAAACTATGAATGCATCACATCATCATCCCCAAATTGAATTACACATTGAGGGGCCTATGAAGCACACATCCAAACGTGCTTTCACTTCTGCCCATATAGTGGGTTACATGCTAACAGTTGCACCATCCGTCAAACTCTATTTCCACCCTGCAGCTTTCTCGTGTCCTGTTGGCTGCACCACAGGACACAGCCTTGGACACACAGGAAAATGAAGGTGCCAACTGGAACCAAAACTGGTTCTTCAGAGTGATGCCACGGAAGAACCATTTTTGTTTCCAGAAAGAACCTTTCAGACCATTTATTTGAATGCTTCTATAAAGAACCCAAACCCCTTAAACCGTATAAACTTCATCAACCGGCTGAAATGTGTTAGTCGAAAATAGCAGATCTACAAGCTCACAACGCGTCACACCGCAACGCGTTGTGACCTTGTAGATCTGCAATTTTTTATGAATGCCTGCCTAAGATATGGTTTAAGAGAAGGTTCCTCAAATAACTTTGACAAAAAAAAGGTTCTCTAGGACTAGATGAGGAGCATGAAGAAACCATTCACTAGATCAAGTGGTTCTTTAGTAGAATGGTTCTTTGTGGAACCATATAGCCTTTTAAATAACCATTTAAGAACCATTCTTTTTCTGTGTGTAGGCAACCCAGCCTAGAGGAGATGCACTCCAACAAGCAGCACACAATTCTAGTTGTACCGTGTGGCAGTGGCTAGAGCGACCACTTGGGAATCGGAAAGTTCCCGGATCAATCCCCGGCTCCCCCTGGGTTAGTGTCGAAGAGTCCTTGATCAAGACGCTAAACCCCCAACTGCTCCTGATGAGCGGGTTGGTTGGCCTTGGATGGTTTCTGTTGTGTATTGACAGCCCTGTAGTTTGTCCCCCCTGAGATACCGTCATGCCTCCCCGTCCTATGTTCTACTTCCTTGTACCTGCAGTCTATTGATTACACCAGTGGTTTTCAACCCTTTTCATATCAAGGTCCATTATTCTTTTCGGCATTTGAGCCACGGACCACTTAGCCTCTCAGACCCAAGACTTAGAAATATTTTGTTGTTGTTGGATAAGATTTTGTCCACAATTCCATGCTGTAGTGATGTTGGTACCATAACAGGCAAACGTTGATCAAAATAACAATTCTTTAATTAAGTAATGCAGATGTTTACAATAATTTAACTCTTGAGAGCGTAAAATGAAAGCTAATTTTACATTTATTTTTTTTGGTTACCAACTCACTATCATTTAGCTGGGGACCACCTGGAACCCCCTCAAGGCTCACTGGGGGTCCCCGGACCACTGATTGAAAACCACTGGTTTACACTAAAATGAGGCTACAGTGCAACTCTGACCACCGGTCTTCCGTCCCCTTATTATTATCTGTGTCATAATCATCCAGTCATATATGGGTATACCATATATAACTGTTTCCTCCACCATTGGTCTGTGAATGGGTGAATGTAATGCACATTGTAAAGCACTTTTGATAAAGTGCAATAATTGCACCAATTATCATTTACTGTCATTTTAACTCGTAGACATTGCTATACTAGGAATATGCTATTCTAGGTGCAAGAATGTTCTAAAGAGGAGGTATGTGGAGCTGGTGATGATGATGGGAGGAAGCCGTTTCTCTGAGAGCCTGCATGGCTCTTTCATGGATCTCTCCTCTGCACAGAGCACACACTAACAACCACATTCATTACCTCCTTCAGTCCTTCATTGTCAATGGACTAACGTCACTGCAACATCAGCAAATTTTCCATGTGCCCGTTGGCCAAGGATAAACCTAGCTTTGTGGTGATTTGTTTGTTGTTTGAAGACATGTTTGTGTGTGTGTGTGTGTGTGTGCGTGTGCATGTGCGTGTGTATCTTATTCACAATCTCCTGCTGTTTATGGTAAGGTTTGGAACTGATTCACACTTTTAGAAGAGAAAGTCTAGTTAACTTTGAATTATTATTAGGACAATGTATTGTTTGTGTCCGGGTAAAGCGTACACAACTGGTCTACCGAGCTCTCGCCTTTGGACCACAAGGTCCTGGGTTCGATCCCGGGCACCACCAAATCAGCGTATATGAGTAGCATGGCTTGGGTGCAGCAACTCACGCGGTAGGTACTGGGAGCTGATGGTAGGTGTGGCGCTATACACCTCAGCAATCCATCTCCCAGGGGTCTAGCGCATCGTAACCGGGATAGCCTCCCGCACTCTCGGTTGATACCGACAATAAGCCTCTCCGACCATAGATTAATTATTAATTAATAACTTAATTATTGTAAATTGTTGTACTGTAATTTGAGGTAAACTAAGTACATGTATTCAAACATTGTAGGAGTCTAATTCCAACCATACAGATACATGTAGTACTGACGTCATAGACTGTTCAGGACTCCATATTTGGGCATGCCTTTTACCCACACAATGTTTACTATATGCTATGCCAGTGCATGGGTCCTTTTGGGTTTATGCAATATCACATAATCATCCCTGCCAATATCACATTCTTAGTTTTAGTCATCGTCGCTTAGTTTTTATTTAGTTGTTATTTAGTTTTCGTCAGTGAAAAAAGGTAGTCGACCAACATTTTTCATCATAGTTTTCGTCGATGAAATCAACACAGGTGGAAAGGAGGCATTACACAGCCTTAGGTAGGGCCTGGTGGAGATAAACATCACTTTATTCTATTCTAGTAACTACAGTGGAGGTGTGTGGAGCTGGTGATGGGTGATGGGAGGAAGTTGTTTCCCTGAGAGCCTGCATGGCTCTTTCATGGATCTCTCCTCTGCACAGAGCGCACACACTAGTAACAACCGCATTCATTATACCTCATTCAGTCCTTCATTGTGAACGGACAAACGTCACTGCAGCGTCAGCAAATGTTCCACGTGCCGGTTGACCAAGGAGAAACCCAGCTCTGTGGTGATTTGTTTGCTGTTTGATGACGCATTTGTGTGTGTGTGCAATGCATGCATGTCTGTGCGCTGTGGTTGGACTCAAGGTAGATAGATACACAAGTACTTATATAAATACAGTACATGGGGGGGCGCGCAGGCACGCACGCACACACACACACACACACACACACACACACACACACACACACACACACACACACACACACACACACACACACACACACACACACACACACACACACACACACACACACACACACACACACACACACACACACACACACACACACACACACACACGGCAAAGTCAAGGATATAAGTAACAATGGCAGGCGCTGAAGCAAAGTAAAAAGAGGATAGAGTGAATGAATTGAGGGAATGAGAAAGTGATGGGTGGAAATGAAATAGGAAAGCATTATGTTAGGCCTTGCAGCATCATACTGTGACCTTGCCAATTGCTGGTGATAAAGGGTTCTGCTAAAGTTCCTTTCGGTCATCCGTGACCCTCGTGGTACAGTATCAGTGACAGTGACATCAGCGTTCCCTTGCACAGTATAAGCACAAAAAAAGTGTGCCTGCACACACATAAAACACACATGCATGGCCAAGTCAGTCAGTCAGTCACAACAAGTACGGCACGGTCAGTATGATGCAACAGGTGATAAGAACTGACCTCGACTGTACTCTTAGACTCAAATGTGACGGAAGCTGTGACAGAATGTAGCACAGTGTCTATGGGTTTAGCTGTCATAATATGACATAATATGACTCAAGTACTGGGGTTGAGTACTTGAGTACATTATGTGGTGTACTCAACTTAACCCCAGTACTTGAGTCAACATATAGATACTCCTCCTGGTTAAATATTACTCAATTACAAGTGAAAGTTGCTCTGTCAAACTTGTACTCGAGTTAAAGTACTGGAGTTCTTGTTTAAAAAGAATATTCAAAAAGTGTTCAAAGGTACAAATTACAAAGTACATTTTCTACATCCACCGCCAGAGGTTAATCTCATAATGTACTCACCAGTGCCAAGGTGTTTTTGTTGTTTTTTTGTTTTTTTCATGTCGCCATAGATCTTGTTAAAATCCTTAAGATTGAGCCGTGAACGGTCTGTTTACATCCGCGAGATCTCCCTGTATCTCCCAGTGAAGACCGCATGTCAAACGGACTTCCATGACTGTAGTTAGAGCGGATTACGTTAAACAGTGAAATGCGAGGAGAAAAAACTACAGGAAGAGAATTGAGTTTCAGTTTCGTCTGTAGAATGGGAGCGGGCGTGATCGTCGAAACCGGATCCCAAATAATTCTATTTCCTGTCATCAAACCGGAAACGGAAGTGGATCAAAAAAATTCCGAAAGTGCACCCGGACCGCGCATGCGCGAAAAGACCGCAGCCCGTAGGACTACGGGCTCGGCGCTTAACCGTTGGATTTAACGGCCCGTAGAACTACGGGCCCGGCGGTAAAGGTGTTAAGAATGCACTGCTGTATTAAAATGTAGACATCTCAAAAAACTAAATCAAAGATTTTCCAGAAATATCAATAGTGAAAACAGCAGATGCGACACGTTGTGAGCTTGTAGATATAGCTATTTTCACTATATTTGAAATAGGGCTTATGTGGTTAATTCATAACATACCTTTTCCCTTCCTAGAAATGTAGTGGAGTCAAAAGTACAATATTTGTCTTTGAAATGTAGTGGAGTGAAAGTCATCTAGTCAAGTATCTAAATACTCAAGTACAGTACAGATACTCAAAAGATGTACTTAAGTACTGTAGGCTACTCAAGTAAATGTACTTTGTTACTGTCCACTGTGGTCATATGCCTCTGCAGTTAATGTTCAGGTCAATGGTATGTGAACACATCTAGTCTGTGAGTACCCATAATCACAAACGTTGTCTATCTTATTTGCAGTAGCCTATATGTTTTCATCCAAGGAATTTGATTGGTGCTTTAACTCTCTGACACATACCATACTATAGCTGACAAAAAATATACAGCAAGATAGGATATATAAGATAACGTAAGATATATAAAAAAAAAAAAACGAAAGTAAAATGTAAAATTTTAAATAGGAATATAGTCCTCGACCGCAGAGGCCTGGGTTCAATTCCTGGGAGCGGGGAGTGGAACTGAGGGACTCGGGAGATAGTGGAAACCTCTGTGTGCGTTATATCTCCTGAAACTTCTCGCTGTCAGGGGAAAAGAAGTGGCTGGTGTATTGGATGAGACACATAGACCCAGCAGTGGAGTGGTTGGCAGTGACAGGGACCGCAGGGTGCACAGGGAATTGGCGACTCATCGGAGAAAATAAACATTTAAAATAGGAATATAAGGGATAAGTAATTGTGAGTCCAGGTACTGTATGAGTAAGCATGAGCAGTGTACAGAATAAGCCATGCACGTAGTCCAGAGCAATATGACCTAAAAAAAACAGCCGGGGGTGGGAGGAGTGGCTAGAATGGTTATCTTAAAGGGTTGCAAAAAGAAACCAGATTGATATGGCTCACAGAGATGAGAAGAGAAACAGACACGGAATGTTAACATTTGAATTGGACCAATTTTTCATGGAAGAAAGAGTGATATATTCCAATGCCAAAGGTTTGATAACTAATCATTATTGGAACATCACCTTATCAGCAGAGCCAATTTATGGTCTCCTGTGACCGTGCAAACCCAAATATCACAGACATTTGGAACAGCTAAGATAGTCGGCTTGATTCAAACTTAATTGCCTAGCATAAATTATGCATTAGCAGCAACACACGGTGGCTTACACCAGATGACAATTGTCCTTTGGAGACACTGTAAATTATATGAGTGACACCATTTATTACCCACAGTGTGCACGCTAAATAGTGTGCATGCTAAATTGTGTTTGTGTCTGTATGTGTGTGTGCACTGTACGAGCATGTGTGTGTGTCTCTACTATTATGTGATGGTGTTGTGCACCTGGATTATTATAGTTAACTAGAACTATCGAAATAACAAAAACTAGAATTGGAAAAACATTTTAGTTAAAAGAAATACAAATAAAAAGCAGGCTTTACAAAACAAACTAACCAAAGTGAACTAAGTGTTCTTATACTGTCATAAATTGCACACAAAAAAGCTCACTGCGTTGCCTTGTGAGCTTGTAGATCTGCTATTTTGGCTATTTTTCTGCCTTTGTTGAATCTTGACCCTGACTAATCCATATTACAATAAAAAAACTAAAACTAACACTAAAACTACTAAAAGCTAAACCAAAACTAAACCGTAGAAAAAGAAAAAAAAAACGAAACTAGCAAACACACTTTAAAACCTAATCAAAACTAAACTGAAATGGATAAACAAAATGTCTGGACAAAATAAAAAAACGATGAAAATTTCAAGGCTATAATAATCTTGTTGTGCACCATGCATGTGTGCACGAGCAGAGTGTTCTATGGACAGTGTGCTATCGAGCTTAAGGAACCGAATATAACATGGCGCCACTTCTCCATTGAACTTCAACGGACGCGGCTGCCATGTTATTTTTTGTCCTCTTTCTGTCCTATTGCTTTGAATGGCGTGCTCGTTCTCGATATAGTCCATGTCACCCCAATGCCATTATTCCCAATGATATCAGCATGGCATTAGTGCAGGGAGTAGGATATCGGAGCATATTTATGCAACATTCAACCTTGGTTTGAACCCACCGATACTTCGCAATAAGCCGCCCGGGTCCCTCTGGTTTTGGCTTCTCTCTGGCTTATGGGTCTAATTGCTTGCACTCCACTTGCTGCCTTCGCTTGGTGATGAAATGTGTGAACTTGCGGGGCAGGGCATTGATGTGATTCAGATGGATGAAAAGGATAAAGGGACAAAACAGCAATAACTTGTCACTTGTTGTCCCCGGGACACCGTACCTCTGGAGGACCCCCTCTGATTTGCAGACTCGGCGGGTCTCGGTGTGTTTCTGTTTTAACATCGTCTAGCCCCGTGAGCAAAATGAGCCTAATCACCGAATGAACGGTGAAAGATGTCCGAGTGGCAAGGTTTGACAGTGAACTGAGATAGCTAGCTAAATAATTAATTTCTAATTGAAAAACGTATCATCGAATAGCCATAAGACAGTAATGTAAGGGCAAGACAGAGAGTAAAATAAAGTAAAAGGATGAAATAGTCAGTCACTGATGCTATACTCATTTCGCCCTCATTTTCACGTCCCAGAGAACTGTGGCAGCTGTTAATATATGTTATTTAATTCATTATGTCTGACTGGCAGCAGTAGGCTATTCTCAGCAGTCAGTTAGAATTTGCAATGTACCACGTGACTCGTTGAAATTAATTCTCCACAATGACAAAAACTGAGCTGCAATTACTTATTCAATTCCTGCACATTACAGTACATTTGCTGTATAGTTTATCTCAAATGTTGGATGTGATTTTACATTAGTTTCTATTGGACTGATTAATTCTGCCTGCCTAGATTAGAAGTATACTCAAAGGAACATGTCCTCAGGACCAGTTTCCTTTGCATAATCCAATGTGAGATATTAATGATGAAATCTGCAATGCAGAATCAATCGTAATATATTTGCACTGCCATAATTTCAGAATTATTATTCAGTGAAATCTATCAGTGCTGACATGTGAGGCAATGGCAAAACTGGACTGCACTGTCCAAGGTTTTAGAATCATGTCTTCTTTTTAGGTCAATATCGGTATCGGCAAAAAAAACTAAAGAACTTTCTGGTTAAAGTTACCGGAGTTTTTGCATCCCTACTTCTTTATTATTTGTACTAAAGGTAGCCCCCCCCCCCCCATTTGGATTCTCTGGAACAGAGATTGTTAAATCATCCAAGCACCAACACATTCATTAAATGGGATATATTTCCGCTAAGGAGCTGTTTTTAGTTTTCCTACCCCTAGGCGGGGCTTAAAGAATTGAATACAATCTGATGTGCTAACTAAAGAACTGGCCCTCCTCTACAAATGGCAGAAATGATTCACATGTAACCACTAATCTCCAGATTTAAACAGCAACCATGTTTTCTTATTCCCCCCCTCTTATTTTCATCCTGGAGTATAGTCTCACAATAGCATGATTCACTGCTATACTATCGACATGAGCATTAGCTCAAAAGCACTGAGATTAAAGGACAACTTCACCCATTTCATATAATTGGTCCTCACTAATAGCCTGGTAAACCCCTCCCTCCGGAAATCTCATTTGTATTTGATTTCAGGAAGGAGGGCCTGTTTGGCCTTTTGGCTGTGGGCTGGAGCAGGTCGGGAGTAATACCGTTGACTGACTTCAGCCAATCAGCAGATCATTCCACCACTACCAGAGAGCAACGTGGCGCAGGGGGACTTTTGAAAGGGCCATGCCCAAAATAGGTTGCCTTATTCGGATACGCAGGGGCGGACTGGGATGCCAAATGGCCAGTCCTCCCCTGCATGCGTGTCACTGCCCGCCCCTGCCGGTTCTCTGATTTTTTTTTTTTAAATAGGCTCTGTCATGATTAATTGACCACATATATGAAGTTAAACAACTAAATTCTATCCGAACGATATCTTAAAAGTAAATTCCGTGCATAAAAAAAGAAGTTAGAGAGCGTTTTAAAGTTTTAAAAGAGAGACGAAAATAGCGCACAGAAAACAATGGCTGCCGTTACATTTTGGTCGGCTGCACTCGGATCCATTTGGGTTCACTCGAACTCGCCACCTGATTGGCCAACTTTCGCTGTCAATCACAGAACGATGGGCTTTACCAGGCTATGGACGCTGATAGGTTCGTCCACTTGGTGGACGACGAAAAAAAGCCAAACAAGCCCTCATGCCAGACTCACTCCTGAAATCAAATGGAAATTAGATTTTCCGGAGGGAGGGGCTTTACCAGGCTACCTCACTAATGCTCATGATAAAATGGTACATTTTCTTTCTACTCGGTCTGTGTCCCTTCGGAGGGCTGTGGACGCTTCAGAAACCCGCCTACCAGTGACATCATCATTAGGCAGGGGTTTTTTTTTCAAACAAGATTTCATTTTTTGTATTTCAATTTTTATTAACGCGGGAACAATGGCTTCCATTATAGCATGCTAACTTTCCAGGAATAGAAAGCCTGCAGTTTCCATTAGCTTGGATTCCCACTGATGATGTCACTGGTAGGCGGGTTTCTGAACAGTCCACAGCCCTCCTCTGAGACACAGACAGAACAGACAAAAATGGTACCATATTATAATTAGCATTAGTGAGGACCAATCATATGAAGATAGGTTGAAAATGGGTGAAGTCGTCCTTTAATGGAATTAAAGACTTCAGAAAACAGGTCTCCTTCCTGGTAGCGTATATGTTACAGAGAAATTGGCATTCCAGGGAAATTGAAAGGGGTACGCTTGTTTTCACCGCCCCTCAGGCAATTCTGTAGAATCAACGCTAGAGGGCAATGCAAGCCAGACATGAGCCCCACACCACACACGCACGGACAAACGAGCACGCATGCACAAACGAGCATGCGCGCACGCACAAACGAGCATGCGCGCGCACACACACACACACACACACACACACACACACACACACACACACACACACACACACACACACACACACACACACACACACACACACACACACACACACACACACACACACACACACACACACACACACACACACACACACACACACACACACACACAGCCTCATTCCATGCAGTTGAAGCACAAGGGGGCGGGCCTGGCGGGCTATGTTAGTGCAGTGAGTGGCACTTGGGGCAAACGCAGTCCCCACAACATCATTTACGATTCTGTGCCTATCGGTACATAACTCGGACGGCGCTTAAGTCGACTAGCAGACCATCGGCCGGTCGTCGCGGGCACTCGCGCCTGGAGGCGCTCGGGCGCGACTCCTCGGCCTCAAGGTCTGCTAAGTCGGCGCGCCTCCGTCATGGTCCAAAACTATACTTTATCAGCGAAAAAAAAGTAGTCCGCGGTTGTTTGAAAAAGTAATGTCCCGAGCGGGAGTCAAACCCCGGCTCCCAGTGGTAGTGGGTGGGGAGTCCAATGATTATCGAAGTGCGCCACTGAGCTTTGTACAAGTGGTGTAAAGTAACAAAGTAGATTTACTCAAGTACAATTTTGAGGTATTCGTACTTTACTTGAGTATTTCTCTCATATTATCCATTTTATTTTCAGCGTTCCCCTAGCGTAGCTTCCTGGTTGTTATATTGTTGTTGTGGTCGTCGTCCTCGCATCAAAGCCCCGCCTCGCAGCACCGCCCCGCGCCTATAAAACTAGCGCTCCCCTGTCAATTTCCCTGGACTGCCAATTTCCCTGTGACATATACACATTCTAAACATCCATGTGTTTCCTCTTGATTTGTTTGGCTGTTTCCAGTTTATTTCATGTCATTATTGATTGATTGATTGATTGATTGAATACTTTATTAACAGTTTGCAATTTGTACAGAGGTATGGTTTACAATGATTGTTAAAAGGATAACACAACAAGCCCTAGGGGCTTGTTTCCATTGTGGTCCTGATTATTGATGAATTAATGAAATTTCCGATTGAATACGTTGTATTACTTTGTACTGATTTCAAATTCAAATAGTGATTTTCTTTGGTGTGACGCAAAACCCCCCCACCTCTCCCTCTCTCTCTCTCTGGAAATGAAGAAATATTCTCTTGAATTTGGGCTCTATGCCAACCACATTGTCTGTTAGCACTTCCAGCCCAATTCGAACTATTTATTGTTCTTTTTATGTTTGGCACACAGGAGATACAGAAAGGATTCATTCAAACCGGCAAAAGGAGGTCAACTATTCAAACGCAGCAATTAACCTAAAAGATATTCAATTTGTATTTTTCATTTGTCACAAAACTCTCTCCTTCACTAAGTGAGCGGAAAAAAATGAGAAGAGAAAGCGGACTTGCAGAGTGCCGAGGCAAAGGGCTTGAAAGACACCAGAGGATTTAAAATAGAGTTAGCTTTATCCAGTAAAACACCAGTGGGCAAGATACACAAAGCAATAACAGTATATCAAAAGGAGAAACCTAATTAATTTGAGCACCAGAGAGAGTTTATTGTCACATCACAAGTTTACAGGTGTAAAAGAGTGGGCAAAATAATTTTCTGTACAAGCTTCCACGAATTGTAGTTACTGTACATAAAGATAATCATAAGGAAGGCAAAATGTCACATTTCAAAACAACAATCATATAAAAAAAACAAGGCAGAGTACCTCAGTCTCTTGTGCAAGTAAGAAACATCACTTAGCAGCATATATTATGTATTAATGTGTGGTATTGGGAGTATATTCATGGTCATACTGTATAAATGATAGTGCCACTGTAATGGCCTGTGTCACCAAGACTGACATGGTGACAGCGCTCAGCGTTTGTTCAGCAGCTTGATCGCCTGTCCCTATTATTGTCTCCGCCAGGCCGAAAGGCATGGCGAGAGAGTATGTTTTCGCCCCTGTCCGTCCGTCCGTCCGTCCGTCCTGTCTGTGTGTTAGCAGCTAATCTCTGGCACCGTTGGCCCGGTCGCTCCGAAACTGTGCACACACACTCCCTGGATGCCAATTCAGAACCTCTGCAATTTTTTCACATGGGCCTGTTATAGCGCCACCAGGAGGCCGATCTGTGCAAAACCCTTTTTTTTACATTACTCCTACAGATTTTATCCAAACGTCATGCAAATCGGTACACAGTATCTCTATAGTCATGTGATCAACACAAATCTGTCCGATTTCCCATATTCCATCCTCATTGCCTATGGTTGGCTTCCAAAGTTTGCAAGATTGGTCCGTTTTGAACAAAAAGCCTCAAACTATGCACGCAGCTTGCGATTTCCGTGAATTTTCACACGCACATTCCCACTAGGCCGAGGAAGAAATGCCACCCTTTTCACATTGGCCTGTTATAGCGCCACCAGCAGGTCTAATTTAGCAAAACAAATTTTTGGAACAAAATGCCTCAAATCATGAATGCAGTGTCTGATTGCCGTGAAAGACCTAAGAATAAATGGCACCCTTTTCACATTGGCCTATTATAGCGCCACCAGGAGGCCACAATAACGTACCTGACCTGGCGGAGACCTGTGCTCCGAGGAGCACTTTTTCTAGTTCCTATTCCTTTTGTTAGTTTTTTGATACAGCGTTATTGTCTGCTCGATGGCAGACAATTGAACAGGTTGTGGCTGGGGTGGTGAGTGTTCATGATGATCCGCTCAGCCCTCTCTACGCACCGCTTGTCGCATATTATGACCTGGAGGGTGGGAAGCTCACCTCTGACTGTCCACACTACCCTGTGTAGCGTTCTGTGGTGTGTATGTGTGTGTGTGTGTGTGTGTGTGTGTGTGGGGGGGGGGGGGGGGTGCAGTTCCCATACCAGGCAGTGATGCAGTTCATCAGGATGCTCTCGATGATCCTGTTGTAGGAAAGCTGAGGATGCGAAGAGAGGTCCAAGCCCGGCGCCCTGAAAATCTCAATCGATTGAGCACAGTTCTTGCTCAATACCGTACACTATCCTTATAACCTGCTGGTGCTTAGGTGCACATCAGTGCCGTAAAATATGTAAGTAAGTAGACCGTGGATGAGGCAATGTAAACTCGAGACACCTTTACCTGCCCTGATTAATGATGCCGTTGGCGCTATAGCCCAGAAACATCTGGTGCCTTCTGTTCTCCCAGCTCACGTGCACACATGGGAGTCAGGAGCCAAGGGCGTGAAGTGGGCGACCTCCAAAGGGGAGAATGGGCAAAAGGGCACATGTACGTACCAGTTTGTCATGCATGGCAGGGTCCCTCCACATTGCTTCCTTCCAACAACACTGTCATTAACATTCCGTCATGGCTATCTGATGCTAAAGCCCACTGGAGCGCCTCAACTCATTTGCTAAATAACAGGCCCTCTGAGCGTGAGGAATAGAAATTGGCGGTCAATCACCAAGGAACAGTTAGAACGTGAACATATCCTCACCTCATTAACAGAGAGTAAAAAGGGGAAAGAGTGTATAGTGGTAGGCTGGCTGGCTTTCAGAGGATGTCTAAGGCGGTGAGTAATTATACTCTGTAAGAACATGTCAAAATCTGTATGTAATAAAATATGTTGCTTTTGCAGTTTTTTTTAAAACATTCATTTAGCATTCATTTTACAATAATACAATAATAATAATACAAAGATTTGACCCTGGCATTTAATTCCTTGACCTGCCCACATCTGATGTGGGAAAAAGTGGTTTTCGTCACTTGTGCTGATCACATTTCATTTCAGCATCAGTTCATTCATTCATTCAATTAGTTTTAGCCAATGTTTTATGTTTGAATGTGAAGCTGAAAAAGCCTTATGTGATGATGAAGGCTGCAGATTCAATCAGTGCTTTCTGGAGAAGCATTCAAAAGGGTCAAGTTGGAAAAAAATTAAATAAAGATACTAGACTTATGCATTGTTTTGTAACTAATGTGCAACAGTAGGCTTAATAAAACAGGTAATACGAATTTACAGGTTTTTCTTTCCTGCATCTGCACCCAGAATCATAGTTAATGTATTACAGGTGTAAGGTAAACCCTATTGCAATATCGGTATCGTATTGCTATCGGTCGATTTGACCATGCAAATAATCGCTAAACAAAATGTTCATATCGTGCATTCCTAATATTCATTCGTAATATTCATCCGCTCTTGCCTGTGCATTTTAATCACATCAGTCTCACTTCTCTGATTCCTACCTTTGAGAGAGAGACGTGTTCATGTTCTGGAGTCAGACTTAGACTCCCAGACAAGTTTCAGGCCCTGGGGATCGAGAGTGATTGATTGAATTCTCAGATTTAACCACTATTTCCCCATCTAGAAAATAATGTTTCTACAACGCCAAATTCACTTTGAATGGCTTATGACACAGGCATGGGCTGGGGGGGGGGGGGGGGAGTATAGGAACTTTTTAACGATTTATTTTCTTCCTCATAGTGTCAGGAGTTGGATTGTCATTTCACTAACAAGGCATTTCGAAGCAGCTTATTGTCTGGGCTGAAGCAGAACGTGTAGCTGTGTGGCTTGTTGTCACAGACAGACGCAGACATTAGTCTTCAGCCCAATCTGCCTGTGATGCCTGATGAATTGGCAGGGCACGTACAGCAGAGATGGCGGGCAGGCAGCCCACAAATACAGCAATTATCAATCAACCCCAACGTTTGGACCGTGCTCGTATATCATGTTTGTCACCGTTGTCGAATTAGATGGATGAGTGCCGTGGACTGATTGATACGGAACCCCCTGCCCACTGTGTTATTCAACTGTCAATGTCTTTGCATTTAAAGGCCTTTCCATTTTTTTTTAACCCATTCAATCCGGGAACGCATCTGTGTCATTTTTTAAATTTCTTTGGCTATTCAAAAATGGCAGATATACAAGCTCATAGCGTGGCACTGCTATTTTTGAAGAAACGTGAAAATGTGTGCAAATCTTTGAATATAAATTTTTAACTCAAATCTTTGCTTCTGGGGGTCCCTGGAACAAAATATTGTGACATGGGGGGTCCGCAGACAAATACATTCATAGAATCCCCAGAAGCAAAGATTTGAATTAAACATGTTCGCTTTCAAAATATATATATGTATTCAAAGATTTGCAAAAATGTTCTAGATTTTTCCAAACAAATTGCAGATATACAAGCTCATAGCGTGGGACTCGGTGCCACGCTATAAGCTTATATATCTGCTATTTTTGAATAGCCCAAAATCGCCCAAAATCTAAAATGACGTTCCCGGATTGAATGGGTTAAACAGATGTCACGTGAAACACTTTATGTTGACCCACATCCTATTGAATCACACTTCTGACTGCGACTAAGGGCGGATTCAGACTATGGTCCCAGGTGCCCACCCCGGACCACATGGCAGATGTTGTGGTAGTGTGAACGTGGCGTAGGGGCGGCCATAGCTGAGTGGTTAGTGAGCCCGCCTAGGGAGCCAGAGGCCCTGGTTGCCCCAGGTACGATTCCAGGCCACGCCAGCATATGTGTCGATGAAATGAAATTTGTCCCTGAGCAAGACTCTTAACCCCTAATTGCTCACAGGCCCTCATTGGAAACAAGCCCGCAAGGACTTTCATGAATGTCCTGTTAAAAGGAATTATCTCATCTTATCTTACCGTTCCCCGTAACGCATCACAGTACCGTACCCGAAACCACCTGGGGAGGTAGTCTCGGGTCCGATTGCTGCGGACTCGGGAACGGAACGCGGCAGTGTGAATCCATCCGTACCAAGAGAAGGAAGACTGCAGGACTGT
The DNA here is from genome assembly GCF_963280865.1 of Gymnoscopelus braueri. Lineage (NCBI taxonomy): Eukaryota > Metazoa > Chordata > Actinopteri > Myctophiformes > Myctophidae > Gymnoscopelus > Gymnoscopelus braueri. The sequence continues at coordinate 27,979,424 of NC_137623.1, read as the reverse complement.
GGACTGCATTTATATATTTTTATAATGACGCATTATTTTAGCTGGGTTATACCTTCTCATAGTTCTACTTGAATGTTGACAAGAAATAATAATCCTGCTAGTGTTTGAGTAGCGCGAGCCGCGAAAAATAATAAACAAAAAACACATGTGTGGCGAACGTGTATATAAGGATAAATATACCAAGGATTGGTCCGTGACGTCACTGCTAAAATACCAAGGATGCATCAGTGACGTGACTATCATATTGATAATAACAGAAAAGCGAGAGACAACGTTACATTTTGAGGTTTCAAAGACCAACGCACACACTGCTTTGGTTGTGTATTGTTGTTCTGTTATTATTATAACTCAAGACAACACAGTCAAACTTTATTATTCACTTTAAAATCTGACAAGTGACTCTTCTTCTGTGAATGACATTCTCCCAAAGCCCCATAGTCAACAGCGCCCCCATGAGGCACATATTTACCATTACTGTTGCATGATGTGTACTCGAGTACGGAAGAATTTTGGCCAATGTGAATGCTGGCCAGCTGAGAGAGGCCAATCGTACTCGGGAACGGTTCGAATCAATCGGACCCAGTCTGAATCCGCCCTTACTGAACATCTCACTGGCCAGCATTAGCCAGCCAAATACTGTAACCACTTTTACGTTCTCTGACATGCACTAGAGATATGCTATGGAAGTGCTAAAATGTATCTTTAATGTTGTCCTACTTCTCAGTACTTACAGAATAATGTAGCTTTCAAGTAGCATGTACTGTAGCTGGGTAGCTTAGCAAAAACGGCATTGCTACATTTCAGTGGCACGATAGCATGAAAGAGCACAATTATCAGATGAGTTTTGAGTGCAATTCGTCCATCCGTGTGGATGTTGTATATTACACCAAAGAAAAGATTCTCCTTCTGCATCCATTAATTTGTGTTTTAGTTTTGAGTGGGTTTTGTCCATCTTTCAACTTCTCCATCTTCATCCACTTGTGGGTTTTAGTATGACACTTAGCAAGGAGAAAGGGAGGGAGCAAGGAGTAAAGACGTCACCCAGGCAAGCTTACGTGTCTGCATGACGTACACCTACTGTACAGTGCAGTAGGAGGTCTTGGCAATGTTTAGAATCTGTCTGCACATTATGCTTACATTGTGAATATTGCCATGTGCCCTTACATGACATTGAATGAACTAAATATAGACAGCCTGAGCAGTGAGATTATTGCTAGAGAGCATGAGGAAAGCCAAATGATAGATACGAGGTGTCAGGAAACATGGCAGAGGCCCTCATGAAAAATCATCATTGTAAAACTGTGCATTGGGGAAAACTGACAAACAGTCCTTATCGTTCGTCTGTCTCTTTCTCCTTGCCACGCTCGCCTCGGCATAGGCTAAAGAGGTATTTAAAGGTTGAACAAAAAGCTGTACACAGAAGGAGGAAGGAATCTAAGGTTTAACAATCAGTCGTTACATTTTGGTGTGGAAATATTTAACCTAACAATGTTTCACACCGGGAAAATTCAATAGTGAGACTTTTTGGTGCAGGACAAGGGCAATGTGCTGCACCAAAGTGTAAGTAGACATGAACTCATAATCAATCATTCAATCAGTCAATTCAACTGAGTGTTGAATTTTTCAACACCTATGATTCTTTCATTGCTAAGCAACACCCGTTTTCTACGTGCGTTTGTTCGATGTTTGCATGGCAACAGAAATACCTGTGGTCACATCCCCTTAGTGCAAAATCCCATTTGAGCTGCTAGTGTTTGACAGGAATGGCCATAGACCAAGATCGACATTATTTATTTCTAACCCTTTTCACCCCAGCAGTTCTTTGTGCTGAATGATGGAAAACACACAGTGTGTGTGTGTGTGTGTGTGTGTGTGTGTGTGTGTGTGTGTGTGTGTGTGTGTGTGTGTGTGTGTGTGTATATGTGTATGTCTATTTATTTATTTAGTGAGTGAGTGAGTGAGTGAGTGAGTGAGTGAGTGAGTGAGTGAGTGAGTGTAATATATAATATAATATATATATATATACATACATACACACACACAAACACATATATAAATATGTGTGTGTGTGTGTGTGTGTGTGTGTGTGTGTGTGTGTGTGTGTGTGTGTGTGTGTGTGTGTATACATTATATATATATACACAGACACACACACACAGACTCAAACCAGCCTCATTGCAGCGAGTAATATGAAGAGATAGCACTTGGCTTTTCAAAATTGTAGTTTGCTCCATCCACTTTGGCTTATCTTATCCTTGAAAATGAGGTGGTGGCTCCAACGGCTCTTTATCTTTGGCGCTGGCAGACTGGTGGCAGTTTGCTGCCTCCGCAAATATGTTCATTCAGAGCGCTGATTCTGTCCAATAAAGTTGTGACATTCCAATGCCCATTTTCTACCTGCATCATGTGCTAAACTAAACAATGACTTGCTGTTCCCTTGTTGGTGTGCGTGTCAACGGATGTTGTGTTTCAGTATACAGTATACCATGGTTATTATAGTTAACTACAACTAATGAAAAAAACTGAACCTAAAATTGACAAAGAAGAAACACTAAAACCACTAAAAACCAAACAAAAACATACCCTTTTCAAAAAAATAAGTACAAAATAAATTGCTAACCTGCTTTGAAAACTATTCAGCACTGAACCGATATTGATAATAAAAAGTCAAAACTAAATGCAAATGAAAACAAATGACAAATTCAAAGCTATAAAGCAGAATACTGAAACTGTATGGCTGCCCTACCCAATTCAATAGGGCAACCATCTTGATCACAAGTCCATTACATTACTACATGCATAGCTTGATTACTGCTTCTGTGTCTGATGGCTGCAGGCCCTCTGTTGCCTACGGACTAAACCTTACACGCGGCAGCCTTTAAAATGTCTTCGGACGTGTTGAATTCTTATGACCTTTAATAATTACCAGATAGGATGCATTATGCATAATTGGAGAAGAATAAAACATGCACGTCTCACACCATTTCACCAAATTCTGGGCATTAAACATTACTTTCCCATTCTGGGCAGACCTTAAAGGTTTTTATCAGCACTTTAATATTTCAATAGCTCATTTGACCCACTCCATGAGCTGGATCATTCCTTATACTCTCAGTGACATTTCAACTCTGCTGGCTGCACAAAGGGAGCCTGACACTCATCCGTGGTTGGACCGATAGACAACTGGGAGAGCCAGCCAGCCATAGCCAGCCAGCCAGCCAGCCACTATGATTCATAGTAATAATACATTTTCCTCCTCATATATCCCTGCATGCGCAAAATTATACTTTGAATAATAATGTCCTGCAAAGAAAAAAAAATCGGACTAATAGTTTTGCAAGTAGCTTTTGGATTGGGATATTAAGTGCTACCTATCGCCAAGTTCAATATTTACTGAGGTAATTAGACGTAGGCTAGATTACTTAACCTCTGTATTAAACACAGTGCTCCAATGGTAGGAAGAACAGCAGTGCATGTCAATGTACCACTTAAAGGACAACTTTAACCATTATTTCTAACAAGATTAGTAACACTGAGGTTCAAATCTCTTTTACAATAGAGTCCTGGCCAAGAAGGGCAGTAGTAGACATAATTGCAGTGCAAAAACTCACACACACACACAAAAAATAAAAACTATAATCAAGTACAAACACAATGGAAGGGAAAGTTGTGTGGGTACATTATCATTTAAAACAATTGCATCTAAACAGTAAAATCTGTGTAATCAGTGTTCAAATGTAACCAAATGGACCCTTACACGTTCATATGGTTACATTTGTTAAATTAACACTCAGGATTTTAAAGTGAAATCCAACATTATAGACTTTACAATGGGTTTAAATTCACACAGCAACTTTACACATACTGTAGCAGCAATGGAAAATTGATAGTACCTTCTGCCCACTACTAACAAGCTTAAACAACTCAGTCTGAACTTTAGGAATAGTCATAATATCATAATCTGCAAGTGTCACTTTTTCAAGGCATTAAGATAGACAGGAATTACCTTTTAGATAAAAACACACCATTGCCAGCCTGTAGAAAGACAAGGTCTTATACTTTAAAGTATACTGTATAAGACAGTGATACGTTTCTACAATTTGTAATGAACCTCAAAGCACCATTAAACACAGCATCCAACATATACCGACAGTGGGCCGAGGCACATGCACATGTTTTTTCTACATGATATCAAATAATCAAGTATGTGTAGTTCTCTGTAGAAATGTCCAGCATGTTGTTTATACTGCATAACAAAGACCTAGCGCAGTGGAAAACTCCTTCCACGACCACGTTAACAGGTACAGCTAACAGCTTGATCAATCAGTCATTATGCCTGCAGAAAGGTGTAACTTCATTCTGCAGATGTACTTCTGACGGCTTCATTGAGGAACTTCCAGAGTGTGGAAAAGCTTCTTGCATTGCATTTGAGAGAAAATCCATTCATCCATTCGGTCTTAATCAATTACACCCATTTCCTTTGGATTAAAAATAAAAAATGCATCTGGGCCTAATAAACTCACTGAGTACCAGGTGACGTTCAAATCTAGAAGAGAAGATGCTCCTTCAAAGGGCAAAATAAATGTGAAATGTAAAAATGTATTTATGGCAAATCTTATGTCAAAAGTAGCCTACTCTATGACCATGAGAAGATATTCTAATATTTAGTCCATATTTAGCTATCAATAGTAAGTTCATATGTGCAGTTTGTGAACAAAATCACATGCAATGTTCAGTGGTGAAGCAGGAAACATCCAGTTACTCACTCACTCACTCAATGGGGCTTTATTGGCATGAGGAAACATATGTTTACATTGCCAAAGCAAACATGAAACAAGAAAAACATAAATCAAGACTAGTAAATGTATGAACAATCATTTTTCATCATTCATTTAAAAAAAAAAAAATGTAAATGAATGAAATGAAATACTTAAAAGGGAATAGCCAAGGCCTGCATAAACAGAGCTGTCACATTGCATTAGAAAACTAGCTTGCAAGTACCAGGATAATTGTGGATTTGCTGTTAAGAGCAGTGTAAAAATGTACGGTAGTTCTGTGCACATTTGATTAATGTGTTTCAGTTCACATCCTTCTTCTGTCACAACTAGTCCATGAGCCAGAGCCCCAAAATTGAGCAAAAATTATCGAAAGAGTGGGCAAAACCAAACCTATATTAAATTGTTCATAGGGTCAATACGAGTAAATAAATATATGATAACCTCTCCACAGGAGCAGCTTTTTCATGGTTATCACACATTTTGTTATTTTCCCCATACGTACATGACAGGTGAAAAAATGACAAAATTTAAAAAAGAGTTATCATAATGAAACTTCCTGAGTTGATTACTTACATGAAGACAATGATTTATCGTATTACAAGTTTTCTGAAATTGTATATTTAAATATGCAAATTAGGCATTTAGTCCATGAGCCAGAGCCCCAAAATTGAGCAGATATTGAATATTCCCTCGTTAAAAACCTTTGAATCCAACATCTTAACAAAATGAAATAAGTATGTTGACTCTGGCTTTGTCCAATGTTGATTCTGGAAAGTTATGCAAATTTGGGCATATTTTCCTATGCCTAATTTGCATATTTAAATATACAATTTCAGAAAACTTGTAATACGATAAATCATTGTCTTCATGTAAGTAATCAACTCAGGAAGTTTCATTATTATAACTCTTTTTTAAATTTTTTCACCTGTCATGTACGTATGGGGAAAATAACAAAATGTGTGATAACCATGAAAAAGCTGCTCCTGTGGAAAGGTTATCATATATTTATTTACTCGTATTGACCCTATGAACAATTTAATATAGGTTTGGTTTTGCCCACTCTTTCGATAATTTTTGCTCAATTTTGGGGCTCTGGCTCATGGACTAAACAGCTCACAAAAAGTTAGAAAGTGTATCTCGGTTTCCACCTCGTTTTGTGTGCAGTGGGTGCACAGTCTGTCCTCCGTTGGGAGGCAGGTCTAGCTGTGGCGGCCTTTCTCGATCCCGAGACTGTGTTCACTGAGTCTGTACCTAGTCAGGGCCTAGTCAGGTTTGGATCAATCACGGCGGTCAGGTATTCTGCCATTGTGTATTCTCTATTTAGGGCCAAATAGCATTCTAGTTTGCTTTGCTTTTTGGTCGATTCTTTCCAATGTGTCAGGTAACTTTATTTTTGTTGTCTTATAATTTGGTTTAGTCCTGCAGGATTTCTGTTTGGTGTCCCTGCTTTGAAAAAGTTATTTATAAGGGTGCCCTGGCCCCTGAGACAAAAAAACGTTTGGGAACAACTGCTCTAGTCTCTCTGCAGATGAGGGCTTTGTTATGTAGCGTGTCTGGGTCACTTGTGGGTGGATCACTCAGTCACTCTCTCACTCTCTCACGAACAGGGGCGAAAGCAGAAAGCTGATTTAAAAAGTATTATGTTCTTTCTGTCAGTCTTTCCTGTTCACCGATTCACCAAGTGTTATAATTTTATTTAGTCATACTTATTTCAGGTTGCTTAGCAGAACCGCATGAAGCAGCAGTCGAATTAATTTCCCAGCTTGCCAGCTTAATCTCTAATTTTTTACTCTCGTCCCATTCTAAATATCGCTTTAGGTGATTAAAATGCACCCCTATTGTAACCATTCTCCTCTTAAATCAATGGTTTTATAAATCTGTGTTGCACCAGCAAAAAATCACCAATTAGGCCACCTCATAGGTGGTTTATTTTTGCATAAATATGATCATAGACAGCTTATTGTGTACTTTTGAGATTAGCTGGGGGTGTGTTAATGCCTTTAATACACTTCCTGGGAACTTTCTCTGTCATTCTCTCACCTCGATGCCCGAGCTCTTACACAATTTGGAGTGGCAGTGGACCGTCCTGCACATTAGGGCTAAATCATCCGTTTGATTGCAATTGACATAATTGGAAATGATTCCAATAATAGCTTTCCAAAATAGCAATTAAGAGCACTGAAGCCTTAGGCATACGGAGGAGGGAGAGAGAGTACAAAATAATGAGGAGAAGGATAGAAAATACGTTTTAGGGACCAGCCGAGCAGCCATGGCTCTGCGCAGTTGAGCAGCAGAGATAAGCTGCAAAGCAGATGCTTGCATATCAAGTACTTGTAGATGCCATAGACTCCAGTCTCAAGGTTATGTGTTTGTATTTCTATTTTGCCTCGGCCTTGAATGTGTACATTTCCGCAAGTGATAAGTGGGGTTCGGGGGCTTTGAAGACAAAGGGAAACATCTTTTAGAGCGTGGGTCTGCACCCTATTCCCCCGGCTCAGCCACCGTGACGGGAGCAGCAGAGAGGATGCATCGATCATGTGCGACTCTGCGGCCGGTCGAGTGGTTCAAGGTGCTAAGGGTGACGGATTTGTGGTCCACGGCTAAGTTAGATGATAAAGACCTGATTGAAAGCTGAAATATAGTGTCACGAGTCACGACTGTGTGGCTGGCTGACGTGCCAGTGTGTCTCCGTGGTAACGCAGCTCAGAAGAAAGGAACAACGTGTCCAAAGGGCCAGGTATTGGGTAAACACACAGACTCATCCTTCGACAACGAGTCTGAGGGGATTCGACAACGGCAGGAGATTCTTTGTGGATAGGCCAATGGGAAATCATGTTTTCGTAAGACAGCAGCGTGCATAAGTGCAGTGTGCATACTGTATGAAGAACCATCTTCAGATCAAATTATTTTTGGTTTGTTTTCCTTTCTCGATTGCACAGACAATTCTGCAACATCATTCTCGATCATGTTTATTTTCCTCTTTCATCTGCAACATTGATGCTTCTAATCATGTTTCCCTTGTTCAATTTCGCCCGTTGTCAACAAGTAGGCTACTGGGGAGGGGCACTTTTGCTGACACTTCCCTTTAAAATGGGAGGCAATTTCAGGCAATTTCCAGAGAAGACACACATAGAGTGGTGGAAATTAACAGCAGGAATAGTTCGGGGATGTCGTTTCTGGATTGAATGCGCGATTTGCCAATGCTGTGTTCATTTTCGACATGTATTTGCTGTTAAAGAACAGGCAGATAGAGGGGTTGTTGGGTATAGGAAAGAATCTATGGGGAGGGGGGGGGCGTTCTCAATCTAATCATGGCTCACACCCCCTTTTCACAGCAGTGATGAAACAATTACCACATCGACCAGACCGGCAAATGCGTCACTGACAAAGCTGTGCCCTTTCTCGGGGGCATGCTCACCATTGTAACCCTATACTATTTGATCTAAATTAGATTATATCAAATTGCCAACACTAGACAACATTTTTATTTTTATTTCAAGTTTAAGGCACCTGCATTTCGCAAAGAAAATTCAAGGTATACATAAAGTGACATAGCACACATGAGTTATGTTTTGTTGAGGCAAGGGATGACACCAAACTACTAGTACAGGGTACAGTTTAAAGGACCTGCATTTCTCAAAAAAAATAAACGTGACAGTTATGTTTTGAGGCAGCAGTCAGTTGTCAAGCTTCAAGGACCTCACTGCCTTTTCGAGCATACATAAAGGTTTGAAATGAAATGAAGTGTACAGTTCATGTGTGGCTGAATGTATACCTCGGCCCAAACGACTGTCCTCCCACCACTGCCCGCAGGCTTGTTGAGTTCCAAATCATGCACCCTTCCTTTTGTTAACTGTTTGTAAGCGTATTTTCATACTTGTTATGAGTATACGCACTCACAGTTAACACAAGATGCTGATAAATAGTGGTTATATCTAGAGGTTGGGGTAACTGGGAGTCCGTATGGATCAACATCATTAATGAGACGTATTCTTTTCAAACAGCGTTCCTTTTCTAGCCCTAACTAGAGCTCTTCCACGGGTCCACTGGTACCGAAAATACCCGACAGGACCCGAGACCTGTACGGATCTGGGTCCATGTTTGACCATGATCACTCGGGGCCGGGTTGGTACCGATTCTATTACCTCGGATCTCAGGTCTGTTTGTCATTATGTGTTTAATACCCGAGTGGATCTGAGAAGACCTGTACTCAGTGCTGATCGGTAGAGAAAAGCATGAAGTGCTGCGCAATGAGTGACCAGCGATCAGATTACTGCAGCGCAATATACAGGGGAACAAAGTTGTTCTGGGCACGCTGTCAGTTCAGTGACTTGCACACCGTGGCGTGTGCGATCATGGATTCCTTCTTCAGCGAGGTGAAAACATGCAATTTAATGTCAATGTCTCTTATTGTATATGCTAGATTTCATTATAGAGTATAACTGGTGTAGCAGAGTGGCTCAACACCTCAGCCTGATGGCCTGAAAGTCTTAATATCTCCCCCAAGCTCTTTGGCTTAGTGGTTAAGATGTTGGCTTTCCATGCGGGAGACCCGGGTTCAAATCCCGGGCTTTACAATGGTGCCGTGACCCGGATCGGGTTTCCCCGTGGGAGGAGGTCAAAAGGGGGGTGAGTGGCTCACAACCTCACCCTGATGGCCTGAAAGTCTAATGTCTCCCCTAAGTTATAGGAAATTACCTTTGTCTTAGTGGTTAAGATGTTGGCTTTCCACGCGGGAGACCTGGGTTCAAATCCCAGGCGTTAGATTTGCATAGCCACACTGATAGAACGCTTTTATAGATTTGTCGGTCCATAAAATAATAAGTCTGGTCTGTAATATTTCTGAACAAATCGGATCTCGGAACAAACCTCACGGGTCTGGGTGGGTCTTTTAAAAAATAATTTTGGGTCCACTCTGGACTCTGAACCAATTTCATGGGTCCATTAGGGTTCGGGTCCGTCATTTTGGACCCGTGAAGAGCTCTAGGCCTAACCCTAAGGGTCACAAAGGAGAGCATGCCCCCAAGAAGGCGCGCAGCTTTTGCAGTCATGTGTTACTGGTCTGGTCTATAATCGACAATTCAGGAGAGCCATCTGGGGTCACCAGACTGATAGACAGAATAGGCATCTAAATTAGAATACAACAGAACATGTGTGCTAATGGATTATTAGGGTGCTAAGGGCAGCAGGGTTACGACATCCACATCCAGTGATTGCAGTATAGATAGGCTTTGTATATCAGTAATTACTTTCTTGCTCAAGGCAGTCTGGGTCTTCCCAGTGCTCAATAGGGCACACTGGCTGAGCGGAATAGTTAGAACAGATAGAAAGATCAAAGATACATGATTCTGAGAAATGTGCTGTGAGAAAATGCAGAAACTATCCTATACAGCAGAGGATGTCTGAAAGTGCAAAAGGACAGAGTATGAAGGCCTATATTACATTAATACATGGACAAAGACAAATTGGTTTCAGCACACCTTCAGCTCAGAATGAAAATTTCAACCATGCTTTATACAAAAATTCCAGTGCCTTCACTTCCATACTGGCGAAAGGCAAACTTTATAGCTTTATATAAGATGATGATGGTGATAGCACCAACAGGCTGCGGTGATTGAGTTAAAACATAACAATATTGGTAACCTATGGATTTTTGTTGCACAACTAGAGAGCATCCGTCAAGTGTTACTAGAAACATGAATACAACCATTTCACTTAACCAATATTTCATACCAGGAATAATGTACTTTGTCGCAGAATCCAATTTGTTCATGTTTGTTTATGAGCCTGAGACCTGTTTCACCCAACGATATGAATGGAATCCCTAATTCTGGTTTCTCAGTCACAGAGTACAGAAGCAACAGAAAAATAGAGATCGACTTAAATATCATGCCTACAACAGCCTAAGGTTCTACATAGCTTTGCCAGGAATTCTACCTCATAATTAAAAGTTAATTGACACGAAGATCTCTATATTTAGATTAGAAATGAAAGCTGCAGAGAGAGAGAGAGAGAGATACTGTAGATAGACAGAGTGAGTGAGTCAGTCAGTGAGTCAGTGAGTGAGGGAGAGAGATGACAGGGGAAAGGCAAGACACAGAGTGATCAAAAGAGTGTGAATGAAATGAAGAGGAGAGCAGAGTGGCACAGCTTTAGGAATGTAGCACCAATTAACAGGCACGGGAGAAAATGCCAGGTCTCATAAGATAACAGATTAGCTGCAGTGCACTGCCTCATTACTGATATGGAGCCCTATGAAGACGGAAATCACTGGCAGTGATTTTTCTACTGCTGATTAGCCAGTGGTGGAAATGAACTAAGTACATTTAATCAAGTTCTATTCTGAAGTACAATCTAGAGATGCTTTTGATTTAATTGAGCATGTTGATTTTCTGATTCTTTATACTTCTACTGCACTACATCTCACAGGCAGATATTGCACTTTTTACTCCACTATTATTTGAAGACTTTAGTGACAAGTTACTTTGAATATTTAGATTATTATTACAATAATCTGTCAATAATTGATAATTGATACTTCGATACCTATTTTATACCAAAAAATATCCAATCTCCAACTAAGCTCACAACGCATCGCAATGTGACGTGTTGTGAGCTTGCAGATCTGCTATTTTTGAATATCTGAGCATTTCCAGAAGATTGACAAATTTTGAAAGTAATGAGTACTTTTGGTACTATATTTTGATGACAATACTTTTGTACTTTTACTCAAGTACATTTTGAATACAGGCCCTTTACTTAACAGAGTATTTCTATGTTGTGGTAATGCTACTTTTTGCTTAAGTAAAAGACCTGAGTACTTCTTCCACCACTGTGATTATGTGGTTATTGATTTAGCCCATGAGATACAACCGTGCAGAAAGAATTGAAACACCTCTAGGCATCAGAGCTGCAGAAGGATTTGCCTTTAAAAGGGCAATGGAAATGCTTCCAATCTCTTGTACGCCTGGATAAAATAAAATAAAAGAGGTGGAGGGCCTGCACGGGGGAACGAGAACAAATTGCGACGACTGAGAAGAGCTAATTAGAAAGTGGAAGTCGATTGAAATGCAGACTGACTGAAATTTGCTTTTTTTTCTCAGACTGAAAGCGGAGTCGTCTATTCCCATTCAATAGAACACTCCACAGGGCTGACGAGAGAGAGACAGAAGATGCGAAGACGAGGTAGGTTCGGATTGGAAGGGGGACAAAGAGAGAATCTGCCTCTCTTAAATAAGAGAGTCAAGAAAGGGTTCAGCAGCATACATTAGACTGAGGTAGAAGGATACAGAATAGATTGCAGATCCACTGAATAATGTATTAGGTTTCCTGTCCATAGTGATGTAGGCCTACATGACATTGGATTTATAACCCCAAGAACTCATCTAAAAGAAAATACTTAATGTTGGTTCGGTGGCATCTTCAGGTCATGTGGATCTGACCTAAGCCAAACAAATGCCAGATAGAATGTATAAAACCTGAGACGGAATGTCTTGCTGTGTGTGTGACATTGTTTCCTAAATGTTGTGCAAGATAAATGTTGTTGTTAGTAGGAATAAACACAGAAGCACCCGGGAGGAAGTAGGCCTACACTAAGAAAGGGGAGGAGCCAAACCCGAGTTCCTGTTTAACACAAAAAGGAGGTGGTGACCCCAGAGGTAAAAATTAAGGAAGACATTTCCTTCCCCCTTTTTTTAACTGAATGGGTTCCCAAATTAGGCATGTTGCATTTCGCTTTCATGGTTGGTGAGAGAATGGTGGGGTTTGCCACATACTTAGGGCAATCACAGGAAGTTCAGTTAATCAGATAAAAGTATGTTTTGAAATTCTATAAACTCCCAATTTAATTTATGCTAAGCATCCATTACATATTCAGTAATCAACTTAACCACCCTTAACAAAATGCCAGCACTCGGTCATCCACATGCATCAACATTTAAATGAATTGCTGCAATGGACCGCTGAAAAAAACATCAGTCTTACTTGACTGACACACCTTTGCACAAAGGCTTAACTTTCAACCTCCTCTGCTTTTTTAATCCTACACTAAATAATAAGGTGTCAAAGATGTATTGAGTAGCAGGTGGCATACATCACTTTGACAGTATCATTCACTTTGATTTATTTGCGCATCCATAAACATGCAATCTGTAAACAAGTGAACGCTGCATGAGCTTAGCCTTTTGATCTGGCAGATCATTAGATGTTTGTCTTTGACGAGTTGTCTGCAAAACAGTACCATGATAGAACTGTGCCTCAAATAACTGTTCCCTCTGCAAATGATTATAAATCACCCTCTGGTCGAATTAAGATAAAACAAGCTAAATCTGAATGGCCCAATTAATAACATTTATCAAGAAGTGCGCTCCTCGCAGCGCTGATCCCTGCCAGACCGGGTTGTCTACCCGGGGCTGCATTGCGACCTGTTATAGCGCCACCATGAGGCCGATTTGAAACATTTTAGGTGACAGACCTCCCTTGGGCTACACGGAGTGTGCGTGCAAAGTTTCACACCAATCAGTCACTTCCATTTTGTGCTCCCCACATTTTTTTAAAGGCAATCGTAGCCAATCGGAATGGAATATGAAAAGTCTGACATATACGTCTTGATCATCTGACTACAGAGATAATGTGTACCGATTTGCGTGAGGGTTGGAGAAAATCTATACGAGTTGTAGCAAAACATGGAGATTCTTCCTTGGCCCACTGGGAGTGTATGTGCACAGTTTCATGTCGATCGGTCCAGCAGTGGCCGAGATTAGCTGTTCAGTGTTCACAGATGGACGGATGGACAGACGAACAGATGGACTGACAGGAGCGAAAACATAATCCCTCGCCTTTGGCCGTTCCGGCCTGGATAATAATTGTTCTGCTTTAGAATGACATCGGAAGGCTGAGATTATTAAGCAGCGAAACTGCAGGAACCCCATAGTTTTTGTTCTCATTATTATTTTTCTCCTCTATAAGTGTTTGTGCAGCAAAAACCTTAAGACCTATAAACATAAAAATTGGCAGATGGTTTGCAAATCTACTACTCAGACACATAAAATGACACTCATTGACCTCAAGTCAGCGCTGTAATAATCAAAATGATCTCTTCAAAAATATCTCAAAATGGCTTAGCCAACTATTTTTTTAATTTATTTTTAAGGGCCAGCTGCAGGAAGGACTATATCCTTATGTATGTGGTACGCACTCTTACCAGGTGAGCCACTGGGGTGGCCTTACCCCTTATGCCTAAACGTTTTACCCAGATAAGCCCTCAGGGCTTGTTTCCATTTAGGTCCTGTGTTTTCAATTTAGACATTTTGAGACAAACAATAATACACAATAATATGCCCCCAAAAAACATAAGAGTAGTAATAAGAAAGAAAGATATGTACAGTTGGGGGGGGGGTCATTTCCGGTGATAAACTTAGACTTTTCACTTTTTGCAGGGGCCAGTTACAATTTGTGGAGAATTATTAATTATACTATATTATTACGCTTGCTTAAGTCTAAACTTTATATTTTACTATCACTTATAATACTTCTATGATATTTGCCAGCTTTTAAGAGCCTAGATGTCTCGATTATGCCTGACAGCTATTGTTTTGATACAGCCTATCTTGTTATGGTTCAGTTTGTCCTTGAAGCAGCAACAGTATTAGTATTAGTAACTATGGTCTGATCCCTGTAGCCTGGGATCCAGCCTGCTTCGCTACGTTCGGCGGACTTTTTTTTCTCTCTTCGCTTCTCAGTCTGGAAAGCACCCTATCTCCAAGGGAGGCGGGACATGGCACACGGCTGGATTCGAACCGTGGCTTCTGATTGGTCTGTGGTGCGGGGCGGGACAAAAAAAACAGTGTGATCGTTGTGATTCGTCATTCGTTTGAACAACATCCAATCAGCAACGACGTTGCCTAACGTAACATATGTAGTTCCAGTGTAGTTCTGCAAAATGAGTCAATAGGGTGCTTTCCAGACTGAGAAGCGAAGAGAGAAAAAAAAGTCCGCCGAACGTAGCGAAGCAGGCTGGATCCCAGGCTATGATCCCTGTGCCTCTTGGCAGAACTAGCGTACCACCACCGACCTGTGTGTTATTGTACTTCTCCCCATTATATCATGTAAAGCATAACCATCACCACCTGTCTCGACTCCTATTGCCTCATCGATTACTGATTGATCCAGAATTCCATGACAGCAGCCACCTGTAGGTACTCCCACAAGTCAGTACGTTCAACCTCACGCCATTCTCATTCGCTACAAGCAGACTCACTCACGCCCTCATTCCCTCAGCGGTTCATTTAAGCAGCGCTGTTCTCTGTTCATTCTACGTGCTTCGCGTCTCAGCTGGTGTACAGCTGTAAGTTTTCAAAATCCCTCCACCTCCCCGGCCTCCTCCCTGTGGCATTTACCGTAGTTCATATTGTTATAGGCTGATTATGTGTATTGTACTGTGGTTCTATGGATTGTACTATGATTCTGTGTATTGTACTGTGGTTCTATGGATTGTACTATATGTGGTAGTTTAATTATGCATTGAAGGTTCAATGTTATGTTTATGTAAAACTGTATTTTATGCTCTGCTCTGGGGGGTTTGTGATCAGATCTGTTGTCCTGCTTGCGCAGGTTATCTGTAATATCACATGAGCAGAGTCACACCGCCAAATCTGAACGCAATATCATTGCAGTAAATGGTTAATATTGCTGTAATGTTTATATATGCAATATGGTAATGGTTAATAAATTGTATTGGTTATTCCTGAGCTGAAGTGTCTAAATGAACAGTAAAAGGCCCCAGTATGCTTCCTTGAGGAACACCGCAGCTCACTGGGAAGGGGGAGGAGAGGGTTTCGTTGACCTCCACCACCTGTTCTCTCCCCTCCAGATAGGATCTCATCCAGCCCACTGATGTACTATCAAAACCGATGGCCTTCAACATCAGTACGGAGTGATCTACAGTGTCACAGTGTCAACATGACCATGCTGCAGTATTTGCCCGAGTCCACCTCACGTTGATGTAGTCGGTCAAATAGAGTAGGCATGTGTCAGTGGAGTGGGATGTTCTGAAGCCAGATTGGAATTCGAACATTTTTTTTTTTTTCATTGGGGTACTTTTCGACCTGTTCATATACTAACCCTCTCTATAACTTTCGAGATACAGTATAGAATAGTTAGGTAGGTAGGTAGGTAGTTGCCAGGGTCTAATTTGCTTCCTTTCACAGACGGGTGACTCTTGCTAGTTTGAAATCTTGCGGGACGTGTCCCTGGCTGATGGAGAGGTTTGTTGTGTGGGCAATAATTGGGGCAATAGAGGGGGCTGCGTCTCTGAGAAATGTGGTGGGGATATTGTCAGTATGTTAACCAGTGTGGTTGCTGTGGTTGTAAAGAAGTTGTTTAACTGATTTGCCACATCCAGCTTATCTGTAATGAGCATATGCCATTCAAATTGATGTTGATGTTTGCGGATCCGGTATTCAGTAGCTTACTGCAGCCTAACTGATTAAATATCTTCCAGAGCTCCTGCGGTTTGTTTATGTTTTCATCAACTTTTTTATGGTAGTAGTTATTTTCCGCGGTTTTCATGCTAGTCCGGGAGTCATGGGGCTTAACGTGGTTTCGTCGGTTAAAGTTTTTTTCTCAACTGATTCTTACTGCTGGGGGTCCCCTCTTAAGGATTCAAGAGGGTGCCCGGTGAAATCCCTTGGGCATTCTTTATTATTAACCCCTTAATGCCCAAAACACTAAAAATTCACCCAAAATCATTGTTCTAAAAAAAAAAAAAAAAAATCGCGCTGAG